>NC_140034.1:55049056-55570056 GCF_963513975.1 Fringilla coelebs | reverse complement strand
GAAAGTTTGTTACTAGAATGTAAACATCAGATGGATTAGAAAAACTTAAAAAATCAGAGCAACACAGAGTCTCACTAAGGATTGGTGCACCATGAAGTTTTTCCACATAAACATATGCATGTCTGTGTTCCTTGCATTGCTTGCAACCTGTTTTGGTCCACAGGCTCTGGGCAGAAACGACACCATTGTTCTTGCTGATAGCCAGGAGTCCAAAATGCTTTTCTCAGTGGCTTGATGAAATGACAGAAGGCAAATCTGAGAAAGGGAGTATATCTGAAAATCTGATTTTTTATTCCCAGAGGTTATCAATTGTTATAATAAAAGATACTGCTTCTCCTAATGACTCTTGCCTAATATTATTAGGTGTTCTAAACAAACAAACAAACAAACAAACAAACCAACAACAAAAATCAACCAACCAAAAAAAAAAACACTAACAAAAATTGGACAGCCCCTTTTTTTGGTGAACTTTTCATAAAAGAAGAAATATTGCTTTCCCAGAAAGAGTTTGCAATGCCAGCAACATGAACCAGGTTAAGAAAAGAACCATAGGTTACAAATGATCTCTTTCCAGGGCAATGATTTTGTGCTGATGCATTGACAATACTGTAACAGTACTCATCACTTACTGAAGCATGCTATGAAATACAAGGTGGGTCAGAAATAAAAACACCTCTGACCTTGTTTCTCTGCTGTGAGGGAAAAGAAAAGCCTCATCTCTAGCCTGGTCAGAATTGATCACAAAATCAGGATGCTCACAGGATGCTCAGGCTGGAAAGGCCTCAGCACCTCAGCCTACAAACTCCTGCAAAATGAAATTTGAGCACGGATTTCGCATCCTGTTGCTCAGGACCTTATCCAGTCCGGTCCCAAAGACCTCCAGGAATGGGGGGTGGCCCCCTCTTCCAGGGCATGGCTGTCCTCTTGTCTCACAGGGCTAATTCCTCCTACCTGAAGTCTCTGCTCTAGACAGGCTCCACATCTTTTGGAGCTCACAGATCCCTCCACAGAATCATAGAGTGATTTGGGCTGGAAGGAACCTTTGGAGATCATCTAATCCAACCCTCCTGACCTAGAGCAGGTCGTGCAGACCTGTATCCGTGCAGGTTTTTAATATCTCCAGAGAAGGAGCCTCCCCAACCTTTCTGGGCAGCCTGTTCCAGTTCTGTTGTCTTCAAAGCAACGAAGCTCCTCCAGCAAAGCTTCTCGTCCCATTCAGATGGAGCTTTCTGTGTTTCAGTTTGTGTGCCTTGCCTCTTTTCCTGCTGCAGGGCCCTGAGAGAGCTTGACTGAAAGGAATCTGGCCCCATCCTCTTGAGGCTTGAGGCTTGGGCTGTTTGGCCACAAGCTGTGGATGCCCCAGAGTGAGTTTGGAGGGAGCTGTGCAAATCCTTCTTGACCACCTTGGATTACACAGCTTCCTTGCTGTCTCCTGCCGTTCAGCCACCTGCTGTTGTGGGATGTCCTCTACCTGGGCACATCTTTTGCAGGCACCTCTGAGCTGCTTGTCCCTGCTCCAGGAGAAAGGGTCAGGTCCTTCCTGCACTGCAGCCTCTCTCCCCAGCAGCTCTGCGTGGGCAAGGGCAGCCAGGCTGCGATGATTCCAGTTCTGGTGTGGGTTGGTTTGTTGGGTGCATGAGGGCTTGGGAGCTTGGTGCAAACCTGTTGTGGGGGAAGTGCAGGAGGCACGTTTTGCTGAGTTTAAAGTTGTGAGTGCTGGCTAAACTCAGACTCTGGAAACCCAGTTCACAGTTTGTTTGTTTAAGGCATTATTCCAACACAGGAGCCATCCTTCAGGTGTAAGAAAGCACCAGAATTTAGTCAGGTCCTATGGAAGCAAGGGAAAGCAATTTGTCCAGCAGCTTCTGTCAGCCTGAAGAGTTATAATGGACAATTTCTGCTTTTGAAATCTGTCCCCAGTGTTCCTTGAGTCTCCAGAGATATACCAAGAAGAGGCAATTACCAACTATTCTTCTCTTTTTATTTTTTAATTTTTTTTTTTTTTAAGTCCAGAGGAAAGTTACACCCCCGTGTACTGTCACATAAAACCACCCAAACCAAGTACAAAGTACTGTTGGGAAAAAAGCAAAACAACAACAACAAAATGGCTGTAACTCTGCTCTGGAGCAAAATAAGAGAGATTTCTCACCTGTGTGTCAAGACTGATAGTGTCCCCAGAAGTCACCTAGTCCTAAAGTAGAGAGCACTAGTTAAGGAATGGATATGTGAAGGCACAGTTTCCTTTCCTTTCACAGAGGCCTCCAGTTCCACTGGGAACAATTTCTGTGGAGAAAAGAAGCCTGAGGAGGTCACCAAATGAGTCCTGGGGCGGATCTCGGCCAGATTGCTTTAATTTAAAGGTCTCAACTGCAAATGAGCAAGAACAACCAGAGCAGCTTGTGAAGCAGAGAGAGATGGTGAATTACAGCAAAGAGGCTCGGCGAGAGGAAACTCTGCAGCAGCGAGGAGAAACGTGCAGGAGCTGCTCTGCCCCACTGGTGCCAGCAGAGAGCAGTGGCAGAGAGACAAAGGATCCTGCCGGGATTGGCAGCACATCCCTCGACGCGCTGGCTGATTTAGCAGAACTGTGCTGCACCTCGTACAGGTGTGCAGGGCTGGCTCTTCACCTCCTTTCATTGCATCCTTCCACTGCAGGTCAAACTCTCATAAAGCAGATGTTTAGTAAGCTGCAAAATGACAAAAAAAGGTACATTTTCTGCACCAGATCTGAAGCACCACTTCAACAATGTAGGAGCTCTTTTGTGACATTGACCACACTTACTTTTTGTGATGTAGGTCCTATTTGGATGATTACATTTCAAGGTGTAAGAAATTCAAAGCCAGATTTTGATTCTGTATTTTGAGGGTTTACCCCAGGATATTTAATTTAAGAGGATATTGAATTTTAAAAGGCACCAGCTGTTCCTCAAACATTAAATCTGCTCAGAAGTGTAAAACTTAGACAATGTCAGCATAAAAATATGCCATATGTTTTGAAACACAACTGATGACACTGGCACTGTGTGCTTGTTATTTTCAGATCTGAGGTGCTGGACACCTTGAGTCACTCCTGAATTGTCATTCCATTGAGACAGAATATCCCAGCAGAGAACTGACTGCTCTCCTTGATACATACAGAGGGAATTTAATCTTAATTTGGTCAAGTAATTTCCTTCTTAATTTTGCACGTGTGTTAGTTATTTCATTCTCTGGAGATGCAATCTGCATTTCTGTTTATCTCCATTATCACAATATGGGGATATGCTGTTTCTTCCTTTCTGAGCTCTACTGTTCATTCCCAACTATGAAAGCATAGAACCCTCACATAATCTGTAACTAATTGTGCATCAAATTCTATTATTCTTGTTTATCAATTAGTATATATGTCACATTGTTTATAGGAATAAAACACTTATCTAGTGAGGCAAACATTTTTTATTGCCCTTACAAGGAAAATGTTTTTACTAAAAATCAATATGCAATATATAAAAATACAGTAGAACAGTGTAACATATGTAAGGTATGCTTATACTTGTGTGCCTTTAAATCTAGAGAAGTTGTTTTTCATACTAAGATTTGTCTTGTTCCACGTGTGTGTCTATATGGCCGTGCCCTGAAAGAGCACTGAGAGGCCACTCATTTGTAAGTGTAGCAGGTCTGCTTCTGGCACAGAAAGCTGTTCCACAGAAGGGGCTTGGGAATCACTGGCTGCTCAGACAAATTCACATTGTCAGTCTGGCAGTGAAAGACAGCTGTGCAGAGCAGAGACTGCTACCAAGGCTGGCAGGCAGCATCTGGCCCTCTGCTCAACAACATATCGTTCAAGCACATTCAATTGGAAGCCAGAAATGTTGTTTCTTGTACTGTGCTCCAAGTTAAACCTCAGGTGGTCAGAATGGTCAGAGTCATAACTTGCTGTAAGCAATTGATGTCTGACTAAAGGGTGAATATTACTTTGAGGTGTGCTCACAGAATTAATATTATAGTTATACAGTTCTACATTGACCATTACATTAACAGTGACAATGGCAGAATTAAAAAGCTGAGAAGATTATAAAGCTGAGAACCAAACACAGCCATGTGCTTTGAGTGAGTTATTTTAGGTTTTTTGTTTTTTTGCATATGCCATTGCATTTTTAAGTGGAGATATAACCCAAGCTGCTGGAATATATTCTCATCTTCAGTAAGCAGCATTTATCCAGAATAACTATAGGAGTTAATATTGAAGAAAATCACAATTTGACCCATAAACCTAGCATGATATTTTCAGTGGAGATATTTGACTTTGCTTTCAGTAATTGTTTATTTTGAACCTGAGAGGCAGCTTGGTAAATATATAAAAATTAAGGCCTCTATCCTCGATAGCTTTTGGTGGTTAAAATTATGAGTGATCTGTTGTCAGCTGAAATATTTAAACCAGTAGCATCCAATGCTGATATTCTGTATTGGCTACTGGTACTGGTATTCCAGAAATGCCTTCTGCAGAGCTGACCTTGCCTTCAGGCAGAGATATGGGCTTGGTGATGAAATCAATTCCAGACCATTTAGTCATGGTCCACTGCCTTCTTGCCTTCCCTGCAATGGCAGAAATGTGTACTTGCTGCTACTTCTTACTAGGAGTACCAAAGTGTATTTCAAGAAGTTTGGATCTGGTGTTCTGTGAACTGTCACAGCAATGAAAAAATCAGAACTACCTGTAAAAAAAATAATAATGTCCCTGATTACTGCATCTTTACTTACAGATGTGGGATAGCCTCCAGTAATATAAGCTTCCTATCACTTGAGTCTCAAACCAGTATTTTTAAATTTGGAGTAAAGTGATCTCAGTATTAATCCTGTGATCTGAAAACTCTGCCCCTTTCAGATACCACAGGCTGGACACGCAGAAAATTATTGATTCATAATTTATATATTTTGAAAGGGAAACTCTTTTGAAAACTGATTTAGAGCTAACATGAGTAAAAAATGAGTTTGCGTTTTGATGAACTTTTTCAAAACTTTGAAAAAGTTTTTTCAAACTTTTGAAAAACTTCAGTTTCTTGGATGAACTTTGAAGCCATTGTTGCCCTGATGTGTGCTGTGGATGAGGCTAATGATGCATGGATTTAATGTAATGTGTCTGAGAGTTTGGGTTTAGCATTAGGTGGAAGACTTGTGTATGTAAGACGGTCATGTATGGTCTTGTTACAGTTTAAAATTCAGTGTCCTTTCAGTTGTTGACTGATAACAAACTTTGGTACTATTCTGGGGTTTAAAAAACATGATGTGAACTGGCAGAGGAAAAACTTGGAGACAACAGTGAGTTAATGTGTGTGTGTCCAAATTAAAACATATATGTCACTTCAGTAAATAACTACTAGTGCATTGACATTTGTAACACTAGACATAAAGCATGATTTAATTTTTTTTTTTTATTGTCTGGTAAAAGGTAAAGAAAATCTCATAGCTGCTTTTGTGTGCATACAATTACATATGTGTAAAATGCACTCATTCTGTTTTCAACAAGTGATTGAGATGTCAGCTGAGTCAGCACAGACTGAAAGAATATGATTACTGTACATCAGTGACATGTGCCCTATAGATAGGATAATGCTTCTAAGGTACTGAACTCTTCCAGATCACCTTCCAGAACGCCAAGTTTAAATGTGTTGTTCCAAAAGCTAGTCAGAAGGCAGGACAGTTACCTGGATGCACCTTGTGTGGTATGTAAATTTCTTGCTGGCCATTATTGGCTACTCTAAAACACTTTGTGGGTAATAAGAAAGGCATTAATGTAGCAGAGGGATTCAGGAGAGGATAAACACCATAAATAAGTAGCTATTTTCTAAAAATTATCCTGATAAATTTTTGAATTTAGTCCAATCCTGTTAATGAAGACAGTATCTTGCAGCCCCTTAGAATAAAGCAATATGAAAAATCAAACTATATCAACTAAAAGCCTGTATTAAATGCAATAAGCTACTGTAGAGTTAATATATTTCTGAGGCAAGTGACTTCACGCAACATCTGTAAAATGAAATGGCGAGAAAAATTTCAGTTTGGATGCTCTTTTCAAAATTTCAAGTGTGGCCAGAGCTAGTTGTTTAGATGGTTACTAAGAGATAGTAGAGGTCTGTCCTCTGTTATTTTCAGGGGTGTTTTGTGTAATGGATTCGTCAAAGTAGAGAGGAAACGGTAATTACAGGATGAAGAAAAGGCAAAGAGAAAGGGACCAGGAGAAGTAGACTGTGCCAGTAGCACAAGGAAACATAAAACCCTGGAAACTGCACAGGGTGGCTGTTGTGACTTCATGCTCTGCTACACCAGGGCTGAGATCTGTTGGTAATTATTACCCTTGTTCCTAGAAAACGGCAGAAGGATTACTTTTTTTGTTTAAAGGAAGGAATTCTGAGAACAATAACTAAAAATGCACAATAAAAGCTAATATTTAGTGAAAACTGCATCTACTGATTCCTTTTCAGGATCCCTCTGAGGGAAGTGAGACTCCTTATCTCTAATGTATCATGTAAATGACATGCAAAGTCTGGAACACCTTCATAAGCTTTATTCCCACTCTCACCACTGATACTGTAAAGGTTCTTTTTCCCAGCAGGGTTAACTTCCACCCAGCAAAGAGAAAAAGCCCCTTTTAAAAATAAAAAAGAAGAAGAAAATAAAAATCAGTGAACCTAGGTAAACACTGGGGACTTTACCACTGCAGACCTGCTGATAATGACTGTGTGTGACTACAGAAACTTTCCTGTGATACTCCATCTGCAGAGCAGCCCTTAAACCTCTGTCTGTCCAGTTATCTATCATCCCCTCCTTCTTTTTTATCTGTTTTTTTGGCTTCTTGCTTTCCTTGAAATGGGTCCTTAGGATTCCAGTAGCATTCAAAGTAATGATGTGGTAAACTTTCAGCATCTCTACATTGTACAACCCTGAGACAGCTCTGCAAACTTCACCGTGTATTTATCCATTAATCACACTGGGATGTATCACTCTTATCAAAAGAAACAGGACGAGGAATGCCTGCCAACCAAACAAAAGCACAGGATCAAACAAAACAGCTCTCTGAGAAAAAAAAAAGCATTTGGCAAACCGAAGGAAAGCACGGAATTCATAGTGAACAGAGCATATGTTTCTCTGCAATAAATTAGCACAAGCATTGTCTATTTGCATTCCACTTTGTGTTACTGTAGCTGTGCAAAATATTATGCAGGAAAAGGCAGCACAGTCTTGCTGCAGACTGAACCAAATCAAGCATTTACTTTGGCTGCTTGGATTAAAAAAAAAAAAGTTGTTGGATTTTCCCAGTGCATTTTCAGAGTTTAGTGCATTTCTTTGAGGTGGATTTTTGGTTTCGTTTGAGTTTGTTTTGCTTTTGTTGTTGTTGTTGTTTTTATTCATTAATGTCAGTGCTGGTACTGGATATGGCAGTTTATTGTCACAGAAAAATAGCTTGAGCACCTTGCAGTCCAGAGGCCACAGTGATGGATTAGAGTTTAGGAGCCTTGGGATCTTTTTAACCATACATCTGCTGTTTGGCTTCTCTCTCTCCCATTTTCTGCACAGTTTTGCTAATTCAGAAGAGTGAGGACTGTGTTCTGCAAGGTGTTCATGTGCTACATAGCTTCTACAAGGCCATGCTCATCTTGGTTGTGACATTAGTGCAATAAAACAAACAGCAATCAATTCAACAGTCCATTCAGCAGTTAACTAAAGTAGAGAATCACTAGCTATTGCTGGTTTTTCTAGTCTTTACCATGCTGTAAAACCTGGCACACCATTCTTCTGACTAGTTAGATGCTCCAAGTGTAGTAAGTCTGATCAGTATTGAAGTCCAAGTTAAAACTTTTACTTGCAGACTCTTGGATCATCTTGCTTTCTGTTGTTTAAATGTTTATCATTCAAATGGCCTATGAAATATATAATGTAGATATTTGAATGTATCTTCACCTTAACCCACAGGGAAGAAAAATGGGGAAATCAGACAGGAAAACATGATTTTACAATTTTTGACTTGAGACAAAGAGAACACAGACCTTAGCTAGTATAGTAACTGTGAAAAAATTTTGAGAAAATAAGTCTAATATTGTGTCTTTTCATGCCACACGTCTGTAAAAATTACCATTAGTGCAGTAATCATAAAAATAAATGCAGTGTTGTCATTCTTTAGCAAACTTTACTATCTGCAAGAACTAGACAATACCACAAATTTCATCTGAGGTAGCATTCTTTGCACAGTGAATACAAACATTTCCATTAAAGCTAAAGATGAACTACTGTGAACTCCATTTTAAAACACAGTTTACAGTGAATGCTAAATCTTTCTGGTTTTACACTTTATTGGTTTTCATTTCTCAGAATCTGACAGAGTGCCCCATGAAGCTTCCTGCTTCAAGAAATCTTGATGGCATTGTTCCAGTTCTACCTGTGCAGCTGCAAATACATTTCTTTTCTAAATGATTTTAAGACCAGAAGACAAAGAGCTGAGCCAAGCACAGTAGAAAGCAAACTGAGAACTGTGTCCTATCTAGCCAGTGGCTGGGTGTCCAAATGTGCAAAAATAAATTGAGAAATACTTTCTTAAAGACTTAGGTCATAGTTAGACTACATTTTTCAGTGTTGAATTTCTGTATTTTGTAGACCCTGCAAGAGTACATTAAGATGTAAGGGTGAGAGGAAGTTAAAAGTTTGTCTTAGAATGGACAAAGTAAGGCACAAAGTAAGATGTGGTATACATTTAAATACAATGATTTGTTCATCTAATAAAACGATTTGACAAAAATTCACCCTGATGCAGTTAATCAAATTTTTCAGTGTGCAAGCCTCTGAAATTTTTTTCACTGATGGTCTGCGTCCTGATTAATTAAATCTTATTGGCCTGAGCTTGTTTCCCTTGATAATATGTCTTGTGGACATGAAAAGTAGTCCATGGATTCTTAAATATCTGCAGGCTACAGGTTTTCAACATCTTTGCTGCTTTTTAAAAAAGCACTTGGAAAAGAAATTTCTGATTAGAATATGGACAAATTTTTCTGGGTGTTACCCTTTCGTGATTGTTGCAATTATCTCTGACCATACTAAGTGGAAGCAAATCTGGATCCAAACTCCATGATCCAGAAGGATCTCCCTCTTATGAGTGGGAAAGTAGTAATTCTTGTCTAGACAACTAGAACAACTATTTCTTGTTGAAGAGAAGTCAAAGCCATGAAGCAGTGATCCCACTTCAGTCTGTTTGGGGCAATAGAATAAAGCTCAGTTGGTCTATGTGCCCTCCAACACTCTCAAGTGCCTTTTCACTGCCTCCTTTGCAGGGGTCTTTGCCTGTGATGCCTGCAAGTCTTGACATAGCACCTCTAAGCCAGATGAAGGTGAATCTCAGCTCTTACTCTTTCCTTCCTGCTGTGAGGCAGAATTTGTACTTTAGGCAGGCAAAATTTGCTTCCACTTTCACATTTTTTTCCATCTGTGCAAAGACTGATTCAGGATAGAACAGTGAAAATTTATTCCCTTCTCCCTGTTCCCACCCTTTCCTTACAACTGGCAGGATTTTACATGTGTGTATTAACAACTGTCTCTTTCTGAAGAGCAGATTAGCACGATAGATCCCAGATTATCAGAACCCTGAATCCAACACAGTTATCTTCTCTTTTTTTATCTTTCAAAATATTGCATGTTGCAGCTGGAATAACTGCTACTAAAGCCCAGGGTAAGGAAGCAAGAAGGGCCTTTGCAGAACATGCACAGATGTTTAATCCAGCTGTGTGGTGAGATGCTCAGGGTCCAAGGGCACTCATGGGCACAGCCCAGGTTTCTGTGTCCCCAGAGGCAGGGGCTGAACAGGGGCACGGGGCAGGGCAAAGATCAGGGCCGGGGGGAGCAGGGAGGGAGTGGCTGAGGGACACAGGAACGAGGGGAAGGAGCCAGCAGGGTCTAACAGAACAGGGAATCTTCTGAGGGAAGCTTCTTGTGTCTCCCTAACCCAGGGAATGCCCCTCAGGGCCCCTATTGTATTTGCAGGGTGCCCCATGGCAGGGAGGAATGATGGATCTGACTCCATGTTCTCAGAAGGCTAATTTATTGTTTTATGACACTATATTATATTAAAGAATGCCATAATAAACTATACTAAAGAATACAGAAAGGATACAGACAAAAGGCTAAAGGATAATAATGAAAACTCCTGACTCTTTCCGGAGCCCCAACACAGCTTGGCACCAATTGGCCAAAGAGTCAAAACAATTCACATGAAACCAATGAAACAATCACCTGTGGGTAAACAATCTCCAAACACAGGAGAAGCAAATGAGGTAAGAATTTGTTTTCCTTTTTCTCCTGAGACTTCTCAGCTTCCCAGGAGAAAAATCCTGGGCGAAGGGATTTATTCCAGAGAAAGTAAATGCCACAGGGAGCCACAATTGCATCCAGGAAGTATTTCAGGATTCTCAAATACTTCCTTGGTACTGATACACTTTGAATTATTACAGTGCATTTTGAATTATCTCTGTGGAAGGTGAGAAGGAATCAGATGAAGTCCTTTACTGCTGAGAGCAGTTTGTTGGGATGTCTTTATGGATATCATTTGCAGAGGTGACCAGGCCCCATTTCTCTTTTTACTCTCTGTTCTTGAGCTGCAATGGATTCACTGTATTTCTAGGGAAGGCCCAGCTGAGCTTCTCTTTGATGATCAGCCAGCCAACATTTATCTGTAAGTTTGAAAAAAGAGGAAAACTAAGCTGATGCTTCAAATACTGCACAGGGCCTTTTGTTTTATCTCCTTACTTATTTAATACCATGAGCTACCTTGGGGAGACAGGAAGAGCAAGAACCCAGCTTGATTCCAGTTGTGCTGGCTCTTAGCAAAGTAAAGGATAAAACCATGGAACTTCAAATGGACCAAAATGTTCTCTAGCTGAAGAGTGAGTCGGCAGGTCTTACCTACTCAGAACATCTGAGCTGTTCTCGTACAGCTTCTCTGTGCCTGTTTCTGTACTGGTTTTAATTGACAGGTACTAGAGGAATATGAACATTATTCAGTATTTCTAAAAAGCTTTGAAGATGAATAAAGATGCCACTATAGAGCTGTCTGTGTTTTCAGCAGGGTTGAAAATCTCGCTGGTTTATTTTGCTGGTAGTTAGAATAAATTTTGCTGCTCACTGGAGAAAAAAAGTTGTTTTTCCTCACTGTGTGATGGGCTGCATTGTCCTGTGAGGCTTGAACCAGAGCAGGTGTGTGGTATTTTCAGGATCCCACGGATAGAGGAGGAATTGAGAATCTGACTCCTTATTTTTAGAAGGCTAATTTATCCTTTTATTATATTATATTACATAAAGGAATGCTATACTCAACTATACTAAAGAATAGAGAAAGGATACAGACAGAAGGCTACAAAGAATGATAATGAAAACCCCTGACATTCTCCAGAGCCCTGACACAGCTGGCTAGGATTGGTCATTAAGTAAAAACTTTCACATGAAACCAATGAAACAATCTTCTGTGGGTAAACAATCTCCAAACCACATTCCAAAACAGCAAAACACAGGAGAAGCAAATGAGATAATTATTGTTTTCATTCTTCTCTGAGGCTTCTCAGCTTCCCAGGAGAAAAATCCTGGGGAAGGGATTTTTCAGAAGATGTGAGGGTGACACAGGTGGTGTGTGATGCATGAGCTGAGCCCCCCAGCAGGTCTGCCAGACAAACTGTGCTCTCTGAAGGACTGCTCCAGGCCACTGCAGGACCCACTCATTCCTGGACTCAACATCAGCAATTTAGGACATCTCTGTACCCGGCTGTGTGATGGGAAGGTGAGGCTGAGTGTTCTCCCTTTCCTGACCACTGTTCTTTTCTTGGGGGAGAGTTAAGCATCAGTTCATAGCTAGGCATGCCTGGAATCATGCACAAACTCTTGTCCTACCAGATATGACTTTGGAGAAGAAACCAACACCCATCTTACCACAACTTCTTTTCAGGTACTTGGAGAGCATGATCCGATCTCTCCTGAGCTAGTTTTTCTCCAGAGTAAACATGCCCAGTGGGCAATGGTGAATATTCCATCTATTTTGAGCCTTTTTGTGTGGAAAATAGAAAATTCTTGTTGCCCGTTCATATGTTCCTGCATCAGTTGCAGTACAAATCTTAATTTAGAAGCTCAGCATTGAAGAGACACTGGCTTTTAACACAAGTCTCTGCAGAGCTGCAATAAAACAATGGGCAGCATTTATTCCACTCTACAGAATTTCTATTCAGCAAAGTATCAGAACCTCTCTTTTAAGAGTAATGTAATGTTTTGGGGTTTGAGTAATATTCCCACAAAAAAACATGCATTAACCATCAGTTATCTTACAAGGGGGGAATAAAGTAGATATCCATTAATATATTAACTTGTTGGCTGTAATGGCAAATAATTATTCACTATTGCAATGTCTTCTTGACATTTCTGCTGCTGGAATTTTTAGAAATACAAAATGTTCTCAGTTATATTAGAAACCTATTGATGGATGTTCAGTTGGTATCAAGCCCTTAGAGCAAGCTGGTCTTCTGGATTGCTGCCTAGTTAATCTGATTAATGAATGCTTCCATTTTGTATAGGAATTTGGGAGCCTGTGTTCTCGGCATTGTTGAAGTATGTAAATGTCTTCCTCAGATAAAACATGACAGACAACACCTAAAATACAAGTGCTTTGTTCTGCTACCTGTCAGATCAAGGGAAAGGTTTGCATTCTTAATGCTATGAATTTAATTGGAAGAGGAAATGAGCTGGCAAGTGCTCTGTATTCCATTGTTTTGTGGCATCCTCTCAAGTAATTTTGCATACTGAAGGGCAAAATCAGCAGATGAGATACATTGATGTCCTTAAATATAATGCATTTGTAAATAAAGACCTGTAAATCCTTTAAAGTAAACACTTGATATACATTCTTAAAAAAAAAAAAAAAGGCAGATGACCTTATTAGGTGTTTTGCTGAAGGTCTGGCTGGATGTTTGAAACTTCAGAAGTAAGTAATGGTTTACAAATCTAATTATTCTGAGTGAGTGAAGTCCTGAGTGGTGATAAGTGCTGGAAAGGTCCTTTGGAATTAATGGGAATTGTAGGAACTTCACAATTCCTAGAATTTGCCCCAGTGTCCATAGAAAAAGCCTCTTTCAATGGTTGGTAATTAAAAGATTATTCTTGTAATGGAACAGCAAGCTGCACTTGCACTGTGCTGCAGTCATTACCTTGCAATTATTTCTTCTTTAGGGCTTTCACAAGTAGCTCTTGAAGCTGACAGCTGCAGCCTACAACGCATCAAGTGTTTTAGGTAGCTACTTTAATGAAAACTCAGATGAGTGTAAGGTCAGTCTCTCCACAGTACATTCTAATTATATTTCTACTTTCATTCAGAAAGCAGATCACATCTGGTCCAAAGACAGAAGCCCATTGTGCCAGATGTGGAATAGAATAGGTGTTGTTTTGTACTTCCTATCACAGAGAGATAATGGCACGGAAGATTAATTCTCTTCCACTCTTTACTAATCTTCCATCTGTTATTGTGTTTGTGTACAACTGGATACAAAAGCTAATCACAAACTTCTGTTTAGAAGAGGTTTTTTGTTGACTCCCACATCAACTTTAGCTGATACAGACAAGGCTGTTGAAGCAGAAATGTTGCAAAGCAGTGTGGAACATTGCTCAACTGTATGTGCAAGACAGGGTTAATAATATCTTCTGTTGGATCCTGGAAAACCAGGGCAAAAACCACATGTGCACCAGACTTTTCACTTAGTAATATGTGTCAAAATGTGAGAGTGAAGGGAACAAATCTGCATAAACTCTTGACTCCTTTAAAGTGCCCAGAATTTCAGAAGAACAGAATTTCACAACAGTATTTTCAAAGAAATTGAAATTATTGCAAGGGGAATTGACAGCTATGGAGGAAACAGTCAATGCCTGTGTGGAACGTGTTCTTGGTTCTGTTACTCGTTTATTTTTGCTTTGTGTCTCAGTAGCACCAAAGGGAGTAATTTCCTCTTGAGCTGTTGGTCAGAAAAGCCAAGTGAACTTCCAAAAGCCATCTTAGGTTACCATAAAGATGCAACAGCCACACCATGATGGGATATTTGCTCATAAGGGATGAAGAACATGAGAGAAGTCTGCAAGAGCCTGGGAAGCAATGCTGAGTTGAGTGACAACCACCCCAAGACAATAAATCACAAACTGTTCTTCCGGAAAGCAAAACTTCCTGTAATCTGTTCTGGTCCATTCTGCCCTAGGGTCCTCAAGGTGCTGTATGCTAAGCAGTTAATAAATATTGTCTTTCTGAACATACTATGTCACTGTAAAATGTCTCCTTCTGCATCTGAATCGTGAAAGGGCAAACTCTCCGTGGAGATCCACCCTGTAAGTGGGAGCACAAAGCGAGAAATGAGGTGTATGGCAGGAATCTAGGCAGAATGGATCAAAAGATTTGGCAAAAAAATAAAAGGAGTGCTGATAGGTTGTGGTATTGTATTGCTCTTTGAGGCAGTCAGTTGCAGGAGCTGTAACAACAAAATACTGATTTAATGAGTTTTGTGAACGATTGATGCTCTGGAGGGCTGTGATTTTTTTCCTCTTTTACTTTGTGTAAACATACTCCAGGAAGCCTAATTGAAGCCTGTGAATAGTTCCATTGAAAGTAATAAGATTAATCATGCTGGAAGCAAAAAACATTGTTAAGTATCTTCCTAAACAATGGCTCGGGCTTCCTTAGGGCCCTTTCATTGTTGTAGTACCTCCAGTGGAAAAAATCTGCACAGTGAACTACTGAGATGATAAATCCTGTTTCTTCCCAAGAATGCTGTCTGTAATTTCCCTGAATGTCAAAACTTTGTTAGCATTTTCAATTTTATTTTGCAGTGCAGCCATCTTCTCCATAATGTTGTCCATATTTTTAAATCAATTTCAAATCTTGTAAGAATGTTTTATAGATAAATCATTGGTTATTTATAGGTAACATAAAAACCAGTGTGAAATATATGTGAATATCAGGTACAGATGTATAAGTAAAAGGGATATATTGCTGTCTGTTAGCTGGGAAGGTAAACCCTTTACTCATCTCATTTAAGTTTTTATTTTCTGTGCCTTTCATCCTAGGATGTATGTGACTATAATTTTGGGAGAAGGCTTTCCCTGTCCTTTTCTATCTGTGAGCAATGTGCATGAGAGAGGGCATGCTTCATTCTTCAAAGGACACTTTCTTTGGGGAAATGGCACAGCACCACCTGTGCTGATGTGGAACACAGGAGCTCCAGGGTGCAGGTAACAGGGAAAGTCTCCAGGCCCAGTGGGACCTGGTACTTCAACTGTGGCCATCCCCTTCCAAGTCTGAGTTTTGTTTTCCTGAGCAGATTTGCCTATGAATACTGTACACCATTAGATTTTACACGGAAAAATAACAGCTTCTGGTCCTAGCAGGTCTGCTGGGAGCAAACATGCCTGCTGAAATGAACTCCCAGGTTTTAGAGTAGCAGGAAGGTGCATCAACTTAACTCTGTCTTTGGAGCCAATGAGGTGTGGATATTTTTAGGAAGCCTACCTGACCTGATAGCTGGTGAGGCCCAAAGTGGGGGTAAGGAAAGGGCATTAAGTATTGAAAAGTGGTACCACAGGTTAAAAGATGCCCTTCTGTTTCCGGCAAATTTTATGCATAGATATTTTGTGCTGCAAAGGAGCACATTGTTAAGAGATATAATTGTAAAGAGTTGGCCTGAAAACTGTGCAAACCAGGCCTAAGCTGGACAATGTATATGCTTTTTAGATTAACTTTGGGTTAAAGAGAAAGGAAAGCTGGTAGCCAGTTTGTAATTTGCATTTTTGGCAGCTTCACACACGAGTTCCAGCCTGTGCCCTGGGCTGAGCTCTCCAGAGGAGACAGACTGAAAGCAGTCACAGTTTGTGATTCATTTCATGACACGTGAAAAATTTTCTGATGGTGGTTGTGCTTCAGAGTTTCTGTCTCTGACAGTGAGTGGCTAAGGAACAGTCTGCCCATATTAAGCACAGGATCTAAGTGGCTCCCAAGCAGTGGATGAGCAATTAATTTTCAGTCAGAAGTAGCAATGGTGTGGGAGAGAAAGAATGCAATTTGCAGCAAGGGTTTTAATACAATCCTGAGAATATTAAATAGAAGTTTTGTTTTGTTTGGCACTTTCAGTGGTCTCCCAGTGGAAGACAAATGTTCACAATTCAGTAAGGCTGTTGATCACCACTGAGAAGAGCCAGTGGAATAATTAAAGCATATGAAAAATGTTATTAAAGGAGAAGTATTCCAGGACCTCAATCTACTTAATCTATCAAATCTAAGGTGAAAGGGTGGTAGCAGTAGCCATTATATGAGAAATATAATTTATATGTTCTCATAACTAATGACAATTTTCCTACAGAGAGCTTTCTGAACTCTATCAGATGAAAATAAAGCAAGTTCTGATGTTTGAAATTGATAAATTGAGAGACAGGGGTTTAAATATTTTTAAAAACTGGCCCCCCACTTGCTAGCAAGCCATGGATTATGTCTTGCTGGACACGTCTTAAATCAAGAACAGACACTGCGTCATAAAATATGAATTGCTGGAATGACTTGTGCCTTTGACTCTGTCTCTCATGGCTTTTTCAGTTTTGTGCTGAAAGAAAGTATGTGCTATATGTTGGTTACAATGATTTTGGATGTGGGCTAAGGGCCTTTAATGCATGTTTGTTTTTCCCTTAGGACCTACTAGAATTGTAAAAGTCCATTTATGGAAAGAAATAGCTAAAACATCCCTTATCCTACTTAGGAATATTAATTTAAAGTGTGGTAAACTTTTGCATATTGTTTACAAATTGAGTTCTAGAAAACATCCTGACTACATGGAAATGACAGTGATTGAGAGGAAGCAACACACACACAATTAATACTGACTGAATTGCTAATTACAGGATTGACATCTCATTTGCAATGAGATGCTCCAGGTCTTTTGCAAAAAGAGTTGGCAGTATTGACCTGGTTTTTTGCCTTTTCCTCCAGCTGGTATTTTGATGTCCTGTAGTTAAAATTCATCTGAAGATTCATTCTCACCTTGTAAAATTCTCTTGCAATGGGAGAAAGGCCTTAAGAGGAAAAGCAAAGTAGTCACCACTCCCTGAGAATTAACTCTCTCCTGAGACTTTCTCCTACCAGGTATAAATTGTGCTACACTGTTCTTATTTGTTTTATTAGTTACACCAGCTTTCTCACCCTTTCTGCAGAAGAAGTAAATAGTGCTGTTACAGAGAAAGGTTATACAGGCTTAAGAATAAAGTTCATTTGAAATAGTACATTTTATTAAGGAAACCCCTGTAGCTGGAAAAAGTAAGTTCAGCAGTTATGCTGAGGAGGGGCCCTTAAACTGTTGGTATGTGTACCAAATTCTGGGGCTCACAGAATTGGGCTGGCCAGATGCAATCTGACAGATTTGTGTTAATCTGGTCACCTTGGCCTGGCCACATGGATACAGAGATCAGTGGGGCTCCCCCATGACCAGGGCAGGGTTATGTGTTACAGGGTGAGTAGGGTTTGGAAGGACTTTAAAGTAAATGGTCTGGCATAAAAGGGAACAGTAGGAGAGAAACAGACAACGGCAGCATCAACACTGACAATGGAACCAGAAGCTGCAGGGTATAAAAAAAGGGACTCTCTGGGGTGTTCCCCATGCTGCAGAGTTACCATTATTTCTTCACTGCCTTAATGAATAGGGAAGCCAGTGAGATGCATCCCCAGCACTCCTCCAGAGTTTGCCTCAGGCTTTCTCAGCAGAAGAAGCAGTTTTGTAAGAAAAGAGCCTTTTGGCTCAGGTGATTCCAGAGGTATGTGCACACCCTTTGATATGATTCCACCCTTCTTCTGTTAACATAATTAATTTACAAGAGTGATGTATGAAATGTGCTCCCTGTGGCCCATGGAGAGGATCAAAAATGGGCTCAGTCAAATCCAGCAGAGTTCAGAAATATCTACAAGTCTGAAAGATGAGAAAACTCAAGGGAAGCGCAGAAGAGGCTGAGCTATGAATGGACATCCTAGGGCAGAATTATTTCCTCTGGGAATAACAGTGTGCAGAGGAGACCTCTGCATTCCCCCAAGAATTCTGCACATCTGCCCTGCCTGTCATGAAGAAGATTCAAGCATGGCTTTTAATTACAAGCCTCGCAAATGAAAATTAATTTTTTTTCAAGAAATAAAAATAAGCAGCTGCATTGTTATTTGAATGGCCTGAGAGGTTTAGCTTCACTAACAGCCATAAGTGTACACACCCAGTAGAAGACACTTAAAGACATGCTTTCTTTTTGCTCTTTTTTGGATGCTTGTAGCATTACAGACAATCTTGCAGAAGGATAGTCTTGGCTTGGTCTGCATCCTCATCGTGGCCAGTTAGGTGGGATAAATGAGTGGCCTCACAAGTAGGTAAAAAATCCCAAAATCTTTAATCTTGAAGGTTTATGATTGAGGAAATAGAGTCAAAAAGTGCTCAAGTTTCCCCACGTCTTGCTGAGGACTGGTGAGAACAGTGGGGGACAGAAATGTTGTCTTGTGAGGAATTATTCACACCGTGGGAGATGTACTTGCAGCTAACCACTTGTGGCATTCACATTCTCTGAAAAATCCCTTTGCCCCGGATTTTTCTCCTGGGAAGTTGAGAAGCCTCAGAGAAAAATGAAAACAATAATTATCTCATTTGCTTCTCCTGTGTTGTGTTCACATGTGGAATGTGTTTGGACATTGTTTACCCACAGGTGATTGTTTCATTGGTTTCATGTCAGTTGTTTTCATTCTTTGGCCAATCAGGGCCAAGCTGTGTCAGGGCTCTGGAGAGAGTCAGGAGTTTTCATTATCATCTTTTCAGCCTTCTGTCTGTATCCTTTCTGTATTCTTTAGCATAGTTTAGTATTCTTTAATATAATATAGTATCATAAAATAATAACAGCCTTCTGAGCACATGGAGTCAGATTCATCATTCCTCCCTGCCACGGGGGGGGCTCACAAACACAATAATCACCCTCACTGCAGTATTCACTCAGAAAATCAACCCAAACTGGAACTGTTTTCTGCAGGGAGTACATACAGGGTCACCAGACGTCGCTGATGTGGAGACAGGAGTGTGACACACACACACCCAAGTTCATGCAGCAGCAGCCAGATTTTGTTGTGGAGTGCCCCCATTAGAGGGGCTTTGAGTTTCCCAGGTTTACACACGCTATGGGACAGGGTCCCAGTTCTGCCCAGCTCAGTGGCCGATGATGTGGGTGCATTCTTGGTTCAAGTGGAGTGGCTGGGGTCCCCTGTTTGAGCTTGAATTCAGCCAATCTCTTTCATACCTGGGGACTTGTTTTTCTTGATTCTCTAATGAGCTGAGCTGTCTGTCATGGCCAAATTATCTGTGCAGCTGTAGAGCAGCTATAGCTGTCACAGTCTCCCATGGCACATAACGTTACCTTTCAGGCTCAGTAGTAACAGGAATGAAAAAGAAAAACATTGGCTTTTTAGAAGCTGTTGTGCTGTTTTCTATTACAGAATCTTAGAAACTCCTAAGAATTTTGAAATGGAAAAGTAATTTGTGCTGTTTTTGAGAATTGAAGTAAGAACCGTGTCTGAGAGCTGTGGTCCTTTACTGGTCCTCATAATAAAATATGGTATGACAGGAGTGCTGAGTGCCTTCAGCTTAGCAAATGGACCTCCAATTCCTCCTTCAAAAGTATCTAGTTTACTCATTTTGACAGCTAAAATGTGAGAATAGCTAGTAGGACATGTACCCATATGATTAAAAAGTGCTGTAGTTTCCCTAATAACCAAGATCTTCCAGAAGGAGAATAATCCCTGTATGTTCCTGTATCCATCCTTTCTTTTACTGTTCTGATATATAGCATAAGGAATGGAAATGCCATAGTGCTCAGTCAGTTTTATAGATCACCCTTTGTTTCCATGGCTGACACAGACAATAGGGATTTACTAATGGCAGAGGAAGAATTACAGCACTCAGAGGTTCAGAAGAGTTTTTTATTCATTTTGTGCTTACTCAACCTTTTGTCCAGCCCCTCACCACGTGAAGTCCTGTGGAATATGGCTTTACATCCAAGGCAGGAGGATAATGTACCTCTGTTTGCTGACTAAGGTCCTAGATATTTTTAATTTAAAAATATTTATTTATTAATAAAGAAATATTTTTATTTATTTCTTTTAACGTGCTAAATGGACACATAACAGCCAAAGCAGAGCAGCTCTACTTCCCCTACATTAGTGCTGCTAAAGGCACCAAAGCCACCCAGGCCTGTCAGGGAAATCACCTCTTTTCCTGTTCCTACTTGCACAACAGAATTATGTCACTCCTTCTGTCCCTGTTGGGGGATGCATATTTTGTGACAGATTAGCTAATTAGGCATTAGGCAGATGACCTGCCTAATAAGTTATTCACAAAATAAGTCTGTGGTTGGCAATATTTATGCAAGCACATGGGTTTATGACAGTAAAAGTGCCTGACAGGCTTGTCCTGGTGTGAGGAAAGTTACAGTCAGTGATTGAAGGAGGTGGAAAAGGTGATGTTGAAAAAGCAGAACTGGTTTTCTTACCTGAAAGCAAAACATCCCCATCCCACAGAAGTGAGATGCTTTTTCCAGCAAGCACCAGCAGACGGAATGATAAAGTTTTCCAGGCAAAGGCAGTTGATTATGCTGATATAAGGAACTTAAATGAAGCAGTAATAATAATGAAAAAAACTTCACGGAAAATTGTAGGTGACTTGCAATCAGCACATGTGCAAGTGATTTTTCATCTGGTTGTTTTTATGAAGTACTTTTATGCAGTACATGTGCACATTAGATTATTAATGTATGCATTACACATTGTCTTCAGAGGCTTGATTTTCCTAAGAGTCATGTGAGAATATCTGCAATTTTAAATGAAATTATTGAGTAAAATGGATGAAGCCAAATGTGATTTTGTGTTTGGAAGATGAGATGAAGTAGGGAATGAAGAGAACTAGCAGTTTTCTCTGTTCTGTTTGGAGAGGATAACCTGTTTCCTACTACAAGGCTCATGTTTGAGGTGAATGAAGGACACAAGGAGTTTTTACCTGAAAATGTGCTTGTATGTGAGTATGTGCAGGTAGAGAGAACCCCTGTGCTTTCATTCACTCTGTCCTGATAAACCACAACCCACCTCAGGCTGGCTGCAAGGTGTCTGTGGAAGGAGGTCAGGAAAGATGCAAACCCTGTGAGGCAGGAACTGTCTCTGTGTCCTCACCCAAAAGAGCTCAGCTGTGATAACTCCTCTGCCAGGGAAGTGTCAGGGGCATCACACAAACCCTGGAATTGTTCATCTCTGCTGACTGTGGGACATCATCTTATATGCTGTCAGGGACTCCCAAAGTGCCCAGTGATTATATTATTTACATTATATCACCCAGTGGGAAACTCCACCTCAAGGAGAGGTACCTGGGCATTCCCACCCGAGCCTGAGTGGCTATAAACCCAGTGGAATCTGTGTTCCATGGATTTCCCTCGTTGCCAGATGGATCCAGTCTGCAACCATCACGTCAACCAGCAGACACTGACACAAATTGCAACTACCAAATCTCATTGCAAGGCCCTCGGGTGGTGAAATCTTTCTACTCTAATCCTTCCTTCTCTTTCTTTTCCCTAAGAAAAATGTTTTCTTAAGTGATATTTTCTTGCTTTTATATTGTCATCCTGCTAAAGATAATGATAACCAAAATGGCTACATGCCTGCTTTCCATTGCCACCAAATTGTTCTAAAACAAACCATACATATTTACATTTATAAACACTGATCTTTCAGGGTTGTTTCACTCTAATCCACCCCAAGTGACCCATTAATAAAAACCTGGGTTGCTCTCACCTTTATGGGGTTGGAACACCCTGTTCTGTTTCCTCCTTTTAATTTTTCTTTTGAATACAGAAGATCTGATTTGTCTGTGTATCTAATTACTGGCACTAAGCAGAGCCATGAGAGGCAATGAGGCACCTTGTGCACAGATCTCTTGGAATGCATCATCCATACTCACAGGAAAATAGCTGGTGGAAAGCAGGAGTAGTGTACAGGGAACTAGGATGCTTGGCATTGTGTTGGATCATGACACTGCCTGAAATAAACACTGTACTTCACTTTTTTTTAGAAAGAATTGCCTCTGAGAAAAAAAAACCCAGCATATTTTATGGCAATTTGAAGATATTAATAAAATTTAAATGATTAAACATTGAATGTTATTGCAATCAGCAGATAATTATTTATTAATAATATTTAAATATAGTTATAAAATTATCTCAATTATTTTATAACATTTAGGTAATGATTTAATGATCACATGCACTTTCTAAAAGGGTATTTCTGATTAGACACTTCAAAAAGGTCATTTTTAATAGGAGACTTTCCTGTACCTCAGAGAACATGCAGAAGTTTCCAAAGCTTTAAAATTTACTGGACAAAACCTGCTAGGATGACAAAGAGTGTCCATCACCTGATGTGGTTCATCACCAGCACTTTCTGTTCCAGGGTCAGGATTAGGGGCCAGGATACAAGGACGATGGGTTTCTATCATGTGAGATAAATAAAGCATTAGATTCCAGCTCCAAACTTCAAACTTTTTTCATACTTGAAGGATGGAGTGTTGAGATCCCTATGCCACTGAAAAATGGAGACACTGGTTAACAGATTTATTCCTGAAAAATAATTTCCTTATTCATAGTATATAGTAGAAGAAAAATGAGGAACACCACACTTTGTCAAGCAGTATTAAAATACATGTTAATCTAGCTGAGAGTTTTAGAGATGCAATTTTAAAATAGTTATTTCGGTATTTTATCATTTTCCCACTGGGTGCTTTGATTTGCCTAACAGGTTTGTGCTTTATCTGGCTCTCTTTTAACAGGTTTTCAGTGTATAGCTTTGATCTGGAATAACTGGGACAGAGGAAAGTTTTTAGCAATTCTTTTCTTACATGGTGAATGGCATTCCTTCACAGCTATTATATTCATAGATATATTAAGAAACCATTTTTATTGGGTCTAGTCGCATAACAGACATGGAAGTGCAAGTACTCAAACTCTATAAATTATGGAGATACAAGGGCTGAATTTCCTTTACTGAGAATGTCTGTTTTGGATGGGAATGGCAAATGAGGCAGGGCAGCTTACAGGAAAATGTACTTAGCTGTGTGCTGTGTATGTCAAGTGTGTCCAGACCGATAGGACTGGCCTGTATTTGATTCCCATTGACCTCAGTGAGCCAAAAATACATAATTCAGTGTTTTGCTGAACTGGGCCCAGCTTCATTTGACTCCAGGTGTCTGTGTAGTTTATAACTTACTGTTGGTATCACAAGGAGTAGGAGGACAACATTTTTTTTAATCTGAACTGTAATACATTTAGTTTTGAGACCTTTTAGTTGGAAAGTCAAAGTGGAGAGGTATACAAAATACTCCCAGTAAAATGAAAGTAGGTCCTAAAGAACCCAGTACCATTCCTTTTTTATAAATGGAAGACCAAGAACATTTCAAAATTTGAAAACTAATTCTTAGGGCAGAAAATAGATATTTTCATTTTCTCTTTCCTAAAGTGCTAGTTCATACAGAGAGGAAAATTGCTGTGGGAACAGGAACCCTGCCTGCATATAAAAGTAAATACCTTTGCAACCCTGGAAATGGATTTTTCAGAAATGGAGAAACAGTTAGTCAGAGCATACTTTCTCTAACAATTCCCAGTTTGATGCTTAGCTAGGCCATTTCACTCTATTTAAAGAGTCATGATTAAAATAATATCTAGAAAGAACTGAAGAGTAGAATCTTTCCTAAGGGAAATGCCATTTCAACATTGCTTTCAGACAGAACTAACGAAAAAGTCCAAGTATCAAAATATTTTGCTGAATTGAAAGGCTCAGAAAAATCTCAGATTGATAGTAGGAGAATAAACCCCTCTGATTCAAAATATTTTAATCTGTTAGTGTTTTAAGTTAATGTCTCCATGGGGCTGAATGGGAACTTCAGGTTTGGGCATTCAGCCGCTTTGGTTGGGCCATTCACTCAGGACCTGGGCTCGATGATCCCTGTGGCTGCCTTCCACCTTAGGATGCTCTATGACTCTGCTTTGTCACCGTGATATTTTCTGGAAAATCCTCTTTGCCCAGGATTTTCTCCTGGGAAGCTGAGAAACCTCAGAGAGGAATGAAAACAATAATTATCTGATGGCTGCTCCTGTGTTTGGCTGCTTTGGAATGTGGCTTGGACATTTTTTACCAACAGGTGAATATTTGATTGGTTCCATGTGAATTGTTTTAATTTAATGACCAATCAAAGCCAGCTGTGAGTGACTCTCTGAGGAGTCATGGGCTATTATTATTCATTCTGGTCTATCCTTCTGATGTTCTCTATAGTTAGTATAGTTTTAGTATAGCATGTAATGTAATGTAATGTAATGTAATGTAATATAATATAATATAATATAATATAATATAATATAATATAATATAATATAATATAATATAATATAATATAATATAATATAATATAATATAATATAATATAATATAATATAATATAATATAATATAATATAATATAATATAATATAATATAATATAATATAATATAATATAATATAATATAATATAAAAATATATCAGCCTTCTGAGAACTTGGAGTCAGATTCTCATCTCTCACGCTCATCTTGGGGACCCTCACAACCCCCACACTGCTTTCACCTTACCTGGGGAGCTCCTTCGAGGGTGCCAGGTCAGGGAGCAGCATCCCTGCAGGTTCCCCAAAACTCCCATGGAGTCACACCTCCACCTTGGGCTGCCTCCTGCTCGCCCTCAGTTATTGGGAGCTGGATGTAGGCTGTGCTTCCAAATATATTTGCTGCAAAAAGCAATAATAATCCTAAAATCTTTTTTTGGTGTGAGGGGAAGAGCTGTGAGAGTCCCCAGCCAGGCTGGGCCACAAGAGTCTTTCTCTATTCCCTCCATCCCCACCATGTGCTTTTCATTGAAAAGACTAATTCTTTTCGTGATCAAAACCCTTTTTTATGACTTCTTTTTATTGCAAGGACTATTAATTAGCCTTTGTTCCTCTTTTGCAGCCTACACCATGGCTGTAACTGCATGTATGTAATGGTAGATTACTTGTCAATTTGTTGTAATAATGCTGTTGGGGTTGCATACACAAAATAGAGAATTTCTGCTTGGTTCTGTCTGTGGAGCTATGTTAATGTCTGTGTGGAATGACAGAGTGGTGTCCTGATGTAACCTACTGCCCTGCTGGGACTCATGTTCAAGGTGTGAGTGTACAGAATAACCTGCTCTTGAACAGTGTCTGAAAAGAAGGGGCAATGTGAAGCCAAGGTGTCTCCAGAGATCTCTATGACACTGAGAGAAGAGAGGAACTTTAAAAAAAAATTAACAAAAAACTAGAGCAGTAACTCTTTCTGTAACTATTGTAGAATCGTCCTCTGTAGAGTTGGTGAAAATATGATTTCTATTCTGGAACCAATATTTGATTTTAACCTCAAATTTGATATGTGGTTTGAATGTATTTTTATTCCTGGAAGCTGTATCAGCTTTATCTGCAGCATTAGAGCAGAATGAAGAGAGCAGAATCATATTGTGCCATAGCTGTTCAGGGCGACAGTCCCCCTGCACAGAGAAGTATTCCTCTCTAAGTGATAATTCCTTCTGACCTGCTTACCCAAAGATGATGAAAAGCTGCAGAAACAGTTGTATTTACAGATTCTTGGTTGCATTTGTTTGTTGCTTACTAGGATTTTATGGAACCTGGGAAAAATATTGATAACAAATAGAAGATGCTGCAGGGTTGTGCTTTTCTCTCCCCCTTTGCTAAAAAAAAGATATTTTGTAGCATTTCATGTCATATTGCTTGTTTCCCTAGTCCATTTGTTTTTGCAGCAATGCAAACTGTTCAATTGTTACTGCATAGTTGTAGAAAATATTATTTCAGGTGGTCCTGTAAAGAAACTGTAAGGATTATAGGTACAGCCTCTCACAATTCACTGTTAATGGAAATAAACCTATAGTTTAGTGTATTTATATATCTCCAAACCTCTCCCAGCCTTTCCAGTGAGGGTGAGTTAGTGCTGGCATTCTGCAGCTCTTTGTTTTGTCACTAAATCAGTTCTGGGGGAGAGACTTTTCCCAAAGAGGGTGGAAGCTGGAAGCTCTCAGGCTGGAATTGTGGCTTCAGGGATTAGGCAGGAGTGCAATGTAAGAGCCTGAATGAGGGATGTGGGAGTCCAGGGGTTCTCCAAAATGCAGTTTATTCCATCCAAGACATTGCAGCAGTCCAGGCTCGTGGCTGACAGAGCCTGTGCCTACAGCTGTCAGCTCCAGCTGCAGGCAGGCCTGGAGACACTTTGGTTTTGTTACAGTGTATTATAGACTTTTCTTTGCTGAGCCTCTGAATACAGTAGAACCAATCTATGCCTTGACTATTATCTATAGCCTATCATAACTACTATAGTTACCATATTCATGTTACTATTCTCCAATCACTAAAAGTCAGTACATTGCAGTGTAAGCCAGAAGCTGTTATTCAGTTTTCTTGCAGTGGAAAATTCTGAGAGCTTTTTTCAACTTGCCACATCGGCAGGCTTGTTTGCCTGTGCTCTCTTTCTACTTGGTAAAAACATCTTCTTGTTTGGGGTGGGTTTATCCTTTGCTCTAAGTCATAAAATCCCCTTCTAACTAACATACCCTTTGCCTCCTTGGTTACCCAGTAAGATTGGCTCAGCAATTCCTTTCTCCTATATCAAAACTTGCTTCCAACTCTATTCCTTCTTCAGATTCTACATTTAAAAATCTGTCTGCCAAGCCTACATATCTGTGGGACTTCCTTGTCAAACCTTCATCCTTCCCAACACTGCAATAACACATTCTGGGCACAAATTGGGCTGCAGCTTCTGCTGTCCCTCAGCATGCAAATGTTTTCAAGTTGGAGCCCAGAGAGATGCCCAGAGAAATGCAGACTTGAGGCAGAGGAGCAAGTGGAGATGGAGCCCTGGGGAGCTCAGCAGGAATTCTGTCCTGGATTCTGTGGGAGGCCCTCAGAGCTGACCTGAGCCTTGTTGTGCTGGCTTGGGGTCATTCCTTCTTCAGCAGTAACACTGCTTTCAGAGGAAGATTAATAATTTTATGGGGACTTCTATTAAAAGTCAAATAGTTGCTTTCTGTATATTTTAAATTTCAGGGCCTTTGCGTTGATCTTTCTCTAGCACCCATCAAACAGTGTTCCAGTACAGTCACATAAAGCCATTCCTGCAAAAAGTCACTCTATCAGGTTTTTTTTTTTTCCTCTGGTTCTCAAGTTTCTTTATTGTTTG
The DNA here is from genome assembly GCF_963513975.1 of Fringilla coelebs. Lineage (NCBI taxonomy): Eukaryota > Metazoa > Chordata > Aves > Passeriformes > Fringillidae > Fringilla > Fringilla coelebs. The sequence goes on along the minus strand of NC_140034.1, from coordinate 55,542,700 downwards.
CTTCTGCTGACAAATTACTTTTTTAGCTTGATTTAAATGTATATTCCTGTTTTTGCTGAATCATATAATTCTGACCCTACTGCATTTAATCTAAACCATTCATTTATTTCAATTATTTCTTTTTTATTCCAGTTCTTCTTGGTACATGCTTCATAGTTCTGAATGCATTTAAGAAAACTAGCACTTATTTTGATAGATTTGGAGCTGAAATTTTCTGCCCTACAAGACATTCTGTAATTCCCCAAGAAAATGAGCTGTGCTAGTTCAGGGTAATCTGTTTTGTTCTGTGGAGGGCTTTTTCTATTATTGTTTCTATTTCTATTTTTCTATATCTATTACAGCAGGTTCTGCAAAATTTGCTCAAACGTTGTTTTATTCATATGATTGGCTTCAACAAAAATGTTTGTAGGGGACTGGACTGTGAATTTCTCAGCACAAATAACTACTGTGCAAAAGAAGCCATTTATAAAACTCAAAACCCAAACAAAAAAAAAATCACATTTTAGCATTGCCTATTTAATAGAACATGTAAGAAAGTGTCACACTCGATGTCACAAATATGAAATTCTTATCTCACTTGAATTTGCCTTAGCTTCAGTTATTGATTTATGTATTTTTCTTTGACTTTTTTTTTCACTTAAGAGCCAAAGCATCCCCTCCTCAGGACAGGGTAACAAATGAATTTGTTACCCTGAACAAATTGAACAAATTTTCCATTGAATGAATGAACAAAGCAGGTTTCTCAGGGTTTTTTCCTGTCTGTATCTGAAAACATCAGAGGCCTCCACAAGGTCCTTGGGCAATGTGTGACCACTGTCTCTCAGCCTCCTGCTGTACACCTCAGTAAAAGTTGCATCCATCCTCTGAACCACCTCCTCTCGGGATTGGAACAGGGCAAGCTGCTTGGGGAACAGTCCTGAGTAACTCCCAAACATCCCATATATGTGACACTTGGGGATCACAGGATCCCAGAGGTTTCTGACACACAAATCAGCCAGATTAGCGCAACAGGAATAAGCAAAATCCTCTATGAAAAATATGAAAGAGCTGACCTGAAGAATGGTGTTAAGTGTAATTTCCCCAAGGTGATTCCACCATGGCAAAAGACTAAAAAAGAGGTTAAGATGTAAGCCTGATTAGTTTTCACTTTTGTAAACAGTATGTATTAAATTAATTTGTTTATGCATTGATAGGACTCAGTGTTTCTTGTACACTCTTGCATAGATATTTTACACTGTTCTTTGAAGGTCTCATAAAGAATTCAGCACACAGAAAGATAGAGTGTAATTTCTGAGAGAAGTTCCAGAAAATGTGAATGGAAATCTTTCCAGATGAACATGCTTGATTAAGGCATCACTTGTATTTTGGAAAAATGTGTCACAAACATAAGAAAAGAAACATTGCACCATAAATGAATCTTTGTCATACCACCATAAAGAAATTACAATGTCTAAGAAAAGAGCCCATAACAAGAAGATTTCATAAATGGTTACCATGTGGAATTTCTCACTATTTAATAAAAGCTGTTCATGTTTATATAAAATGCAAGCTTTGATAATTCAAGAAGGATTGCAGTAGTTTCGAATGGAAAAACCAGAGTTCTGAGAGCAGTTTAGAATGGGACACATTCATTTTTTTAAATAGAAAGACAAAAATTCTCCCTCCCAAAATATCTTTGGCAAGGTCCTGCCAAATGTTCTTCCAGGGGTACTTGAGTCCTGCTCTGTGGAAATGGAATCTCCATCACAGACAACACTCTGCTTTTTGTTTCTGAAAGGCACACTCCAAAATTCTGACTCTTAAGCAAGAGGATATAATGGCCCACATAGATTTTATGAGGATGGACAGCTGCTTCTGTTGACACAGGGAAAAAGTTCCTTGAGCTACTCAATTTGCTCTTGGCAGATCTCCAGTTGGTGCTGTGTGGCATCAACTATAAGGCTGTACTAGGAATATTTATTTTTTACATTCCAGGCTGCTGCCAGGTAGAATAATGAATGAGTCTGCAGTAAATTAAGCACAACATGCCTTTAATCTGATGATGTATGATGGGAAGACTGCCGTATCTGTGATGTTAAATAATTTCTCTGCTACTTGGCTGGTTTTTATCTCATCTTTGTAGAAGGAAAAAAATTAATAAAATGAAAGATGTGCCTTCATGTTTATTCACCCATCAGTCTTTGCGTCTGCTTGTGAATTTTACATGTTCTGTGATTTTATTTATTCCTCTTTTACTCTTATGGAATGATTTGGATTCTTATGGAATTACTGATTTCAAAGGAAGCTGTCCTGCACTGGGGAAGTCACGTTGCTGGAAGAAGTCCTTGAGCAGTGTCTCAGGATTAGTATCTACCTGTTCAGCCACCCTGTTCAACAATTAGTAAAAAACCATAAATTTGTGAAATGACATCACAAAATATACCTGGAAATTTAGTTCTCTAGAACCTTGTGTGCACTGGAAGGTGGTACTGATGTAGCTAGAGGTGCAGTAATACCCATCCCCCCACATCTGTCCCCTCCTACCAGCCAGGCACATTGTGCACACACGGTCATTTTTAATGCTCTGCTCCTCTCAGACTTTCTCTGCCTGGGGGATGAAAGGTTTGGTATAGAGCATGTTTTATACCTCCTAAACTGTGGCCATTCCTGGATTGTGGAGGGGCACATCAATGAAACAGCAGTTTTGCGACTGGAGAGGTCGCACCAGCCCCAGTTTGAACCTCCAGACTGATGTGTTACAAAAGCACTGCCCCTAGCACTTCTGCTGCAATTCCCACTTAATGTTTCTCAGTAGAAAGTGTCTCATATGAGGATCTCAGTTACATTACCTCTGATGCATATCTTATTTATGTGTTGAAAATATGAGATTAGAGTTGGTCTTCTGAGGATTACTGATCATTGCTTTAGCTGAGGCAATGAGTTATACTGGTCTGCTCCCTTGCACTATGTATTTTTTTCTTGTTTCAGGTAGGTTTGTCTGTACCGCTCTGGTATTTTAACAGCTTTTGATACTTTAAAACAAAAAAATCTTTTTGGTACAATATTTCATTATTCATAAAAAATTAGAAATGCTGACCTTCTTTGGATGAAGAGCCTAGTTGGATATAAAACATTACATTTTGCATTTTGTAGTACTGTGGTACTTAATGCTCTGAATAATATGTGGATTATTAGTACGTGGATCATTGGTAGTGTGCAAGGTTTACTGCTTGTCATGCATTACCTTAAAACTGGGAATCATTCTTTTATTTTTATGGCAAACCTATTATGAGCTTATATAATACTACATTTTTAGTCAGCAGGGCTTCAGGTGATGCTCCAGCTCAGAGGTAAGGGCTTGCTTTGGCTTAACTAATGTTTTCCCAAAGCTAATATTAATGTGTTTACTTAAAGCTATGGTCACCCTAAGAAGCAAAATTACAGACTGCATTGCAGGCTCTTGATAAGAAAACAGGGAAAATCTTTATCAGGAAGATCAAAGAAGCACCTGAAGTTAATTATAAATTAGAACTGAAGTGTAGCTGCCAAAGCACTTTAATTATTACTGGAGGTTAAACAATCCCAGTATGATCTTGCATGTTGGTTAAGTTTACACCAGAGATCTTTCATTGTGTTCATTTACACCTGAGATAACTGAATGACTTCCAGTCTAAAAGAAGACACTGGAGATGTCAGTTCCATAGGAAGGTTTTACATTTTTAGATGTTCTTTACATCGTAGTGCCTTCTAGATTGGGGGCAACTAGAAAACCCCATTAAAATAAGATGTAGGATTGATAAGTAAAATTGAATTTCACTGTTAAGATATTTTTTTCCATGCTGAGATCAGTAAAGATTTAGTTTCAGTGCTGAAACCTGTCAGAGCACAGTACCTCTGCAGTTGCAGGCCACTGTTTCCCTGTAATCAAAGGTACAAAGTGACAGCCAGGCCCCAGTGAAGGTCAGGAGCCTTAATCATGTGGCAGACCTTAGCCAAGGGCTGGCATTGCTAGGGATGCCATGACCCTCTCTGACATAATTTGGATGCCTCATAATTTAATAAGGATTGAAAGCTCTTATTTACAGTTCCGTTTTGTAAGAAGAGTCATCCTTTGTCCATAAGTGGTGCTGTTATCCACAAAGACCCAGCAGAAAGTTTAATGAATTCAAGCATTCTGCTTTAGAATACATCTGGTCAAGAAATACATATTTATTTGATGACTTTTTATCACCTGAACTTTCTAAAACATGCTTTCTTTCAATTTGAAAAGTATAATTTTATACTCATGCTAAATGAATTATTCAAAGAGAATTGTTTAGTTGATTCACATGAGATTATTTTCTTGCTTATGAATCAGCAAGGAAGTAATAATTAGAGCCAATAGAAAAGCTTTTAACAAATGAAAACGTAATATACTCTGTTCTCTACCATTGGTGGTCCCTATGGTTTCAGTGGAACTATTGCAGTGTTTTAAAAACTGTGGTTGTGCACATTCATGTAGAAATTCCAGCTCCTCAGTTTATGCTATATCTTCTGTGTAAGTGGAAAAAATTATTTTTGCAGCAGTTATTTATATATTTGAAGGTTGTTATTGTATATTCTCTAACATGTTTTCTGTAAGTGAAACAATGCCAGATCTTTCAGGTTTTCCCCACAGAATGTGGTCAGATGATATTGTATTTGTGGGGTTCCCAGACGAAGGAAGGAATGATGAATCTGACTCCATGTTCTCAGAAGGCTAATTCATTATTTTATGATACTATATTATATTAAAGAATACTAAACTATACTAAAGAATGCAGAAAGGATACAGACAGAAGGCTAAAAAAATAATAATGAAAACTCCTGACTCTCTCCAGAGCCCTGACACAGCTTGGCCCTGATTGGCCAAAGAATGAAAACAGCTCACATGAAACCAATGGAACAATCCCCTGTGGGTAAACAATCTCCAAACACATTCCAAAGCAGCAAAACACAGGAGAAGCAAATGAGATAAGAGTGGTTTTCCTTTCCTCTGAGGCTCCTCAGCTTCCCTGGAGAAGCATCCCGGGCAAAAGGATTTGTTCCAGAAAATGTGACTGTGACAAGATGGTGTCCATTATCCATGCCACTACCTTTAATCCCCAAGGGATCTGCCTGAAAAATATTAATAAACAACAAATGATGGACTCCTGAAGGAATGCATCTGAGCAACTCAGGCCCCATTGTGCACCAGCCATGCTGCTTGTAGCTGTTCTTGTCAGAGTCCTCTCAGAGCCCTCTGGAGTGCATCCAAGTTACTGAGACATAAACTGTGCTAAATTAAGAGAGAAGAGGCTGAGAAACAGAATGCCAAGATGGCAAGAGCTAGATAACAGAGGGCTGTGAACCACCTGGACTGTAACCAATCACATACCCTGAGAAATGAATGCAGAACTGGACAAGACAGAGGCACCAACGAAGAAGAGTGTGCAGTAGAGTTAGAATGTATAAATAAGTGCATAATGTAAATAATGAAGGGCTTCTGCTTAATCATATTGGTTAGTCGTACAGGAGTTCTGTTTTCCTGCGGACTCCAATGATTGCAGAATGAAAATTTTAGAATTTGAGAATTTTCATATCATTGGGCTTCACAATAGTTCTTTCAAGGGTTTTTTGGGAAAGCTTAACAAAAGTATGTCCCATAAAATGAAATTTTCATGTGAAAAGGGAAAGAAACTCTCAAATTATACGTCAGCAGCAAAGTTGGGGGCTGTCTTCTTCAATATGAAATCACTCTGCATCATGAGTAATGGGCTCTTACAGTAATAACAGATTTAGAATATTCAATTGAAATTAGATACTTGAATATAGAAAAAAATAGCCGAACCAGAATGTGCTTACTTCCAGGTCATTCTTGATCTCTCTGGCTCTATCCTTATTAACCCACTACTGCCTGAATATAGTGAAACTTCTTTATTCCATGGAAAAATCAGCTGTGCAAGCAGCAGAACACCCCTCGGAATGTTGTGATGGAAGGGAGAAATTTGACCAGGGCAACAGCACATTGATTTTCACCAGCAAGGTGGAAGTTACTGCTGGAGGCTTGCTGAGAGATTTGCAAGTCTCTCTATAAAAAATGCTCTGGAACTGGTCATAGAATAAACACTGTTCCACTGCACCATTGATAGTGGGTTAATTCCACTGCAAGAATGCTAAAAGCAGCTGCCACAATATTCTGTGTTAAGGGGTGTCTAGATGGCCAAAAATGTGTCCTTGGGGCTAAGACTGGAAATGTATTTTTACCAATTTCTGTTGAACGAGTTACACACATATTGAAAAGTGTGATAATTCTACTCCTTGCCTGGATTTCCATTCCTGGCTGTTGCTGACAAGAGCAGCGAGGATAAATCTGCCAAGTGCCCGCCTGCTGCTATTCTAGATCGATTTCAATATTCTCACTGGCAGGCATCAAACTGCAAAAGTGCTACCGGAAGGAAAAGGCCATCTACCTAACCCTAACCCTAAATCTAACCCTAACCCTAAATCTAACCCTAACTCTAACCCTAGTCCTAGCCCTAACCCCAGCCCTAACCTTGTTTCAATTACAGCCAATGTGAAAACTGGTGGTTCCTGAAGTGCATGAAGCTGAGTTACCTCCTATTTACTCAAAGTAGAGTAACTCCAGCCAAGTCAGTGGCAGCAGTCCAGAGCCATACCAAAACCAGAGAAATTCAGCAGTGCATTCTTCCTTTCCTCAATCCACGGGGGCCATCCTGAACAAAACTCACAATGGAAGCTAAGTTCATCAATATTTCAAGCAGAAAGTGTATTGGCATCTGCCTGTCTTTCCATCCCAAGCTCAGATTAATTTGGCTGTGTGTCAACTGCTTCACAAAAATTGTTCCAATTTGTGGATTCTTGCATTTGAAAATTAAGCAAAGAAATATCCCGAGGAGTGTTTTTAGTATTCCCAATGTGCCTCTAAATTTCTGTGTGTCTTTGATATCCTCAGGCAGTATTTGTGTCATTGCTTTCTTTCTGAGGCTTAATCTGCATTTTAAGGTGCCTTATGATTATCTCTGAAGTACAGGTGCGAATTTTCTAAAAACAATTAAAACAAGATGTTTCTGAGCCACAGGATGAGCTGGTTATGGGATAAAATACCCTACTGTACCAAGCTCTTACTGGCTACTGTTTCTGTCCTCTCTATTCTTAAATCCTGTAAGTTTTCCAACTCTAAGTAGTCTTTCCTGGAGGGATTATTTCAGTCAGATCCTTATGCATGTTTCTCTACCCAGTGGCCAGCTTTGTGTGCCAGATGCATTAATTTCATTCTCAACATGTTCCAAGTCTTTCTGCCTGCTTTTCAGGATGACTTGGTAGATGAAGTTTGCGTGCTTCAGTGATTATCCTAGAATTTGTTACTAGTTTTTCTTTTCTTTTACCCTTCAATTATATTTAATTATTTTGTTGGTAACTTTTTTCTTTAGCTTTTTGAAACCTGTCTATAAACAAATTAGGTGGAACGAATTTTGCTGCAACTGGATTAGGAACCTTGGACACAGAATCAATTATATCACATTTAAACTAATAAATCCATTTTCTTATTTTCTTCCACATATTAATGAGGGATGCACAGAGAAATTAAATTTTTAACATTTAAAGGACTGTTCCATTCGTTTTTCTATTTGGATTGATTTTTTTTGTTTGTTTGTTTAAGAAAGAATTTCCCTTTTTATAAAAAACCCCTTTGGTCTGAGTTGTTCAAGCATGCACTAAACACAATTGAGTTTTATGTAACATGTCCTATTAGTTATGCTTATGTTAGTGAGCTTTTGGCTTTAAGAATAGCATGTTGTTTTAAAAATTAATTTGTAATTTATATAATATTTGCTAATGTAGCATGCATCGTGTGACATATAAAAATCATGTTGCAACTGTCTGGAAAAACTTGAGAGACCTTTATTGACAGATGCACAGCTTGAACCTAAGTTGCCAAATGTACCTTCAGTGTCTGCTCAGAATGAGTTGCTGCTTTTTTTCTGGTGGTTCAGGACATCCTTTGCAATTACATAGGTAAATTTAATTCTTTTGCTCTACTGTACATGTGATGAAAGCTGATGAGCAAGAAAAAATAGCCCTTTCTTTGGCCAAAAGGCTTTTAAGGTAATTGCTCAGGAATCTTGAGGGGCTTGGGGTGTTTTTCCTCTCTTTTTAAAGCATGTTCTTTCACAGAAGGATGATTTAAAAGAAGCTGTAGTGTTTGCAAGCAATGATCTGCTAGGAGGTTTGGTGGCAGTTGCAGCATTATCAGGATGCATCGTGTTCTCAGTAAGAATTGACTTGTGTGAATCATAAAGACAAATGCATTTCTTGAAACTGGGCAACTTTCTCTTACACCATTCCAGCTCCATTGCTTGCAGGGACCAGAGTGTCCAGTCATGTAATGGAAGCCATTTGCAGAGAGAAATAATGTCAAGAGCCCCCCAAAAATTCAGGATCTAAGAGAAAAATGAGAAACCCCAAATTGATACTTTTGTAAGCAATTTCCAATTTGATTAATATTCAGCACTTTGGGAAAAGAGTGCCACTATATTTGGCTAAACTGCTGTCAGAGTTATGTGATCACAACGTTTGCTTGCCACGTGCTTTCACAGGAATTTGGTCCTTGTGGGCCTTTGGGAGGGTGCCCTTCCATGGTAACCCTGGTATGTGGTGTTTTCTGGGTCCCCAGGACGAAGGAGGAATTGAGAATCTGACTCCATGTTCTTAGAAGGCTAATTTATTGTTTTATGCTATTATATTAAAGAATACTATACTAAAGCTATACTAAAGAATAGAGAAAGGATTCTTACAGAAGGCTTAGCAAGAATGATAATGAAAACTCGTGACCCTCTCCAGAGCCCCACAGCTGGAGACACACAGCTGGATCATGATTGGTCATTAAGTAAAAACAATTCACCTGTTGGATAAACAATCTCCAAACCACATTCCAAAGCAGCAAAACACAGGAGAAGCAAATGAGATAATATTATTTTTCGTTTTTGTCTGAGGCTTCTCAGCTTCCCAGGAGAAGAAATCCTGGCAAAGGGATTTTTCAGAAAACATGAATGTGACATTGGTACTCACAGTTTGGTAGCTCCAGTGATTATCAACAGGGATGGAATCCAGGGCTGGAGTAGAGCTGCAGAACTGAGCAGTGTTCACTTCTTACATGTGGCTTTTTGATTGTAACTGGGGGCTTCCAGGTCAATATTCCCTGCCATATTTTAATTGACTGTCTTAAGGCGCTGTGAGTCTTGAGGGATGGGGGCATTGGGTGTAAATCCTGAGTGAAGAAGGCTGCAAACTGAAAACAGATTTTATTTACTTGTTTTTAAAACTATTAGAGTCAAAGAATTAAAATGACTTGTGTGTGTCTGACAAGCAGGAAGGCAGGAAAGCAAAAGATGGAATTGCAGTGTCTTGGCCCCATGACTGTTGCATAAGCTCCTTGACCAGGCTGTGTCAAAGCAGATTAACCCAGCAGTTATCAGCCACAGTTGCAAGCAGGCAGTTGTATAAATGGTACATGGGATACTGCCAGCAGGACTCCAGTTTAGGCCCTTCTGTGGGCAGGAATTCAGCCAGGCAAATTTTGATTTGAAAGCAGAGGGCAGGCTCAGCTGGTTCCTTCGTCTTTCATACCAATTTAACAGAGCACCTCCTTTCCACTGCTCCCTCCACTTCCCTCCCATTTCTTCATTTCTCCAGCCTGACACTCTGTCAGGGTCTCCTTAACTGGCCAGGAAATGAAGTGGCACCTTGGTGTTGACCCTCTTTGTACCACTTGGCTGAAGAGTGGTACCAGCATTGTGCTGCATTTGGGTCTCACAACTGGGCGAATTAATGAGAATCAGTGCAGATTTTAATTTTAAACAGGTTTCTTCTATACCACTGGATATTAATTATAAAAACAGCCAATAATTTTTTGATGAAAATAGATGATACTGGCTTTTGCTTTCCTTTAAAAGATAAAGCATGTAATGGTTTCTGGGGTCATATTTTTCCATTTGTTTTGAAACAGAATGGACTATTGCCTTACAAATGACATTCAAACATAGCCCATTCTCTTTTAAAATTTTTTTTGGTTTCTTTCTTTTTCAGTATTTTCTCTACCTTGTGTTCAGCTGAGCTAAGGGCTGTTCAAAGTGACAGTCAATTATTAGGCTACACTGGAAAACTACTTGCTACTTGTACAGGACTCTTGTACCCCTCTACTCCAGGGATAAGAATTATTAATCTATAAACACTTCGCCCTTTGAGGTTCATTTCAGAGTACATTTAATTTTCTATAGCCCTCAGTGCTCTCTCTCATCCTGGTGAGATGTAGAATGACTGACTCTAATGTGCTGGACAGGTAAGATCACAGCCCTAATGAGGAGGAACTCTAATTCACTATACAAAATCATGGAGCAGGTGACAGAGAATGTTTCCAGGAGTGAAAATTTAGAAAATGGGGAAAGACTGTGAGAATGCCTAATCTCTGTCTGCCCTTGCCTTGTAAATTTGTGTGTCAGATGTAGGGTGCATTAACAGAGTGAGAATTTTACATGAGTTCTGCATGCCCTGGAGAAGATTCCAAGTCATAACTGGAAGCAGCCTGAATAAATATGAATCAGTAATGAGAGACATCAGACCAGAATCCATTCAGATCAATCCAGTTCCCCAGTGGGAAGGAGTGAGAAGCACTTTGCAGATCACCAGTGGGGCACTTGCTGCACCCTTTGTGGCTGCTGATGCTTGTTTCTCCATGTCACAAAATCTTAGCAGAGTGGGCAATGAGAACACTGCTGGAGCTTAGGCTCGAAATCTATCTTTGCCCTGAGAACAAAATTTTGTTGTTTGTGCCTCTGATATTGAATATGTCTCACCCCAGATGAAATTTGACCTAGTGAAACAAAGGTTTGGGATTTTCCTACTGTTCTCTCACACTCATGGAATCTGAATTGTAGTATAAATGATATTTTAAGTATTTGAGTGGTGGTTGTTTTTCTAATAGAGGCATGAGAATCCCTCCCTGTCTGTTCGATTTTAGTTGCTCTGCAGCTGCAGTGAGCTGAGTAACAGTTTTTAAATCAAATAATAGTCTGGGATTTTAAGACTTCCAGTCCTACAGTCTTGCATACTCCATCCCCTTCCCTTTCAAACAATCCCTTGTAAAAGGAAGGCACTTCTTTTACCCCCAAAATTCTTTGCAGGGTTGGAAGTAAAGTCAAATGTCAGTGTTGAAATAAATTTGAAAGTTCTGTGTTTCATGTGCTTCTTTCTTGGATGCAGAAAACTTCCAGTTTCTCTAGTATGATTACTTCCCAAAGCATAAATAAATAGGACAGATTAGCCTTGATTGGTGTTAGCAAGCTCAGTCAGACCTTAATGGACAGTTGCATAGAAATTGGCCTCTGAAGAATTATCTCTCAGCTGCTAGCGAGATAGATTAAAAAATTCCAAAATTGACTTGAAATTATTTGAACCTCTCTATATCTCATGTAAATACGATTCTGTTAGCTTATAAAATGAGATTAAAAAAAAAAAATTGAATCCAAAGCAGATTGGTTCATAGGCTGTGGCTCAGTACATCCTACCTGATCCTATAGTAAGATCAAATAGACAGAGGCAAGCTCTGCTTCTACTCTGAATACACAAATGTTACTGCCATTAATGAGAACAAATCCCTGAATTGCTTTTAAGTACTCCAGAAAGCAAAAGTTACTTTACTGCAGCTGACTACTTTGCACAATTAGTGGATCTTCATCCTAAGCTAATGGCACTTACCTGCCAACACAAAGTCAATTAACAGCTCTGAAGATATCACAAGATAGCAGTAATTTCTGTCACCCCAGGGATATTAGAACACTTCAGAACTGGAAGGGATCTGAAGGAATGTGGCTATTAGTAAATGCCTACATTTTTATGCCTTCAAAGTCAGCTTCATGAGGGTTGATGCCACTGCATCATTGTAGCTATACATTCATAATAAGCATCGTGTTCCATTTGATGATGGCAGTGCAAATCCAGGAAGATTACACTGAGGTTATGAAAGAATCCTCTGTTGATTGAAGTTAATGGGGCTTGCTTTTCAAGCATTTAAATGAAGAGGTAGTGCTAGGTTCAGAGTCCCTAGATAACAGGAATCTATTAATGTTAACACAGTGGGATTACCAGACAAAGAGAGGCAGCAGGGTAATTTTGGTGCAGGCAGCTGGAGACAGGACTCCCTTTCCCCAGCTCATGAAGAAATTGGTAACTTGTCACCATGATATTTTCTAAAAAATCCCTTTGCCAGGGTTTTTTCTCCTGAGAAGCTGAGTAGCCTCAGAAAAGAAATGTAAACAATGATTATCTGATGGCTTGGAATGAAGTTTGGAGGTTGCTTACCAACAGGTTCATCTTTGGTTGGTTCCCTGTGAATTGTTTTTACCTAATGACCAATCCCAGTCCAGCTGTGTCAGACTGTCTGGTCAGTCACGGGTTTTTATTATTCATTCTTCTCCAGCTTTCTGATGTCTCCTTTCTCTTTCTTTAGTATAGTTTTAGTATATCATATCATATCATATCATATCATATCATATCATATCATATCATATATCAGCCTTCTGAGAACTTGGAGTCAGATTCTCATCTCTCACCTCGTCCTGGGACCCACAACACCACACCAGTAGCTGGTGACAGAACGGCCAAGGACAATCATGTAGAAGAGAGAACCCTGGAGGACAGTGTCAAGGTCAGCAAGGGCACTGCTGTCAGTAGTGATGCCTGGTTTGGGAGAGGGAAGTGGCACCTGCCTGAAGGGAGTGTGGAGTACTGTTTAGTCTGGATGAAACCTGTGGAAGTTCCCAGTGCTGTGCAGGGCCCTGCTTTCAGCTGAGCTCACGGGCTGGCCCTGCCTGCCTCTCCTGAGCCACTTACATGCTGCAGGCAGAAACAGTTGCTTCAAAATAGATGTGTAGAAGTGAGGATCAAGTGTGGAAATTTCTTTAGAAACCACTATGAGATCTCAATCGCCTTCCATGAGAATTTTAACTCTGTCATGAGACAGCTGAAAGCCACAGGACACAAACCAGAAAGAACAGAATAGTTTTCAATGCCATGGGGATCAGTTGTGAGGAATTCAATGGCCTGGTAATTTCTTTCCTCTTTTTGTCTTGGAGTTGTGAGGTGTCCTTTCAGGCACTGTGGAAAAGAAGCATTGCATTCTGCTGCTTTCTATTCAGATAGTCAGAACCACACCAGGAGGTATCTGATTAAGATACAGATGGTTTTGTATCTGAGACTGAAACAGAAAAAAATGTAAAATATGTAGGATATTCAAATTTTTCTGTGATTGAAGGACACACATATCCACATCAATTAAAAAACCCAACAACCTACTCTTTTATTTTTCTCAGGTGCCATCTTTGCTTTCATTGCTAAGGACACAACAAATCAATCCTAATTAGAAACCTAATTGAACAGTCTAAGGGGTAATCAATATTAAGCCAAATGTTTCTAATGATGATCTGTCAGTTTTCTTTTTAGGCAGCTGCCAAAGTCTTGCAAAAATCTTTAATTGCTTCTTTTAAATTGATTTCTACAAAAATCTTTCAGCTGGATTTTAAACCAGCACGTAGTGGAGTATCTGCGTTCATCAGAAATTAGTAGCCTTATTAGTAATCTGGAAGTCAAATTACTAGGGTGGCATCTAGTAAATTAATGGAAACTAATAGGTGGAAAAATATTATTTAAATATTTATAAAATTTAAATATTATATGTCTCTCTGGGACAGCATTTCCTCTGACATATATCAGCTGATTTATGCCAGCTAAGGGTCTTATGCTTACAGGAGGAGGCAAATTATGAGTTTTCCTTTTTTGTTCTAAATAATTTACACTAACATGTGAATAAAAGAGAGCATGAAAAATACTGTAATAATCAAGAATTGAAAGGATGATGCTTGACTGTCTCAACAGCAGTGGCAGCAAAAAGTCAGTATAAAACCCCAGGGTATTGAAAGCTGTGCATTGCCAGGAGAAATCCTTTCAGTTTGAAGAAAATTATTGAAAAATTCCATATGAATTTCAAATTTTCCTATGAAAATATAAATTCTTTTTTTTTTTTAATAAGCATTCAACTGAATTTTTTTCCTTAGTTTCTCTGAAATCAAATATGTTACAGGTGGAAACTATAAATTTATTGTTGGGGAGCAAAGAAATGCAACAACATTCTCTTCCCCCTCAACCAAAAATCAAGTTGTAATCTTTGGAAACGTTCGTATGTATATATCCAGTAACATAATTTCAATCCACACTTGCATATAATGTTTGCTGAAAAAATTTTGGTTATGTATTCTTAGCATTAAAAATATGTCTTTAAGCCTGAAAAAAGAACTATTTGATGGGCAATCACCATATAATATTAAAATTATGTTTTTAAAAAATACAGTAATTCTTTTCTTTCTTATGTCCAGCATTTTAAGAAGCTGTGAAGTTCTCTTCCACTAAGCTTCCATCTGCTGTTGGAAGTTGCTTGCCTTGCTGCAGCCACAGGTCAATTCATTGAACTTAGTCAGATTCGATTTCTGTTTCTGTTTGAATCATAAGTCATTGCATTTTCCAGGGCTGAAGGAGAGGATTATTTCCTTACACTGCCAAGATCTTGTTCCTGTCCTCTATTATATGAATTCAATCAAATAATCACATAAATTAAGTGACTATTTTCACCAAGTAAATCAAAGCAATCTTTGAAAGAACAGGCATCATCCATAAAGAAGGTACCAAAGTATTAATCTGGCCTTAAATTACGTAGTACCCTGCTGTTAGTAACTGTAATTTACAGATTAAATCCTTCTGCCAGTTTTGAATCTGCAGTTTAAACTAGTCTCCTTCGCTCTCTGAGGCTCTTGTGAGGGAAGAAAACAGCATGTTGATAACAGCTATTATGCCCAAAACGTCCTAACACTGATCTTGAGCTGATCATAAGATGCTGCTTTCCAAAGTGGGATTGAGATAGCAATGATCCTTTCTGGAGTATTTTTCCTACAGTGTGGGATTTTATTAATGTGATATTCCAGTTCTTCTATTAAACTCAATGAAGAGACCCATTTCTGACTGGATTTGTTTGTAGTTTGAGTTTTTCTATAGGATGGTCAGTGAAAAGTTACACAAGTATGTTCTTTGGGACCTTAACTGATTACATTTTTAATCTCTGCAAAAATACAGCGAGTTTTATAAAATAACTTATGAAATCTAAGAATAAAACAAAACAAAAAGAAATTTTAAAAATTAAAGTCCCACCTCAAGGGACCGGGAGGATGAAGTCTGCAAAGCTTTCAGTATGTTTTGAGAAAAAGGAAAAAAAAGAGATTATGAAGTCACATATGTTGAGATTAATGGAGATGTGCTTGACATCTGCAAAGAAAGAGTGCCAAATGCCCAAAATTTTGCTGATACATCAAGCAAAATCTCTGTGCAGGGAAAATAAATTGGTCTCCAAGGGAAAAATGTAATTTTGGAAGTTGACTTTGCATTCATTTAATAGCCCTGTTGCTTATGTGGTGTAAAACCAAACCAAACCAAAAAACCCCAAAAAATCCAAACAAACCCAACTTCAGGGAAACTATAATTATTCACCTATTTACCTTTTGGTTTGTTTTATTACTAAATACTTGTCTAGTGTCCTGGACACTCCATGTAAGTATTCTGATATAAACATGTCTGGTAAATGAATGTGCATTATCTGTATGGCCAACTGAAACTTGCTAGGTGCAGCAAGTAACTCCTCCTTTCCACTTGAACGTGGGTGAGGCAGATGGGACAGAACAGACAAAAGGACCTGGAGCTTTGCATCTCGTCAGGATGGGAAATGCATGCAGCAGATGTCCTGCATTTTTACTGCATGGTGGGTACTGATGAACTTGGGTAATTTTCCCAAACACAGCTAAATGCAGACAGAAGATTTGGATTTTCAAGGAGAGTTTAGGCAGATTCCTGCTAGCTCACACTTCATGTCCTGCAGAGGAGCTTCTCAGGGTCCTAAGAGTGGCTGGAATGCCTGCCCACCTTACTGTGCTTGTGAATATAACTGAACCCTGAGATTCCTGCCTTCAGAAATTCCTGCTCTTGGGCCTGGAATCTGAAGCCATTCTACGTATGGATTATGGAGGATGGAAACATGAATGGAAGTGTAAAAATTCTGTTATAAAAAGGTGTGTAGAAAGATTTTTTTTTTTGAAGTCTTGAACCTTTTACTCAGGTTCAAGACTTTAAAAAGTCTTGACACACCTGTGCATCCCCTGCCTCAGTGCTCCTAGGGGGCCTGGGACAGAGGGGGTAGATTAAGGACTTGCTCAACTTTATTGCCTCTTGGAAGGACAGGTGAGACACATTAGAGAATGAAGGGGACAGCAGCTGGTGGTATCTCAACACTGAGAACTGGGGTGAGTTTATAAATCATTTGAGCATCTTAACAACCTGACTGAAGCAGAAAAAATGTGTTATGAATCAGAGTTTTGGTCAGGAACACCTATGATCTGTCAGTGTGTGACCACAAAATATGAGCAGCAGAAGTTAGAGGTGCCAATCTTAGTCTCATCTTTCTCCCCTCTTCCCTTTTTAAGAGCATCATTGTGTGCTATCAGAATACAACTTGTTTTCCACCTTTAAAACTTAGTGCCAGTTAGATTTTTATCAAGCAGAGAAGGAGGCAAGACAAGGATACAGATCTGAGAAACAGGTGATGTTCTTTCCTAGGTTTAACTCCTTTTTTCCCTCTCTATACATCCCTGAATGTAAAAAAGAATTTTATAGCCAAGAGTGCCAAGCGAGCTGCTCTGTAGAGAAAATGGTGATGTCAACTGATCCAGTTCTTATCACTTAACACAGGAAAGTTCTTTCACTTCAGAGTTAACATTTCCCTGAGTGTGTGGAACAGGAGATGAGGGGACTGAGACCTGTGCAGACTTTGAACAGCCCGTGGAGCTGCACAGTGTCAGGATGCAGAAAGTCTTTAGGAATGAAAGGAAGGGCAGGAGACACAGCCCTGGCTCAGGAAGGTTGCTCTGGGGGCAGGAACCAATGCTGTGCTGCAGAAAACTCCCTGCTTGATGAGGCCTCTGGTTTCAAGATGACCCCGAGGTGTTGGAAAATCTCTTTTTTCCCAGCCCTGAGACTGAACAAGAAGCCGAGATTCCTCGGCTCTGCTTTTCAAGGTTGTTTATTTTCTCTCATCTGTTACATTCTTTCTCTGACCTGCTGAGATCTGTCCAGCAGGTTGGGTTGAGGCACACTGAACACCCCTGGGGTGCTGTTAGCTTGTTATACTAAGAACTACGTGTACTTCATTTACAATAATTTTCCAATACCTATCACCTATGTTAGACAGTCTGTCTCTAAACCAATCCAGAAGTGTCACCATCCCAGCAGAAGATGGAGGACAAGAAGAAGAAGAAGGACAGGACACACCCAGATTCCTCCACCTTGACTCTTGAATCCCCATTCTAAATCCCAAAAATTCTACTTTTTCACCCTGTGGTAAATTCACTATCATTCTATTCAAACTCTTGTGGCTTGTAACTCCTCACACAAAGTTGGTAATTGTTTCCAAGGGCTAAAATCAAAGGCACAGGTGTCTTTGACTCTGTGCCAAGGTCTCTGAGCCCCCTGCCAGGGTCTTGAGTCCTCCAGGGCAGCCAAGGAATGTCCTGGGTTCTGACACCTGCTCTGTTTGCATTCCCCAGCACCAGGGCTGCTTTTACCTGGCTCACAGCTCTCCCTAGGAGTGCTGGCTGACACATCTGAGCATCTCCTGCCACAGTGCTCCTAGGGAGCCTGGGACACATGGGGCAGACTTTGCTCAACTGCAGGATTGTGCCTCCCTTCGACAGAGTGACCAAACTCTCCTTTGTCTCCTTAAAAAGGAAATAAGCCCAGAAGTTTCTCTCCTCAATTAGGTGAAAAGACACCTCATAGGACCTGGGAGACTTCACCTCAAATTTAAGGGTAGCCAATTGGACAGGAGCCAAAAAGTCCCACTTGAGCAATTTACTAAAAAGAAAAAGAAGAGAGCAAAGGAACTAATTGCATTTTTGAGGTGTTTTACCAGGGGCAGGAGGGCCTCTTGCACCTGGCTCAGTTTTTTGTTATTTTGCCTTTTATTAAAACCTTTTTGTTTCCAACACTACCACAGGAGCCATCCTGCTGATTTTCTGCCTTCTAAGGCAGCTGAGCTGTCTGGGGTGTGAAATAGATCTCCAAGAGCTGATGAGATCTGGCTGGAGGAGGTGCCTGTTTCACTCAGCTTTATTGCCTCTTGGAAGGACAGGTGAGACTCAGTAGAGACTGATGGGGACAGCAACTGGTAGTATCTCAACAATTTGCACCAAAGGAGCAGAGGAGAGCTGTACTGGGTGGGCCTTGTGCCCAAAGATAGGAAGCCATGTGCACTGCTGAAATCCTCACCTGCAGCAGTAATACATTCTCTGAGGCACACACATTCAATAAACTAAGTTTTCAGTTATGCCTTCCAGCTGGAAATATTTAAATTATTTGGTATCAGGGAACCATTCACCTTCAGTCATTCTCCACACATGCCTTCTACTCCTGTGATTTGTTTATTGTCTATTCTGATGTGTTACCCTGCACTGTAAATATATACATCTTGATTTGTCAAGTGTCTTCGTAGCTAATATGCTGCTATACCTGGGAGAGACATTTTAATAAACAAATATTTACAGCACATCTTATATTCTCCTATATCATGATATAAAAATACTTTATTTGTTTGAATTCTGTTCAGAACACATCCACTGGGACAGCAGTTTCTTTAAAGATATGTGTCTGGGGAAATAAGGGCCTAAAATACACAAAGCTGAAAATAGTAAACTCCTAGTAACTATTGCAGTCTTGATAACAGTGAAGTCACCAAGCAAGAGAAATTGTGCACCCTTCACTGTCCATTTGTCTTGCTCCTGTGTGTGCAGCTATGAAAATCAGGGTCTTTGTTTTCACTTTTGCTTTTAAGAGCCCTTCTCATATATGAAAGCAAACCCTCTTTATGGTAACAGCTTTTGTAGCCTTTTATAACCCTGTGCTCTCATAAAGCAGTTTCTCTTCCTATTTTCTTTATGAAGCTGATTGTTTTAGCACGTGTTCCTTATGTATGGAAAAAAGAGAAGTGTCTTGTAGCAAAGCAGAGTCAGGTAACAGCATCAGTGCATGTCTGATCCCCAAAAAAGGACTTGTTGGACTTGCCCTTTTCCACAGGGCAGACCCAAGCCTGCCCATGGAGTTTCAAAGCTGTTACAGACCACAGCCACCCACTGGTTCTTGCCAAGTTTCTCTTCACCTTTGTTCTGTCTCCTGAGCCAAGAGACATCCCTGAGCTTGGTGTATCTTTAACACTGCAGTCGTGCTGCCTTACTGAGGAGGCAAAATCCTAGGAAGGTCTTGTCAGGGTTAACAATCAACGTGGCAGTGATTTGAAGTCATGTGAAGGCACCCCACTTATTCCTATTTTCTGCAGAGGAACTGCAGTGCTGACTTTTTTCTTCTTGTCATTTTAAGGGGTTTTTTGTGTTTATTTTCATCTCTACATTAACAAAGTGAAGCAGATGGTTGTCTGTCATCTTCCTTTTTAATATATTTTTTTACGCACATCTCTGCCAGCTTCAGAGAGATAATTGTGAGAAGCCTTTGTCTTACAAACCAAGTCTTTTCAAGTATAAATTGATTTTGAATATACTCGGGTGACACAATCACAGATGGCACTTTCTGGAAGGGTTCAAGGCAGCTTTTAACCACCAGGGGAATGGAGATTTTTAATGAATCTTGAGTAGTGAAAGCTAATGTATCTTTTGAAAACTAAGTGACTGAAATAGATTGTGCTTCTATGAAGGGATTTAGGATTTTTTAGAGCTTATATATTAAAAAAAAAAAAAAACAAACAAACAAAAAGCCCCAAACAGCAAAAAACCTCAAATCCCCACGAAGGGTAACCAAAGCCCAAACTCCCACCTTTTTTCCCTAATACTCCTTAATCATTGGTATTCCACTAAAGAAACATTGCTTGAATGAAACTTAAGTAAGGTCTTACCCCCAAACAAATGTATTAGATGCTAATTACTAAACTTCAGTCTCCTTTAATCTACAGTGTTTTTATTTACTTATGATGAAATTGGTTATTTATTTAACATGAAGGGTTTGTGAGCTTAAAATATTTTTTTCCAGCTTCATTAGTTGGCTCAATGAAAGACACTCTGTTTTTCTGTATCCATCACTCCTCATTAAAGTTATTTGTTTAGTTCAGCTAGCTGAGAGGTGCCTAGAGAGAACAATCAGTCCTGGCCAAAGCAAAGTCTGATCTGTGACCCTAAACTTGGGAGATAGGAATCCCCCAGAAGTAAATCAAGACTCTCTATAGTGTTCATTTGCTAGGCAGAACAAATTTTAAACAGTACATTTTTGAGAATTAGTTTTGGGGTTTTTTTTTCCAGAAATGACTGATTTTTTAGTCTGTGATGGTTTATATTTAAAAAAACCCAAAACGACAGGACAGTGATTGCTCTTAGAAACAATGAAGCATCTGCTTTGCTCCACTTTATTTCCACTTGGAAGGACAGGTGAGAAGGGAATCAAAGCCTCTTTAAGATATTTCAGATTAGCCATCCAAAATCATGAGTAGTTGCTGAAAAGGACATGTTTTGTTACCACGTTTCATTTCAGTTACTCAGAATTTACAGATTAAATCCCAGATATCTCCATGTCCCCAGGGACTGCTCCTAGCAGTTTCTATTTCCACGTAGTAGTAGAAAGAGAGGGCAGAGTTTATTTTTCAACGAGAAATACCCTAAAGTAAGATAAATAAAAATGACATTGAGAATACCAGATGGGAGAATTTCATGAACTCCAGCTTTTCAGAGCAGGAGTACTTGCCACATAGTTCAAAGAGCTTCTGAGTTATCAGAAATTTAGATTTTGGCACATTTCTTTTGGATTCATATCATTGCCTTCACATGCTAAAGCACTTCAGAGTTTGGCTCAGTGTTCCTAAACATAGAATTGTATTAAACTGCAGTGTTTGAAGTACAGTTGACATCAAATTCATCAAGAATTCTCTCTCTCACTTTTTATCAAATTTCAGTGATCACATTTAAGTATTTAAACAGGCTAAATGATACAAGGTCTGAATAAAATTAGAATCTTGATTAATACTTAATGTTTTCAAATCTCTAGGTTTTCTGTAAATCAATATGACTCATGGAGAAACCATATTTAATCTCTGAGAAGTACCTAGGGTTATATCTCTACAGAATCAGGCTTACTTTTCATCATTCAGAGTAACCTCAGTGGAATATGATGTCAAATAGGATCTCATTTCTTATTTAAAGTATCTAAACTTTTAAATACATCCATGAGCAGAGCAAAAGGCAATGTATACTACATGAAAGATTTCTTCAGACAGTTCTGTGCCAGCATTATATGAAACACTCTTAACATATTCATGAGGTCTGAACACCACAGTAATCTTACCTTGTGTTACTGGTTTAATAACAGTATTCACTTTAAAAGTTAATTTCACTTTAACCTTTCATTTTTATTATTAAATAGAGTTTGTTTCAAACCAGCCTGTGAAAATAATAGTGTATGCATATTTCTGGCATAACTTATTTGCATGGAAATAAAAGATTAGACAGAACTAACTATTAGTTGCCTATCTTCAGTGTGGTGGTTGGTGCTTCAGCTGAAGAGAGGAAATTGCCATTATATTTTATTGCAAGGTGCTTTGTGACTTTCAAGTGTTAGTTTTCTGTCTTGAAATCTTTCTAAATAAAGGGGAAATAAAATCAGGTGGGTGAAATCCTGAATGTAGTTACACAGAAGGTTGGGAAAAGATAGACAGCTTTTTATCAGAGAGAACATTTTTCACAAGTATCGAATATCAGACCTCCTATTTCTCAAATCTAACTCTCAGTCTTCAAGGGAGATTTACAAAGTGCTTTTAAGGTCCAGGATGTAAAATCTGTAAGTGCTCCTTACTAAAAAGCACAGGGGAGCAACAGAATCATCTGTTCTATGGCCCACTAAAACCTACTGCTCCCTCTTTAGTGCAAAGGTGCTGTTAATTCTGTCCTTGGGTTTCACAGGCCTGTCTCATCTTCCCTTTCTGACACAAAGGGCTGC
This sequence comes from Fringilla coelebs, assembly GCF_963513975.1. NCBI lineage: Eukaryota > Metazoa > Chordata > Aves > Passeriformes > Fringillidae > Fringilla > Fringilla coelebs. The sequence continues at coordinate 55,520,566 of NC_140034.1, read as the reverse complement.
TCTGAGCACCACCTCGTGCTCTTCCTTACCTGGAATTTCTGAGTAACCTAAGGTATCAGCAGAATTCCTCTGTTAGTCACCAGTTCCACCAACAGCTCATTCTTCACATGGAGAGGGAAGGGCTTTCTCATCCGTGGTCAATTTCCCCTCCTGAGTCCCCCATTTCTCATTTCATGCTCTCAGCATTTACCTTCCATTGGCTGTGGAGCCCAGGGACCCATTTTGGACAGACAGAACTCCCAAAGGGGTTCTGTCATATTTGCTAGACATGCTTTTAAAAAACAAACTCTTCAAATTGTTTTTTGATATTTGCACTGCCTGATGTTTTGTGTTATGTGAGATGGTATTTCTTCAGACAGATCACTTTGGCTGTATGAGCTTTACTGCTTTGTAGAAAAACATTAACTTTTTTCTAATGTTTAACATTTTCTATTAAGAATCTATTTCTAAGCAAAGTTCATATTTATTCAGCAGCAGATTGTAAAGATAATTTCCTGTCAAATCTTCTTCCCACAGAACATGGTTTATCTCTTCCTGTGTTTTATCATTCAGAGGTCCACTTTGTTTCAAAAGAGGTTAGACTTTGATTATTAGTGCACACTTGTGAGGCTGAAATAATACTGTAATGTTCCTGCCAACCTGGAAGTTATGAGCGGAAGCAAACAATAAAATCCACTGTGTATATTTTAGTAATGTGTGAATAGGGGAAAAGCAACTTCACGCTGGGCCATGAAATTTATGGAATCCTCCTTTATGGAATCCACCCTATATCCAGCTCAGGACTCCTGTCACCATTTAGAGAACATCCTGCAGGTTGCCTTGTCCATCTTCCATTGCTGGTGTTCTTCTCTTGAATATTGCATTGAATTTGCATAAGCCTAAAATTTGCTTGAATTTCAAAATAAAATATCTGAACTTTTGAAATGCTGTCTCTGCTTTCCCAGTTGCCATTTATATGCAGAAGGTATATATGTGGTTAATATGCAGAGTATCTATACAGTACCAAGTGAATTAGGAGCTGGTTCTAGTGAGAAGAGGAGGAAGAAGTTTGATACAAAATCATCAGCAGAGTACAACATTTATTGTGAGCATGTTTTTAAAGAGTGTATTTCCCTGGAGGCATGTCTTTAACTGTGGAGGTGAATTTTGGTTTGAATACAAGATGAATTTTGGGTTAAAAACATTGTATTTCCCGATGTTAATTGCTAAGCATTCATTAATTTCTCAGATATTAACCAAAATAATTTTCTGATTCGCAGCAGTCTTTCACCTACATCTGCAGACTACGCCAGAAAGAGGTAGCAAAATTCCAGGGGAAAAAGGAATGGAATTTATTCCAGATATACGAAAATAGAGAAAAATGCAAGTAAAACATTTTCTGTTCCATTCTATGAGCATTTTTATATCTTTTCTATTCACATGCCCATTTTTTGAAGTGTATTAATGCTCAGGGAGAAAAGCCAGTTCTTCACCGAAGCTGGTAATATATTCAGACACTTTTGATTACTACTGCTTTTATACCCACATAAAAGAAACAAAAAAATCCCTATAGCAAATAAATAGAAATTTCAAATGATAGTAAAAACCAAAACTACAGGGAAAGCTATGGAATTTAGTGGCCATTGAAGCTGCAGTCATGTTTTGTTTCTGATTCATATCCTGCCTCTCAAAAACAACCCAACCAAAAAACTTCCCCCACCCAAAACCAAAAACCCATCCTCAAAACCTTCCCTCGGCCCCCCCCCCAAAAAAAAAACCCCACCCAAAGCACCCCCTAAAAACTCCCAAAACCATGGCTCTGCACACAATAACAGATCAAACTGGGACAGGAAAGAGTGGAACCTTATGGAAGAGTGCAACGCTAGAAGTTTGGTGCCCTAGAAGTCCCAATATTTGAGGTTTTTTTAAAAGAGTGGAGCTCAAACCATGGCTGCAGACCCTCAAATCACATTCTTGTCAAGTTCAGTGCCACATTTGAGTTTGTATCTGTCTGAAGTGTTCATCTCTACAAAACAATCAAAATGAAACCTAGAATTGAATATCCAGGATGTTTGTAAGGCTTCTTCCAGAGCAAATTCGGTGGGGTTCTTTCTCCTTTTATGATTTTCAAGATTCCTTACCCTTTTACTGTACCTAGAATTTCCCCAAGAGAAAGGGTCTTGTATTTGCAGGGTGCTCCATGGCAGGGAGGAGTGATGGATCTGACTCCATGTTCTCAGAAGGCTAATTTATTATTTTATGATACTATAATAAAGAATATTAAACTAAACTATACAAAAGAATACAGAAAGGATACTTACAGAAGGCTAAAAAGATGATAATGAAAACTCCTGACTCTTTCCAGAGTCCTGACACAGCTTGGCCCTGATTGGCCAAAGAGTGAAAACAATTCACATGAAACCAATGAAACAATCACCTGTGGGTAAACAATCTCCAAACACATTCCACATGAGCAAAACACAGGAGAAGCAAATCAGATAAGAATTGTTTTCTTTTTTTTCTCTGAGGCTTCTCAGCTTCCCAGGAGAAAAATCCTGAGCAAAGGGATTTCTCCAGAAAATATGACTGTGACAAAAGGGAAATGTTTATTTCTAGTGGACCAATAATTTTCTGCTTTAAAAGATTTATTCAGTGGAATGTAAGCAAAATTTAACATTAAGTGCATTCTTAAACCCTTGAAATGAAGCCTGCACTTAGGTACTTTGATGAGTAAAAATGCTTTTCCAATGAAGAAATAAACACATAATTAAAGCACAAGTAGTGATCTGGAATTGGACTTTGTTGACTGAAGAACATTGTTACTACTACTGAGAGTAGCAGTAATAACACTAGTAATTATTTAATAATATATTGTGCTCTGGATGGCATAAATGCTATAATTCCACTCTTTAGATTTTTCTAGGGAGATTTAATAAGTTTTTTGGGATTATTTCTTTATTCTCTCCATCTGTTAAGGACCTTTCTTCCTCTCCCTTTCATTGCCCTATTGCCCAGCCCTCTGGTATATTGATTTGTGGTACATTGGTATGTGGCAGAACTCTTCTAAGAATGACATCTTTTTTGTCTAATAAAAGACTGTGGGAAATATTCAGCTCCTCTTAGAGGTTTTATTTTGCTGGTATTTTGGTTAGCTACAGAATACAGAGCAGAACTTCGGCTATCCATACAGACTTGTAGAAGCTTTCCAATGCTTCTGCAATTATTTTAGCATTTTAAGTATTTAGTATTCTATAGTATTTTATTCAGAATATGAAAACTATATGGAATTCAATAGAAAAGCAAGATTCACAATGAAAGGCAATATGCTCTAAAAGGTAATTGTGGAGCAGGAAAATGTTTCCATTTTAGAGTCTGTGAGGTTTAGTTTGATATGACCTGATTATTCAATGTATCAAAGGAAATCTGTGTGGATCTATCTTGCTACAATTGAAGAGGTCAGCTGTCTCAGCTCTGACCCACAGAAACTCCTACAGGTTGTTAGAAAGCCCCAGAGAGAGGATTTTTGTCTGGGATCAATGCAGCTTCTCTTCACAAACACCCTACAGACGGCAACAGAAATTGAATCTATGGCAGCAGTGAGACACTGCCAAGCTGTTTGCTCTGTATTTGTGCCTTTCTGTACAGTTTTGCTGCCCATGAGAATCCTCCCAAATATCACAGAATTGCACTTTGTTTAGTTTGTAACAACAATAGCTGTTGAGACCAAATTGATTATTATATTATTATTATTACAATCTTTTTATTATTATCATATACCATTATGATATTATGATTATTATCAAATAAAAAATAAATGGGGGTAGTTATGCAAATTATTTTATTTCCTCTTTGTAAACCAGCTACTGGCAGTTTTAAATTGTGTATAATTTGTATGCGATAGGTCAGTGAAATATTGTGCTATGGTTAGCAGATACACACAGGGCTCTGAAAGCAGTTTCACAATAACAGTGTCTTAATCTCAGAGTTCAATAATGGGACTTGAAGGTTCTCTGAAGTTATTCTTGTATTGAAAATGTGTTCTTGTATTACATACTGTGGGTACAGGAGGAAATTTCACTGTGTGCCAAGTCAGGTTGTACCATCTGTTTCCTTTTGAAAGCTCATTATCTGGTATTATATTTAATTCTACAGTGGTGCAAATCTTTATATCTGACTTTATTGTATTTTATTATATTACATAAAATACTACTTTATACTTTAAAGATTTCTAGCTATTTTCTTTAGGGTCAGAATAAATTACAGTGTTGGAAAGATCTGTGGTGCTGTTAGAAGACATTTTCTTTGAAATATCCTTACAATTAATTTTAAGAGCTTTTTCTTGAGAGTAGGTGTTGAGATGAGAAAATATAATGGAAAAAACATCATGCTAGCATGAAGGTTTTAGTTATTTGAACCTAAAACCACTAGAAAAATCATTAGGGGTTTACTTTTTCAACAACCAAGAACACTGTTTTCTTCAGATTATTTCACTTGAAAGGTGACAAAACACAAAAGCCTACAAATCCATTCAAGTAACTTTTGGACCATTCCCAAAATGACTTTTTAATTACAGTTTTCAGTAGAAATGGCAGCCAACTGGAAATATCCTGGGAAATAAAACACATTCTAGATTTGAGAGGTCCTGGTGCTGTTTGCCACCACCCAGAATGTCAGGGTATAACTTTAGCGGCATTGCCAATTTAACAGCGAGCTCCGACAAATGCTCAGCCTTTTCCGCTGCTGAGTGACTGGTGCTCCTTGGTCTGAGTGACTGTAGAATTAATTTGGGAACTCTTTGTAACAAATAGCTGTGGCTCCCTTTAGCTGCACGTCAGGATAGAGCATTTTGACCATGCTTGATAAGTATCCTGACTACAATTTAAAAGTAAATCTCTTGTCATTTCTGAGAATAAAAGCAACACATTTTTAGTAACCTAAGTTTTTGAGGTCCCTATTCCCTCAGATGCTTCTGAATGTCTCACTGCTTGGATACAAGGTTTGGCCCTTATTTTTTTGGACTGACAACCTTTGCTTCTGTTGGAGAAGTTGGCAGTTGAAGTGCTGATTAATTTACCTCAAGTGGAATGAAAAAGCAGAGAGATAAACAGGATGAACGAGAAGATTAGTTTAGACCCTGGAGAACACACACAAAATCCTGGAAGGCTAAAAGTCATAGCATTTAACCAATTAACACCATGCCAAATTAAACACTTTACTATTAAATCTACAGCAAGTTCTTTCATTGAAAGAATCGAAGAGCAGGCATTTAATTTAACTGAAACTATCTTTCTTCAGGATCTGGGAACAAAGGCCTGGAATGTTTAAAGGTTGTTAATTTTTTTGGATGATAAAAGGGGTAGTTCCCTTTTTACTGAGTATTTGCTTTCCTTGTACTAGAAAACAGTGGGATCAAAACCAGTCTATATCAGTGGCTGCACACAAAGTCTTTGCCCAGAAGAGGTTATGGTGTCAATATACAAGACAAACTGAAGCTGAGAAAAAGGGAGAATCAGTATTTCTGTTTTAGAAAAGAAACACAAATAGGAAACAATCGGCATTTTAGATTCTTAGGGCTCAGTAATGGCACTGGAACCATCTAGGGGAGTTGCTTGTGATGAATATCAAGGGTTAACGCTCTTGTCCAGTAGACTTGTCGGAGTCACTTTGAACACCTGGAGAGCCTGGGGTGTGAGATCTGATACCGACCCCAATGCTTCCCTGAACTGCAAAACCACCCAGCTGTGAGCAGAGCACAGCGTGGAGCAGTTCAGGGCTCCAGCACCATGAGAGCCTAGCAAAGAATTGCTGGGAGGGAGGGGATGGCTGAGCAGCTCTAGCAGGGTCATGTCCAGCTTTGTGACTTTACAATCAAGTATTCACAGCAAGGTGAAGAGGAAGTCAAGGTCTGTTGTTTCAGAAAGAGAAAAGAAACCTCAGACCATGTGGATTCCTTCCCAGGGGTATGTTCAAATTTGGAGTTTAAATTGGAGGAAATGAAAGGCAGAATGTAATGAAGGATGTGCTTTCATACTTCCAAGCTTTTTTTTTGAGAATTTCTTGTATTTGATGTTTTAGATCAATTTTCTAAGGAGCAATAAACTGAACTAAACTAAAAGCTACATGGAACAAAATTTTTAATTTGATTAATCAAGCTAACTGTGTGATAAACTCTTATTCCTTTTTCTCACAACCTCTTAGGTACTTTCTGTGCTGCACAGTACACTCTCTACTATTGCAGAATACGCTGTCTGATTGAAAAGTATCTTAAATATGTGGGCACATTAGCTTGAACTTGTTGCCAATGCAATAGGAAAACTAATATTTCCAGTGATCTGTCATTTGAGCTTTTCTTTTATTGCTCCACATTTAAGTTAAAAGCTCACATGTGAATCTAAAAAAGCATTTAGAGCTTCTCTTCACAATAAATAAATAAAATATCAACAGTAAATCACAAATATTTGCAAACATTTCAAGTAATTGCCATGGCAAAAGAACTGAAGTTCAGGTTACAAGATCCAGTGCTAATAAATACCTGTTTCCTTAAAGCTGGTACACACATAGTAAAAAATAAAAATAAAAATAAAAATAAATAAAACATTTGCAATCTGCATTGCAGGCTTTTGAGAAGATTATTGCAGCCTGACATCAATAGTCACATACTGCAATTTGAATTTTAATAAATGAATAATTGATTTTAAATATCTGTTAAAAAATCTTCTCTTCTAAAAATTCAAGCAGTGCCTTATCTGCTGGTGAGAAACAGCAGCATTTGAATCAGTTTGCACTCACCAGCTCTGAGGCCTCCTGATTTCTGTGGGTTCCCCTGATGGTGGGTTTGTCTCACTGCCTCTACAGCCAGATGTCTCTGTATCCAAATGACAGGCTGCATAGTGAAATTCTTCTAGACTTTTGAAAACATGGACAAGCTAGTTTTGAAATTGTTTTTATGTTCAGCAAATGAAGCAATATGTTTAGCTTGAGCTATTAACACCTACACAGTAAAATGATACAGTTTTCTTAATGGAAAGACAAAGCCTTGGGCTAGCACCTTTGAAAATAACAGACATTCTGAAAAGAGATAAACTGAAAATTGTGCTGCTTCTTAGCATGCCTTGGACATCTTCCTGAAAGTTCTGCATGACCAGTTCCAGGGAGCAGAGTGGTCATATGAGAAATGACAGTGTGAAGATCAAGGGCACACCTGCAAACTGTGGTCTTTTTCCTTTTCCAGTAAACCATCTGCTGCCCTCCAATGAATCTCTCATTAGCACACTGTATTTTCTCTGGAGAAGGAGCAATGAATGGCACTGTGATCAATTTATATCTGGCATTCAAAACAATCTCATTTTTACTACCAATTCACTTGCCCATAGTTGTAGCTTAAGATATGTATTTAAACCTCTGTAAAAACCTCCAAGTGAATTTGGAGTCCTGTGCATTTTGCAGTCCTGCCTAAGGCAATGTCGTTTGTAATGGCTCTGAGACTCACTTATTTTCTCAGCCTTACAGTGTCTCACTATTCCAGGCTGCTTAAAGAAGGAAAGGAGATCTTTAGCACTGTCAGAAGGTGGTTCTGCTCTCCTGTGGCTACAGGAGTCTTATATGGTGTGGAAGATGCCATCTTATAGATTTGCATTTTGTATTTAGTTTTTTAATCTCAGTGTGATGGATTTACCCCAGCCAGCAGCTAAGCACCACATTTCCTCACACAGTAACAAAACTTCTGTTGAGATAAGCACTTTAATAAAGAAGGAGGGAGAAGAGACCTCCCAAGATAATGATGTGAAGGCCATCACCAACCACTTCCCAAAAGCAGACTAATAATAGGTCCAGCCAGCCTCTGAGCCATGTCTGCATTCTCAAAAATCCCTTTATTGCTGATCATGACTGTCATGGACATATTTTCTGAAAATGACTTTTGCTAGGATTTTTTCTCCTGAGAAGCTGAGAAGCCTCAGAGGAAAAGAAAAACAGTAATTATCTGCTGCTGTGGAATGTAACAGGTGCATCTTTGATTGGTCCATGTGAGTTGTTTCTACTTGACAAATCACAAGTCCAGCTGTGTTGGGACTCTGGTCAGTCACAAGATTTTATTATTCATTCTATTCCTTTCCTTGCTAGCCTTCTGATGAAATCCTTTCTTCTATTCTTTCAGTATAGTTTTAATATATCATTTTCTTTTAATATAATACATATCATAAAATAATAAATCAGCCTTCTGAAACATGGAGTCAAGATTCTCATCTCTTCCCTTGTCCTGGGGACCCTCAAACACCACCACAGATGACACTGCACAACATGGAATATCCCTTTGCTCAGTTTGGGATGGCCATCCAGGTTGTGTCCCTGCTCAAATTCTTGTTCACCTCCAGCCTATTCATTGAGTAAGGGCAAGGACAAAAGCAAGCCCTGGGGCTGTGGAAGTGCTGCTGGGCAGTGCTGCAATCCCAGCCAGACCCAGTCATTCAGCTCCATGGTGTAGTACATGTTCAAATGAGTCCCACAGGAAGTCATCAGCAGTGGAATAACAGGGCATGGATGGATGGTCAGTCCAAAAGGGAATGAAGCTCGTGTTCTGCAAGTCAAGGCACTTTTGGGGCTTGCACTACATCTGTTCTTCCTGGCGTTCTTGTCAAGCAGATAATGTAGTATTGATATTTTTTCTATTAAACTGCTTGTTTTCTAGTAGAAAACAAGGAGAAAGGAAACTTCTGTGTCCCTTAGTTTGTAATTTTATTCTATTAAACAAGACTGTTCAAGGGAAAAAAGCCATGAGTTGTGCCTCATAATCTAAAATCACTCATGCCAGCAGTTTCCAAATCGTTGCTCTGATTGTGGTTTAGTTAAATATGCAGGTTATTTGACTGCATGTGGAGGGAAGCATTGCAGGGCAAGACAGCAAGCTAAGAAATTAGAATTATTTTCTCCAGTTCTTTTTTGCATGTTGTTGTTAGAATTCAATTGCTAGAGCATGTGAATTGGAATATATTTCTAATAGACTGTAGTGTCTGTCTCTGTTTCTCTCGCTGCATACCTGTCTTGTAAAGCATTCTGAGATCTGCTTATGTGTTACTGTTATTCATTATCTTTGAATTGTTCCCAGTGAATTCTACCTGGATGTTTTCAGTAAGTTTTCCACAGAGCTTGGCCACTGCAGATTGCCAGTGGGAATGTTTTGGAGGATCTTCCTTCTGTTCATACAACCTGATATCAGATAGTGCAATGCTCTTGGTGCAACCAAATATCCATTGTCTTTCCTCAGGAATGGGCTGTGGGATCTTGGATCAGAAATGGTCATTAGTATTGTTGATGCATTCAGTCCTTAAGCTGTTGCAGTGAAAGAAGGTCACTGAACTATTATCTTTGTTGTATTCATGTAACAGTGTCTAAAGTCATACCTTGGCTGAAATATCAACCCTGACAGAAGCTTCTGTTGTAAAGACCCACAGATGTTCATTTGTTTCCCTGTCCTAAATAACAGAAAATTTTTCTATTCTAGGCTGTGAATAAAACAATAAGTCTTGAAAAACAGTTACCAAACATGTTTTTAATTATTATTATTTAGGCTCAGGTTATCCTCCAAAAAGGGCTTAAGCTGAATTAACCTTCTCTACCAACAGTAACTGAAGCAATTTGAATAATTGCATAGATTCTTTTCACAACCACCCACTCTGAGATGAAAAGGTTCAGCCTTCTCTGCATGATGTCCGTATCAGCCATCTGATGCAGAAATGAGCCTCTCTGAATCACACAGGATCACTCTTGAGTGCACTGCCCTTGCAGCAAACAAAAGCTTTCTATCAGAATGGCCACACTCTGCCAAAGTGAGAAAAACCCCAAACTCTGTGTGTGTGCTGAGTGTGCTGGGTAGAAAAGGTGGATGTTCAGTGGTAGCTGCTGCTACAGCAAAGGTTCTCTTCATTGCTTCTGCTGACTTCTCACTTGGCACCCTCCCTCTACAAGAAAACTGTGCCAATTAGGCCATTTACCAATCTGAATGGCAGCCTTGGGACTCCAGATCTGTCTCTGTTTCAATACTCCTGCCAGGCAGAAGAGTAGAAACTTATGTTTGCTCTCCCTTCCTTTTGTAATTTGGACTCCTAAAATGCCTTTTCTGTGCTCTTAGGACAGTACCGGCTGTCCCTCAAACTGTAATATGTGGTGAGAATAGAAGTTAATATTTTCACAATAAACTCCTTTCTCCCATTCTTTTAAAGAATCCTGCATAGTTGAAAGGAGTCACTTTCTTGGCTGACTAATGCATTCAAAGGTGGAGGAGTATGGAATGAGCTGCCAAACTCTGTACGTCCCTGCAGATTAGTCTTTGGGAGCCAGCTGGCTGGCAAACTAACCCTGTCATGTTATTATCCTGAGAGGTACATGACTTGTTGCTTCAGAAAGCTCTGATATTGTAAAAGGTTCCAGAATATCACTGGAATAGGCCTGAATGTTGTATTTGAGCTCATGTAAAATGTGCATGGATTTGATATGGAATCTAAGTTTCTTCACTGGCCTATTTCTAAAGGCTTGGTCCCAGAAAATTTTGAGCAAAATGCAACTGTAGAATTATTTTGCATTTCTCTAGATATCTGCCCTTTTGTTTCTTCCTTCTTGCCCTTTTTACCATGCTTATTGCATAGAAATCTTATGCTGTGAAAAATAGCTTTTAATTATCTTGTTGTGTGGAAGTTGCTTCTTGGAAATGGATGGTGCAATAAGTACTAATATTTAATTTCTTGGGATCTGAGTGGAAAACTTAGGTAAAAAATTAGGGAAGGTTGCTGGCTGGATAGTAAAGGAAAGGAAATAAATGGTTTGATGTGAGAAGCACCTCACATCAGAATTGAGAAGAGACAAGCAATTGACTGAAAATATCCAGACAATCAGGTGGGGAACATTCTCAGGAATGTGATGTCCCAGCACTCATCTCATGAAAGATGAGTGTGGTTCACAGGATTCAATGACTCCAGGATTCCACAGACTCTGGGATTCCATGGACTCACGCCAAGCAGGATTTCGTCAGGCTTTGTCTCAAGACAGTGGCAGTCCCAGAACTGGTGGGAGCAGCTGGAAAGCAGGGCCGTGTATTCCCTCTCCCCAGCCCATTTGGGAACATCTGGGCAAGGTCTCCATTGTCTGCCTGCAGCCAGCTTGGGGGCCCTTCCTCTCCTCTTCCTGCTTGGGGGCCTGGGCTTGGTTTCTTCTGTCATCTGCAACGCTGAGCTTCTCTCTCCTCAAGCCTGGCTGTTCAGGGTTTGTGTCCCTGTGTTTCGCACCTTCCTCCTCTTCCTCCTTCCCTCGTGCTCATGGAGCCTCTTGGAGCAGCTGGACTTGGAACATGCAGCAGCAGGAGTTGCCCCTCCAGCCTTTCTGCAGGGCTAGCCAGAGATTTCCTTCCAGTGGAGAGCCTCTTTCCTTTCTCTTCCTAAAGCAATAGAGCCTGGATCTTGGCTCTTTCCTCCTTTTTTCTCTTTCAAGGAAGGATCAGCCATGGCTGAAGGAATCTTCCATAGGTACCGGGTGCTGATGGCCATTGTCAGCATCAACCAGCCCTCGGGAAAGAATGGGATTTCTCCTGAGGATGACAAAGAAATTGTCAGAGGATGAAGGAGCAGGAGGTGATCCTTCGGCAGCACCAACTGCACTGGGAGAAGGAAACTGCAGACCTGGAAGTCAGACAGGAGTCTCTGGCACGGCCTCTGTGGGACCTGGAGGGAAAGATCCAATGGCACACGTGCACAGTGTTTTGCTTGGTTGTCCCTGCCATGTTCATGATCTGGAGGCAGCTTAGGAATGCAGCCAAAGGGGAGCACAGGGAAGAAGAGGCTGACCCAGGGCTCCTAGGGAAAGCCTGGAAAGGAGTGGCCTTCCTGACAAAGCCTTTTGTGCTGTCAGGGCCATTTGCATCTCCATGGGCAGAACTGGAGGATATCTTCCATTGTTTATAGATGGACTTGTTGAATTACCTTTTAAATTACTTCATGCCCATAAGAAAAACTTGGTGCTTGAAATTACTTAAGTTCCTTAGGTTAAGAATTTCCTTATTTCCCTGTATTTATTGTTAAATATTCTGTATTGATTGCTATAATCTCTGTATTGATTGTTAGAAATACTGTCAATATTTATTGTTAGAAATAGTTTCTGTATTGATTATTAGAAATACTCTGTATTCATTGTTATAAATACTAGGCTTCCATCAAGAAGATAGATTTAAGCAAAGGAAGAAACTTTTCAGAATTATTTTTTTGCAACCAGATCCTGTTATCTTTTGCCTCTGGCATTTTCCTTGCACCGTGTGTTCCCCTTACAGGCTGAAGTACAAACACCACAGAAACAGAGACCCTGTGAGCAAAACACAACCAGGGGTGTGTGCTCCTCTAAATGGACAGACATCCAGGGGAGGGTGTTTCAGGAAGAGGCTGTGGACACTGTGACTGGAAAGCAGGGAAGGAACAGTTTAGCACAAGCTTTCCTTCAGCAAGACGGGAGGCACACAGAGAAGTTTGTTCCAAGGGAAGCCCTGACACTGTCATCCAGTGCTGGCAAGAAGGGTAGAGCACAGAAGCTGAGAAAAGGGCCCCAGTGTGTTTAGTGCTGATGTCTGCACTTCAGTGAGGAAGACAAAACCTTCCTAAACTGAACATTAAATCTCAAACCTGTAGAATTTTAGGAGAGAATGCTACTTTCTTCACTGGTGTCAATGTGTTTTCCTACCCTCCTCAGGTAAGAAAGGATTTCACTCCTTGGCTGCATTAATGGATGCTTGAAATCCTAGTGCTCCCTTCAAACCTCCAGGGAGGGTGCCCTGTGGGCTGTGAGGAAACACTTCCCAGCCATGGCAGAGGTTGTACATCTGTTCAAACAAAGGGGAACTGGAGAGGATTCTTTTAAAGTGTGACTCCCTCCTATTCCATAAGCAAGTCTCACAGGATTTATAGGTCAGGAACATGTGCCACACGTGACAGGGGAGCTGGGCAAGCAGGGAGTGCTGCACCAGCATGGCCAGAGTGGGGCAAGAGCCAGCACCAAACAGGCTGGGGCACCCAGAGCAATCCCCTCTGTCCAGGGCTCTAGGCTGAACACAGCTCCAGTATTGGGTGTGCTCTTCCCACAGAGCCTTCTGGGGAGCTCTGGATTAGGACTGTCAGCTTTCCTTTTTATTTCATATCAGAAAGGGAAATTTTTCTCTCATTTTGGCCATCTTATCTATGCAGATGTGATGGGAGGCCATCTCTCTGCTTGTGTAGGTGTTGAATCTGAGAAGGACAGTCTGTAATGTCACTTGGATACCTGGGGGCTGTAACATAAGCAGTAAGTGTGAACTGCCAATTTAAATCATGATAAAGAATCCTTAAAATCAAAATTCAATGCTACCTGTGGCTCCTTTGGATCAGGCATGTGTCTTTAACAACAATGCAATGCTTATTGAAATACTTTTCAATTGGGATTGGGTCCAAAAGCAGGAGGATCTTGGTGCAAAATTAGTATTCAGTCATATCATTACAACTAATTAGTGAGTTTTATTGAATAAATGCACATGTACAAATGTGCCAGCAGTTAGTCTCTGTGATGAGTATGCTTGAGGCATTTTTTTCATTTAGTCTGTAGAGTGAACCACAGTGTCTGCTGGCTTACATATTACATTTCTCTCATGGTCATCACTTGATTATCATCACTAGAATTAAATTCTTACTGTAGTAAGAATTCCCTGTCCCTTCCCAGTCTCCCTCCCCCACTGGGTGGGAGGAAGTAGAGCCCAGGAGGAAGGGAAAGGGTAGGAAGAAAGTGTTTTTAAGATTCGTTTTACTTCTCATTATTCTGCTCTGGTTTTGATTGGTAATAAAGTCAATTAATTTCCCCAAGCTAAGTCTGTTTGGCCCACGATGGTAAATGGTGAGTGATGTGTGTGTCCCTGTCCCTCAGCTCATGAAGCTTTCTTTATATTCTCTCTCACCTGTCCAGTTATGGAGGAAGGTGATGAGAGCACCTTTGGTGGGTGCCTGGAATCCAGCCAGGGTCAACCCACCACAGAAAACTTGATCTTAAAGATCCATTTTATGCCAGGGCCATTCATTTCTGTCATGCATAACTTAACACATGTATTAAAATAGACATCAAAGTTTAGATCAATAAAAATTAAGGATTTTGGGGCAGAATTGCCACTGAACATAAAATGATAGCCCTTCTTGAAAAATCTTAAGTGACTGTCACATTCATATTTTCTGGAAAATCCCTTTGACCAGGATTGTTCTCCTGGGAAGCTGAGAAGCCTCAGAGAAAAAAAAAGAAAACAATCATTACCTGATTTGCTTCTCCTCTGTTGTGCTCACGTGTGGAATGTGTTTGGAGATTGTTTACCCACAGGTGATTGTTTCATTGGTTTCATGTGAATTGTTTTGACTCTTTGGCCAATCAGGGCCAAGCTGTGCTGGGACTCTGGAGAGAATCTGGAGTTTTCATTATTATCTTTTAGCCTTCTGCAAGTATCCTTTCTGCATTCTTTAGTACAGTATAGTATTCATTAATATAATATAGTATCATAAAATAATGAATTAGCCTTCTGAGAACATGGAGTCAGATCCATCGTTCCTCCCTGCCACCCTGCAAATACAATAAGTGACCTAGTGGATTTACAATCCAGTGTCTCAGTTTTTCACACCCCTGTTTGTTCAGAAAGATTTTGGTGCTTGTGCTGGCTAAGGAGTTCACATCTTGCATTCTCAATTCTGATACTGTACACATATGAACAGCGTATGGCTGATCTTTTCAGGGCATTGCTCCTAGGTTTAGGAGAGGAAAAGCAGCTCCCACTGTAGCACTGCAGCCCCACAGGCAGCTCCCTAAACATGCAACTCACAGTGTCTGTTCTTGTTCACTGTGGTGAAAAATGTAAGTATGAATCCCACTCAACTGTTTTCTCTGTCAATGTTGCTACACAGGAGGCAAACTTGGCAGCTGTATGACCACACTCTGGAATATTTTCCTCTTGTAGGATCTGCTTATTGGTTGTTCATTCAAACAATGATATTTTCTGCTGCCTGAATTTTAATTGAACTGTTCTGGGCAAGCTTGTACAAATAATCATCCAATGCTTTTCTTTAGCAGTAGGTGCAGCCAAAAATTATTATTCTAAGTGAGGAATTTCCTAATGACTCACAAAACTTCTCAGTAAACAGGTTATATTATAGACTCTTATTATGCAAGAACTGTTGCAGAATGTTCTTTCAGTTTCAGTCAAAATATATAAAGGATTATGATGAAGCCTCACTACCTATTCTAAATGCTATCTTGAATAGTTTTTGGCATCACTGGTTAAGGTTGTACTGTACAGTGCACTGGAACTGAGTAGAGTAATCAGATGATGAGCAGTATTCATAAACCAGATCTGACGGCACTCTTAAACCTCTAAGTTTTAATATATGCATGGATAGTTACCTGAGTGTTGTTTTTTTGTTTAAACCCATACCTTATGGCAAGCACTTTTCTTGCTGTCTACTTTCATGCCAGGAAGAATTTCCCCCTCAGTACCTACATAAACGAGTTCTGGGAAGGTCACTCTGTTCATTAATTATGTGCTGTGGCAAACAAAGAGATTTAAAGCTGTGTAATGTTTTTACTAGCAGGTTCCTTGCATTGTTAAGCAAAAAAGAAGAGGGCGGATAAAAAGTGGCTCAATAGGTATAAATTGGCTCACAGATATTCTGCTGGCAGTTCTGATGGTAAAAGGCAGTAAGCATGTTACACTTTATGTAGATAAAGCAGGCTATTACAGAGCAAAATGTTTATCCATATCTTGTAGCTAATGTACTTTATTGAAGATATAGTGTTTTATCTTAGATAGAGTGCCTAATTTTTTCTAAAAGCTGCCAAATGTTGCCTAATCTCTGCTGGTAGGAAGTGTGAGATTTAGCTATTCATAAACTCAGGGCAATTCTCATTCAGTCCAAATTACTCTCTGTATTTAAGCAAACAACATGTGACCATCTCATTAAGATCATACTTCTCTTGGACTTCTACAGCATTACTGAGATGCTTTGTGCTTCCTTTGATGTAAAAGATCCCTTATTTATCAATAATTCTGTTGATGTAACAGTTCTTGTGGTTCAGGTGAATCCCATGAGATGACAGGAAAATGCAGTCTGTGAGAAGCAGAGTAAACCTCACTGTGAGCTCAGGCAAGAGCAAGATGAAATTGGTGCAAAGTAAAAGGAGATTGGAGAACAATGTCTGTTTCAAAATAAAGCAAGATTTTATATATAGAGGCCTATTTGAGGTTCCTAGACCCAGAGCTTAATTTAGATTTAAATATGATAATAAAAGAAAATTGTGGATACATTGTGGCAATGCCTTCTCTTTTTTCAGAATTTTTTTTAGGAAAATAAGTTCTTTATTCTTAGGATAAAAATGAGGTGTTCTAGGTCAGGTCTGTAATTTAAAATGGGCATGGAAAGCAGACATTACTTATTTGGACTTCATTAATAAACAACAACAGCAGTATTTGATCTGTAACAACAGTGAAATAAATGAATGCATTGGGACCAGCACTGAGCACTCAAATATTAGAGTGTAGATTTTGATCTATGAGAACTGTTATGTTGAAAATTTATAGTGGTGGACAGAGAAAGAAGAAAGAGAGAATCCCTTCTGCCAAGAAGCCTTGGCATCGTCTGAACTTAAACCAGGTGAGAATAAGGGTGAATGTGTGTGGCACAGGTCCACCTTTGACAGAAAATCTCTGAGCCTGATAATGGACTTAAAACTGTTTTGAGAATGCTGAGACAGGCCAAAATTGGTGCACTAGTGGTGAGTGGAGAAAATGCCACAGGTAATCATGTTAAAAAAATATTGTTTGGGCTGCTACCCAATGGCTCTTCTGCTTCTAACTACATTACCTTTGTCCCTGCAAGTCAGGTCAGACATTTCAGACATTTAGTGATGTAAAACTGTTCTGACTCTGTAGCAGAACTTGCCAGCATAAGATCTGCTAGTAGAATACTCAATGCAAAGCAGCTGGAAAGAGTTTACATTGTTCCTGGGGCTCCCTCTTGCAAGAGACCACTGCAACAAAATTTCAAAAACCAGTGGCAATACAATTTGCTGAAATGTTTGGGGAGCCAAAGGCAGCTCTGAACCATTCTTTCTCTAGAGACATTTGTCTTCTGTAGATTGGCACGTTTTCTAGAATGAAATGCTCATTCAGACATGAATCTCCAGTAGGCTTTATCATCAATAAGCCTTTATCACCAGCAGGCCTCTCACTGGCACTAATAATGAAATTTGAAGAAAATACCAAAACACCTCAGTTTTGAGGGTAGATTGTATCAAATGGCTTTGATTTGTGTTTCCAGAATGAACCTGGGGTTTAGCTCCATCTTTCTCATCCCTTCTCCTTTTTCATTCTACCCCTCTTTCCCTCCCCAGGAAGGAAAGGAAACAATAGAACTGTGTCTCCAAGCAAGCTGAATTTCCAACCACCCAAGTACTAGGCTGCACTACCCTGTAATGGTTACATATCATCATAAAGTGGCTGCACTGATGAAAGCATAATTTTACTTTGCTAACTCACTCGTTTGTCATGCTCCTTCAAGTGTTAATTTTTATAGCACTCAGAAACATGCATGGTACTTCACAGATAGAGATATATGAATAAATGGAGCACCTAGGTATAAACAGCTATGCTATATACACACAAAGTTCACAGGAACAGTTCCTGGGATTAACAGAAAAGAATAAAACCAAGTTATTTTATCTTGCAGTGTTTCATTTTGAGCAATTAGTAAAGTTCAGATTATTCCTTCTGGGGAAAATTAATGATTTTTTCTACTAAACTGTGACATTTCATATTTGCTGTTTATTACTCATTACAGTAACAAATTGAGTTCAACTTAATAAAAATGAATGATTTTATGCTGTTAAACACAGGAATATTACAAATCCTACCCTGCTGCCAACCACACCAAGAAACAACGTCTTGTGTTGCCTCTTTTCTCCCCTGAAGCCACCTGTGTAACCTTAAATTCTAACTTCTGTAGTCAGAAAGTCAAAATGATCCTGTGAAGCTGTGTCTGAACAGCTTGAGGAGTGGCTCATTCATCACCTCTTGACAAATGGAGGTGTCCCCACCAGCATTAAGGGCTTTCATAGGCTTGGTTTTCCCTGTGTTTCTTTGTCCCACACAGGAACAAAGAAATGGCTGCTCATTTCCTATTGAGCTGACAAGCAACACAACACTTTGGTTCAGTCAGCAGATATTTTGTTTATTCTGTGAGTAGTGTCAGGCAGGATTTTTCTCTGTTATTCTGTGTAAATTTGGAGTTGCTTAAACCCAGTATGACAGCAGCACTTTGCCCTCAGTGCTCCCTTGCTTTGTTTCTATTTTAAAGACGTCTAATTTTGTTTCTAGGAGTATTAGTGTGTCTTTTGCTGTTAAGAAGTTGATAATGTTTGGCATCATTAACTGAGCCGCGTCAGTGCTAGTAACAGGGTACCATTCACACATATCTGGGATAATATATTACTAATAGGACCCATTAATTAAGTGGGCCAATTTGTTTATAATTAACTGAAGAAAGTTATGGCATTAGAAAAATTATTAAAGTAGCTGACATAAACACATTTAGTAGTGATAGCAATGCCAAATGTAAAAGCTTCCAAGAGGAATTACTGATATTAACACAATAATTACTATTCATGTTTGAAAGCCCTAGGTACGTGTAGCAATTAATAATTCTATGTTCTTTTAAAATCCCCTTTAAATATCAACTTACAAGTTATCAGTATCCTTTTAGAAATGTGGCAGAAAGCCCCTCAAAGGCTCTAAAACTTTTTAGCACAAAATATGCACTCTGAATAATAAAGAATATCTCTTAAATCTCTGAAATCTAGACATACTCAAATCAAAGGAAAACACTTGGATTTATCTTGCCTTGCCCTTTCTGGCATCATAAGGTGGGGAATTGTGTTTGGGAAAAACTCATCCCATTAAATGCTGAAAACGAAAAAGAAAGGCCTTGGTTAGAAAGTGTGAAAAATTGTACTTTCATTGAAGGTTGTATAGATTGGATTTTTTAAAATAAAAAAAAAATAGCCAAGTATTTCTGTTTTGTTTCTATGCTAGAAAGAAAGTGATATTTCATTTCGTGGTGGCAAAAAAGCTGACATTTCAGAAAAATAATTACTGCTAGACTAGAAATTTGATGACAAAATTGTCCTTAATTCTAGAAATACTGTGACTGAGGTGGGAAAAAAAATCAGACTATAAAGTAGCAAGATGTCTGCTCTATTTGTCTTAGATGGGAAAACTCAGGGTGTAACAATTCAAAGGTGAATGTGGGTTTACTGCTGTCTTGAATTATATTTAGTTACTGGTACCAAGATTACAGTCAGATTGAAGAGTTTACACACTCACATCCATAATTTTGGACTGAATTTCTCAAAGATCTAAGTGCTGCTAATTCTACTGATATTAAAGAATCACTTGATAACCCACAGTTTTGAATGCCAGATCATTTGAATCTAAAAAGAAGCACAGTTAACACCACCTGGTCTCTTACTCTGGTATCCTATTGTCATTCCAGGGATTGACTGCTGATGTAGCGAACTGTCTTCTAGTACTTAAGGGAAAAGTTCAACCAAACTGCAATTAAAAACACTAAGCATCATAATAGATAATGCATTTCATTTAGTTTAGTATACAGATTCTAAAGTATTATGCAATTTAGTATTTATTTTAAAGTAATGCATAGCACCACACATAGAGGTAAGTGGCTAAGCAGGTTATTTCAAGGTCTGCAAGCTCAATTCTCATCTTTGAAGCTGATTGTCATTGCTACTATCTTTAAGCAAGGCCCAACACTTGACATCACTTATCATATCTAAATTGAAAATCATGAAGGAAGTTCAAGGGGGAACATCAATATTACAGTCACAGAGAAGGTAAATATGTACTGCAGCAGTAGTAGGGGATTCTTATTTATGCCACCCTGCCACTGGAGACAAGCACATTGTGAATAAAGTTGTTTATGTGTAGCAGCTACAGAGATTTTATTGCTGCATGTTGTTACACAAGCACTAACTAAGCTTCTGTCAGTGGAAATCATATGAATCAACCAGGTAGCATCAGCTTCACCTTGCCAAACTGGTACTGGATTAACTTGATTGGGAAGTTCTGTGTGTCAGGCTATAGAATCATAGAACCATGGGGATCATTTATATTGAAAAAGATCTCCAAGATCATTGAGTCCAACTGCTAGCCCAGCCCTGCCAAGTGCCCCATTAAACCGTGTCCCTAAGTGCCACATGGACATGGCTTTAAAATGCCTCCAGGAATGGTGACTCAAACACTTCCCTGGGCAGTCTCTTCCAGTGCTTGACAACCCTTCCAGTGAATATTTTTTTCCTGATATCCAATTCAAACTTCCATTGGTATAACCTAAGGCCATTGCCTCTCATCCTATCACTTGCTACTTGGGAGACCACCACACCAGGCTACAATCTCCTCTCATGTTCAGAGTCAGTTGTAAACTGTCATTAAACTCCTAAGCCCACTTTGTTTCCTCAGACAAATGCTTCTAACTTAAAATCCTAAACCCACAGCCTTGAAAATATATCCATGACACCAATTGCTTTAGAAAAACCTCTGTGTGTGTTAGTGGGACATCCTTGTGAGTAAATAAGTCAGCTCACTTACTAGCTCTTTACCACTCATACTTAAAATTGCATGCTATAGAGATAGAAGGTTAAATCTGAGTTAAATCCCTTGTAAAGAGACATTATTTTCATAGTGAACAAAATCCCACAAGAATTTGTGTTAGTAGGTTAAGGTGATAACAAACAATGCATACATTATCTACCATTTCCTATATTTCATGTAGAAGTACAATAATTTCCTTTTAAAGATGCAGTCAGAGCAGGATGATCATCATCATTAGGCTTTACATAAACAACCAAAATGGTAATTTGGGTGTAGTATCCATAGCAGTGCTTTTTGCAAAGCAAAAGAGACCCATTAACCAGCATTACAATTTCCAAAGAAAAGCAGGATTGTGAATGTGTACAACTAGGCAGTTTGGTTGCTGGAGAAAACATCCTGATTTTTCTTTGAAGCTGAATAAAATACTTCAAAACCTCACTAAGAAAAAAAGGGAAAAGGAAAAAGGAAAAAAAACCACCAAAAAACCTGTGGCTATTACTCTGTAAATAATACAATACTGGGGAGTCCAATTAATTTGAGAGTAAAATTTGCTACACAGGCAACAACCATTAACATTCAGGTTCAAAATAATACCATTTTTAGTACTGGACCACAAATTGCTTACCCAAATACTGTTTTTCATAACATAGAACAGTCTTAAAGTTCCTTGCAATTTCATAGGTTTTTAATGGCACTATACAGCCATACACTTCCCAAACTTACTGAAAGGTGAAAGAAGTTGAAGTGCTGATGCAGTGTCAGCTCTGTATTGTCCATGTAATGGAATATAATGGAAAGTTTTTAAAATAACCTTAATTATGAAATTCAAGGGACAAATACACTGGCATTTGCAACACATCCAATTAGGTTATGCTTCCAGTCCTGTGTCTGATTGCCAAAGAACCAAACCAGCAGCAGGTCCCATGTATGCCTCAATGTAATCCAGCAGCTGTGATCAAAGGTTTTTTTGCTTCAGTCCCCTGAAATTCTGCTGCAGTAAAAATCTCAGAACGGAATCCATCAGGCTCTTCACAGACTGCTGTGCTTTGTGCTTTGTTTTATTTCAAAAGGAGTTTTCAAAATGAGCCAACACCTGAATTCGTAGAATCTTTGCCCAGGATGTCTAACATCTCAAGCTAGGTCCCAGTGAATGTGTTTTCTTACTCATTAATATTGCCTGTGCTCTTTGCAAGTAAAAGTGAGGGGGAGAAAAAGGCAATACAAAGTAAAGTTGTTCCACAGCTGAGGAAGAATATTGCTGTAAGGATCTAGATAAATTTTACCCAGATAAATTCTAGACAGAATGTGTTTTCTGTACTTGTACTTCATTTACACTGAGCATTTAATCTCTGAATGACAGTCAACGTGACAACCCATATAAATCTTGCCAAGGATTTAATTTGTCAGAACATACAAGAAAAAGACATAATGGAAACAAAACCTGAAAATGCCATGAAACATGAAGAATTTTTTAATCTTTACTGTAGTCTCAAAATGCTAGCAATACTGAATTCATTGCCAAAATTGTCATCATATTCCCCAGCCCTAGTTCTTCCTGCTTCCATGTTTCTTTGTGATTCACTCAGTCTTGAAAGAAAGAAAATTAAACAGTGCAGGCTTGATGATTTTCTATCAGAGTGAAGTTTATCTAAACTAGCAGTTCTATAGTCAGAGGCAACAGTGTGGCTCCTTCTTGCTTGTGGACAGCTTTATCTCACAGAAAATGGCCTGAGGAGGAAAATGGTTCATTGTAAACATCTTATAACCAGATGGAAGGAAGAACACAAAGATCTAAATGCAATATCTAAACAACTTCCCCAAAGCCAGCAGCAGTGTCTAACAAGTCTGTGTTGTCAATCACCTCCCATGATCATTCTGAGACCTGTTAAAAGCATGACAAACTAAAAAGAAATGAAAAGGACCTGCAGTCAGCATTCTTAGAAAGCAAGTACTTTTTTCTGCCAACCAATGTGGTGAAGAATATTAGGTTACAAGCCTAGCATGGGGCAATCTCCCTAGCATCAACAGAATTTTATTTGCTTATAATTGAGTTTATTTTGGCCCTCTGGTATGTAAGATACACAGATTAACTGCAAACAGAGAACTTACTGCTGCATTGCACACAGAAAAACTGATTCAGGAGCTTACATTCAGCAAAAGAATTTACAGTGAATGGTGAATCTTTTCAGCTTCTACATTGAATAAATTGTGCTATATCAACATGTTCAGCATGCTCTTAATTTCTTCTGAAAAGATTAGTCACAAAGAAGTACTGAATGTAATGGTGTAGATTTACTTTTCCCCCTGTGTTTACAGACAAAAGTTAGGTCAATTAGAAGCAATCTAGCAGGGAGACTGATACTGGATTCTTCCTGAAAAACATATGTCACACAGATGAAATAAGCACTTCTGCTCATACAAACAACAGACAGAAACATTTCCCCACAGTACTGGAAGATCACAAAGATGGAACGGTAAAAAAACCCAATAAACTGGGTTTTAGTTTTTGCACTTCAGCACTCTTTCTCAAGGGACCTCACAGTTTAATACTGATCTTTGACCCTCTATCTAACCTGTCAGTGAACATTTTTATTCTATTAACCAGGTGATTTTTTTTTATGCACCCTAGAATGCACATTTCCTCCTTGACTTGTTTTACATGTACCATTTGAGCTCAGAAATATATGCACATAAAGTTAGACCCAACACAACTGAGTGGGTCACACAAAAGCTTTAGCCCCCCTCCACACACACATTAATTTATTGCCATGTCAACAAAATGAACAATGAGAAAATATATATTCACTCAGGAAGTGTCATTAATGCTGAATATATCTACTCATATTTATTGTATGAATAGACTTAAGAGTTAATCTTTGTATTCCCTTGTTTTTATTTACTTTCCAAGTTTCTCTTCAACTAAGATTAAAATATTCATCCTATGAATTCCTGATAAAAAAGAGATGACAGCAAATGTCTGTCTAAATACTGTTACACATGAATCTTGCCTTAATCTTATATCTCACTGATTTTTTGTGGACCTTTTTTGTGGACCTGCACATCCATTCACACCAAGAGATCATAACTTGGTCATTTTGTCATCTGAACAGGGCTTTGACTCTTCCTGCCTTGCCAGCCTGAGAGTTAATCACACAACTGCAATGTGCTGCTACATTTTTGGGGTTTGAGTCTTGCAAAAATTCAGAGGTAAAAGTGGAGCAGCAGCTCCCATTCAAAAAAAAAAAACAAAACCCCAAAAACTTCACACATTTAACCACAGTGAAATCAATTTAGTTCTGTGGCAGACCTGACATGACTAACACTGGTGACCAGTGCAGGTGCTTGGACAAGTAAACCACTCTGTCACTCCTCTCTCCAGCTGGACTCAACATTCCCTCCAACCTCCGCTTTTTCTGAATTCAGATTCACCCCCTAAATCTCTCCCTCCCTCCCCCTGTGAAAAATGGGTGGTTTATGATTGGCTTTTCACAAATATTAAAATGAATTTTATATGTGTTATGTTAGAAAGTTATGCTGCAGTGTGTTAAAGATAGTTTTAGGTTATAACATAACGTTAAAATAGAAACTATGCTATGTAAGATACTTTTTTTAAAGAGAAGACTCGCACCAGATAGCAGCCACAGGACACCTCCATCTTTCAGAGAAAGAGAATTCATTGCTTCATTATCAGAAGAAACGAACTTCTCCCTGCCTGCTCAGCCCTGAAGACGCCAGTTAGGATTAAGAGGAAGAAATTGACGATGACCAGACAGAATCCTGTGTTTGAATGGAATTCATGCTTTGTGTATGAGGTGTATGAATATGCAACAGGCTGTTGCTTTTAAGGGTTAATCCTCTGTTAACGTGGGTCCTTTTCGGGCTTATTTTGCCCAGAAAGAGGCACCCGGACTGTGCCTAACTCTTCAGTTCTATTGTCTCATATTGTCCTAATCCAAACTGTCTAAATTATTATTACTCTAATTATATTACTATGGTTATAACCATTTTATTACTATTAAGCTTTAAAAAATTTTAAAAACAAGCGATTGGCATTTTTCACACCCCCACAGGGCAAAGAATAGGGAATGTGTGTTGTAGTTAGTTCATCACAGTTCTTTTTTTAAATGCAGGTATCAGAAAATAATAAATAACCTTGAAAAAAATAATTTTCCATGAAAATCATCAAAGTAAAGAGACTCCATTTAGTCATATTTTACAGACAATTTTACCATTATCTTTGGACTGCCGACCTAAATTAAATTATTTTCAAAAAATCCCTGGAGTTTTCAGTGTCATATGATTTTTTAAAGGGTTTCAGGAAAAGCAATAGTTATTTACTTTAAGAGTCCAAACAGCTCTGTCTTTACATCTGGCTTTACATCTCCCTATAGCTTTAGGCTCTAATGAGTCTGTCCATCCTTTCAGTTTTTCTCCTCTGTAGAGTCTAGGAAAACTGAACATAAATCACAAATGGATTTCTTGGGTACTGATCTACCCACTTAAGTTCGGAAGTCATGAGGTTCTTAAAAACAGCGAGCTCTTTGTTAAAACAAACATGAAAAACATATAAATAAATCAATAAACAAATCAGTCTTTAGTCTCTCCAAAGCTTTGTGAATATCTCACATTACTGTGTCTGGAAACAAGAAAACTGCCCCGAGCAACACTCCCGTTGTAGTGAAACAAGTCAGATTAACAAAACAAATTGCAACCTGCTGAGACCTCCAGAGGGAAATTATGGGGCAGGGGGAAGCTAGTTGGGAGTGCCCAGGGGCAAGCAATAAAATGGGATGGCACACACCTGCAGCCTTTTCATTGCATCAGATTGCTGCACTACCCCCAGCCTGCCCCTCGCTGTGAGTTAAGAAGCTGCAGAGTTCCTGAAATGTTCTTGTGGGATGAGGGAACTAGAGAGAGAGAATAAGGTTAGTGACTTTAACTAATGCCTGTTTGTCTGTCCATGTTTCACTGTGTTCTTCAGGTATTACTTTAATAATCCTGGGAGTTTCAGAGTGTGTAATGACTCTCCAGGGTGAGGTGAGAGGTGAGAATTTGACTCCAAGTTCTCAGAAGGCTGAATTATTATTTTATATTAAAAGAAATTATTTACTAAAACTATACTAAAGAAAGAGAAAGGAGACATCAGAAGGCTGGACAAGAATAAATAACAAAAACCTGTGACAGACTCAGAGAGTCTGACACAGTTGATGGTGATTGGTCATTAATTAAAAACAATTCCCATGTTTGGATAAACAGTCTCCAGACCACATTCCAGAGCAACAAAGTATGGAGAAGCTGAGGTTTTTCATCTTCCCAGGAGAAGAAATCCTGGTGAAGGGATTTTTCAGAAAATATGGTGACAGACTAGAGTGTGTTTCTTGAGTAATATCACAACTGATGTTATCTAAAAATGTGATAACTTAAAAAAACTTAGAAACTTGGAAACCTTTTGAAAACTAGTGGATAAAGTAGCTACTATAAAAAACTTTATAAAGCTTGTCTATTATGTGCACCAATTAAAAAAATCAACCCACAGATGTCCACTACCTTTTTCCTTTTTAAAAAATTTCTAAATTCTTATTCTTTCGCACGAGTTAAACTTTTGACACTCTAATTTATTCAACTACTGCCATGACAGGGAGCTGTGCTGCTAATCTTAATAGGGTGATGCCCCCCTTATTTGTGCTTCCAATTGTCCCATCCTAAGATAAGGGAAATAGGAGATTTTAGCCCACAGCACTTTAGAATTTTGTTCTGAGTTTCTGATGAGTACAGACACACAAGATGAATTTTTAAGTCTTTTAAGTACTTGAAGATAAATACGTGCATCCTGATTGCTATTCTATTGTGAGAGAGAACCTTATCTTTTCCTGTGGGCTTTTTTTCCCCTGCAAAGGCTTTCTTTTTCTCTTTTGGCTTTCTGGAGTAATTTTACTTGTCTTCAAATTTGTGATTATGGCTGCTTCCAGGGAAAAAGGCTCAAGGAGGGTTGAGATTCTTTAATCTTTGCAGATGCACAGCTGCTTGTCATTGGTGTGCTTGTAGTGGTTGCTGCTGTTATTTTGTGCTACTCATGAAAACTTAGTTTAGGATCTATGACCTCCTGCTTGGACAATTAATTTGGAAGTAATGAAATACTGCTGCAGTGCAACATAGAGTTCTAAGCTGTGTAAACTTTTAATACGTGTATAAAACCATGTCACAATTCTCTCTTGCTGCTTCTGTATGGCTCCTTTTATGATATAATAAATTGTGAAATCAGAGCCACTATTCCAGTGAAATAAATAAGTTAGGAAGTTTTTTTTTTTTTTTTTTTTTTTAGATAGTGACTTATTGCTGCCTGTAAAATTAACCATTTATTAGCTTGCCCTAGGGTATCTGCTTCAGGTTTTCCAGTGCCAGATGATGTGGAGATTATCTCAAAGTGTGGGAGTTTTTTTAATGGACGTGTACATGCCCTAATCAGCTGAATCAGAGTGTAGAAGAGAGGAGTTAAAGTTGTCATTAGCCTGCTATAGTATAGTTAACAAAATACTTGTTCTGGTGTGGTCAAAAGGGTCTGATGCAGAGGTACCAGTGAAAACAGGGGTGATCTGGACAAGAGTCTTTGCCTTGGTCTCCTCCTGTCACAGCTCTGGAGCTGTTCCTTGGCTTCTCACTGCCTGGTCACAGATGAAGGTGCAGTTTTCTGTAATAATTTTTATCTAATCAGGCACTCATTGCTTTCTGGAGACAGAGGCTGTGAACCTGGCAGCCTCTCTCTGTTGGGTTTATGAGGTGTGTGAATCACTGTTTATTGGTGGTTTCTAGCTCCTTCCTTCTCTCCTTTCAAAGGCTTCCCTTGCCTTTTCTGTGCATCCATGATTTTCTGGGCAATATAAAGTATGAAGGTCTGTAATGAAATGAATAGTATTAAAGTGCATGAGTATTTTAATTTCATTCTTGAGTACCTTTTCCACATGACCCTAAAAGGTTACTTGCTGTAATTATTAGAGGATGAAGTTACAGTAACAACACTCTGAATGCCAAGTCAGGGTCTCTTTAATTTTTTGTGTAAAACGTTTCTCTACACATCTAGGCTTCCTCGTGAGACAAGAGCGGTAGTCCACACTGAGCAGTACATAAATCCTGTAAGAGATATCCTTGTGTTATTTAAGGCATAAATCAGGTTTTGGATAATTTCTTACAATGCTGAGCAGCTGTGAGACACAGTTCTTTATCTGCTCTGGGGAGCTGTTTGGCCTGACCAAGTAATGCAGGATTTGGCCTAGAACCTCTGCCAAATTAGTGTATAGACTAAAAAAAAACCAGATGTAAAATTCCAAACTCAGCAGACTTGCACTGTTTTTTTAGATTTTGTAAACCTCAAGGGTAAAATTATGAATGAGTCTACTGAATTTTTCTCTTGTATCTTGTTTCAGATTTTTACATGTAAAATTGTTAAATCTGGTTGTTGTCATTCTAAAAGCTGGGCAACAAGGAAAGGTTCATGTGCTCCAGGTTGGATAGCTACTCAGTCGCTTCATGAGATTTTTCCTTTTTTCCCAATCAGAGATTGTGTTAT
Organism: Fringilla coelebs; assembly: GCF_963513975.1. NCBI lineage: Eukaryota > Metazoa > Chordata > Aves > Passeriformes > Fringillidae > Fringilla > Fringilla coelebs. The sequence goes on along the minus strand of NC_140034.1, from coordinate 55,492,331 downwards.
GTTCTGACAGTGAATGTGTTTGGTTTTAAAAAATATAAATAATAATTGGTATTAAATGGTAAAACTTTAAACATACTCTGAACAAATAATTAAACAAATCAACATAAAATCCATGAACACTCTTCCAGATTCACAAATCCTTTAGTTTAAATTTAAAAAAAATCCTCTCTCTTCCAAGAAGGAAATATCAGGGAAGTATCAGTATCCATGACGTCCTTTTTTTAATTCACTGTTATCTCAGTAAAGTCTTTCAAAAGCTGCCTGAGACAGACACCATACAGAATCTCTACTTCAAGTTAAAAAAAAAAAAAGATTAATTTTTGGGCCTAAAATGTAATCATTTTACTTGTGAACTAAAACCATTTCTACTAAAACTTGAATGTATTTTCTCAAACAAAGAATTTGTCTTATTGCTGGAATGACTCCCACTGTTGGAAATATTATTGTTTAGGTGCTACTTAGAACAGTTTGCAGAACTCATTTTACTGAATATAAATTATATATGTAATTGTGAGAAAGCTTCAATAATTATAGCTCATGTGACTATTACCCATTCCCTCGGTAATGCCAACTGTGATTTTTCTCTGGGTTTGTGAGGCACTTCCTTGGGACATACCACATCTTCCTTGTGTCTGAAAGCAAGGAGCTGTATAAGCCTGCAGAGCAGAGCTCAAGCAAGCTGCTGAGAAATACTCCCTGACTCAGTTTCTTCTAAATTCTGGATTTATCTCTTTAAGTGCCTGGAAAAATAATTCAGATGCAAACTCTGCTTCCCTTGAGAGATGTGGGGGTTTTTTGGTGGGTTTTCAAGTGAATTAGGAAGGCAGAAATTGGCTCATATAAGTCAGTAAGTCACTGCAAAGTGGCATTGTGCTTTTTTCTTGAGATTAAAAAAATGCAGTTTTCTGGAAGACAAGCTTTTGCTTGCCTAAAAGTTATGGATTGGATGTGAGAATCATTTGAAGAAACTCTACATCCTGCTTAGCAGAACAGCTACTTAAACCCTTTTTTGGCATCAAAGTCTGAATTTGTGTTGCTGTGAAGGGGTTTAAATCTTTTAAAGGGAAAAGAAAAATCTCTAAAGAAGAAATATTGGTATATCAACTGAAAATAAATTCCAGATATTTCTTCAGAAGTTCTATATAGCAGAGCATAAATAACGTCATTAACAATGGTATGCAAGTGCAAATGGAAATACTTTTGCAGTAGCACAGTAATGGGGAAATAATAGGAACTAATGTGGGTGAAGAAATAAGATTAGTCCTTCTAGAAAAATAAGGAAAAACAAATTTATCCCTTCAAAGCTATGAAGAGACTGTGGGAAAAGTACTATGTTTCACCTGGTGTGGTACTCCAGGAGGAAAATCTTCTCAAAAGAAGTGTAATTTCAACATAACCTGTGAGCCCTCTGAGTCACATATTTAAAGCTCCCCATATACTTGTAGAGCTCTACAAATCTCTTTGGATATGCAGGTCTGAGGCCATGTAATAGCTGGATGAAATTTACCTGTGTAGTATCAGTAAGGGGCAATGAAGGAGTGACCCAAGAAGAAAATTCACCTCTTAGCTGAATTAAGTTCTGGATCTAAATTTGGAGAATGGCTTACTTGTTTCAATGGAGAAATGGGCATTCAATGTCTAATTGTCTTGAACGTCAGAGAAATTTAGATATTTCTCTCCTTTTAGTCATACAGTTGTAAAATTTTATGAGTAATAATATAAGAAGAATATTGTAAGAAGATGGAGCTTACAAGAACTATATAAGATATTATCATTGCCTCTAAAAGTTGACCATTTAAAAAGCTGACACAACATCATGGATAAATATCTTCAGTCGAGATTTTACCACAGAAGTGATTGATGGAGGGGTGTGTGTGTTTGTTGCATTGGGGTTTATTTGTTTTAGTTTTGTTTGCTTGTTTTACGTGTTTTGTTTTTATATAGCTGGGGGAAAAGTGAATGTAAAAAAGACGGTGGGAAAATACTCTGGACAAATCAATTCAGCAGTGATTTGGAATAAGCCCAGTCTTTTTTCTTTGTCTGATTGTGGATTTTTGTGTTTGTTTAGGGTTTATTGTTGTTGCTGGGGTAGAGGACAAGCTGTGATCCTTGGGGAAGGAAAAAAAAGTGAGGAGTAGAAGTATCAGAAAAAAGAAGGTTGCTGGATTACCATAAGGAATACTATAAATGCTTTAGAAACCATTAAAACTATAACATCTGTACTTCAGCTTATCAGAGGAATGGGCTTCTTTATAAAAAAGGGATGAAAGAAGTTAATCAGATTTCTGTGCATTTTTGTTGTTCATCTCTGTCTAGCATTGATTTTGATTTAGAATATTTCTACTGTTTGGAGAGGTTATTATAAGATGAAGTTTAAGTCTTAGTGAAATATTTTCAGTGCTAAAATCAATGGATGACCATTTACTTTTCTCTCATTCTGTTCAGAGCTGTAGCAGGTTATTAAAGTAATTCTCTATTTAAAGTGTGTAAAATGTCTAAGAATGAGAGTAGTTGTCAATGGTCAATGAAGGCAGATGTAAGACTGACAAAACTGAAGTCAGGAAGAACAGGCTGGTAGCTCTCTTCATCTTTTCCCTATTTTGAGATAGTATTGACTCTAACTCAATTATACCTACAAAGTGGCATTCCCTTAAAAACTGAATTGAGTATCAGCACTGACATTGTTACAGTAATGATGAAAAGAATCATAGCTCTGTACAGGCTGCCAAATAAATGAAATTTAGTGAAAAATAGCAGAACAGTGGCTGATCTATGCTTAAAACTTCAATTGTCTAGTAGAAATATCCAGGAAGCACTCCATTTCTATACATTTCCTACTTCCAAAATTTGACATCTATGTAAATTTTTTTGTTCTTATATATGTCCTTGTGGTTTTTATTGCAAGGGAACCTGTGTAAAAGGAAGACTTGCATTTCTGAATTGTTGTTTTCCCTTTTCCTTTGAAATCCTTACTATTTTGCATATCTTCACGGGATTAAAAAATTGTTTTAGATAGGAACATAACTACTGAATGACTCAGCTGCCATGACTCAATGGTACCTCTCAAGTCAGTGAGTCAGACTCTTCAATCTGCAGAGCAGCAGCTCTGATGATGTCTGAAAGAACATTTGTAAAGGCAACTGTTCAGAATGTAGCTTGAGATGTTTTAGCTAATGTGTGCAGATACTACACAAAGCCTTATACAGACAAGACTTACTGCTTTAATTTTGTACTCATATTCTTGTTTTAAAGAGTACTGAGGAGATTTTATTTTCCCCTTAGTATGGTTTTATATTAGAAGCTTGTAGAGCTGAAATGGTGGCAAGAGGCTGAGTTTATCTTTGCTGTTTTGTAAATACGAAATTTCAGGATTTAAATGGTCAAATAGTTTTTTCTCAGGTAATTGAGTTGTCAAATTGACTCTCAGCTATTGGAGAGTCTGATGTCTGATAGATTCTTCAATGGTCCACAGTAATGCTTGCGTTTATTTGCAGACGTAGGGAAGCTAAAATAATCCTGGAAGCAATTACATTGTATTTTTTATCCAAGGATTTTGTTGTTTAGGCGCCTCAGATTGATTGGTTTCACTTTTATGTTAGCCACTGCTTTTAGTAACAAGAGATACCTCAGACTGGACAAGTATTTTAGGATGAGTTCTCCAGTCAGCAGGTAAATGCATTAGGATTTTTTTAGGGGTTTTTGGGGTTTTTCTCCTCCACATGAATGACTCAACAGAGAGAAGGCACAGCTTTGCATGTCTTCATCTGATGGGTATCAAGTAGTAGCACTAAGGTTATCAGTGTCTGTTAACACCTAGAGAAAGCTGTGCTTTGTGCTTCCCATTCACAGAAAACAAGCAATGTGTTCTTGGCCCTAAAAGCATCCTTTGAAGTAAGGGATGCAAATAGGAAATGAAATAGGGAATAGTATACACAGGTTGCACAGGAGAAGCTGGTGACTGTTACTCACTCTGGCAGGAATCTGGAGATAAACTCTTCAGCTGCTGAGCCCTATTGCTGGTAAAAGGATGGGCTTGTAATCTTCTAAGATTATGGCTCAGAGTACATGAGTAGAATTCTATACATCACAAACTTCTCTAAACAGATCAAAGCTCTTAAATGGTCTTTAAAAGTTATTAGGGTGTCTTTAGATGCCCCAGTCTAAAGGATAGTTTTGCACAAGACATGCAATGAAAACACCACTCTCTTGTTATTCCTAAAGGTAGAGATTGCCTTAATTAACAGGAACATGCACTCAGTCCCTTCAGCTTTCCATCTTTCATTGAGGACTGGGATTTAAGGAGCAGAATGGCTTTTTTCAAGCTTCATTTTTTAAAAGAATGCTTTGCTTTTCTGAGCTTTACTAGACCTGTTTTTCAAGTTCTGTGACAAAGACCTGAGGATTGTGAGGCTCTTAGTTTAAGCCAGCCTAGTTTAACCCCTTGTGAGAAAGTACAAGGAGTAATTAAACATAAAGAAGAAGATGCTAAGAAAATCATCTTCCTTTTCAGTTTGATTGACACTGTAGGTACTGGGACCTGACTTTGCTCAGTTTGCCATTGAGATCATCAGAAAACCCTTAGAAAAAAACCAGCAGAAGTTTGGCTCCAAGCAGCTAAGAGATGGCTTTTCTTAGACATGAGGACATAGAAAGGAATGGGGGAGGGGGGGGAATTAACTTCACCCTCCCCATCTTCTTTTTCAGCAGTTTCTAAGCAGGGCTCATAGCAGAGTCTGTGAGTTAATTATAGTGCATCCTGAATTACACTGAAAGTGAATGGGTCCAAGGCTTCAACTTCTTCATTTCCCCATTACCTCAAGATATGACTGGCTCAGTCCTTCAATTTTAGTGCTGCCCCAGGGGTTGTATTTGTATGTGGGCTACGGCAAGCTCTACTGTCTGTTGCTCTTCTGAGTTTGGTGGTTTATTCAGTGGGGCAAATGATGCTCCCACTGTCACCAGAGACAGGTTCTTTTAGGTCAGTAATAACAAAAACTGCTCAAGGTAGTGTTAAATTTGAGTTTTTCTCCTTACAGTGTGTTCTAGCAATTCTCTAAACCTACCTAGCAGATTTGAATTGCTAAGCAAGGCTCACAAGAGGCGGGGATTTTCTTTTAGTCAGAGCTTCTAGAAACATGAAGGTTCTCCTGAAGCAATTTGTTTTAGCATGTCTGTTTGGGGGGTGTGAGACTAGAGAAAATGTCCTGGAGTGCCTTTTAGTAGTAGTAAGCTACTTAACCCTGAGTCCTAATGCCCTGACTAGAAAGACTTGGACTGTTTAATATGCAGCTCTCCTGACAGAAAGAAGAGGAAATATATTACAGGAATCACTGATATTTTACAAGAAGAAAACAGAAGAAAAAGTAACTGTGAATACCATATAGCACCTTTAAAATGATCATGTTTTGGAATCAAGGCACCTGTTTTCTTGGGTATTTCTGAGCTTAGTTAAGTGTATGTTGGTATTTGCAAAGACAATTTCACTTCATCTCTTCTCTTTGCAGTGTCACACACTTAAATAAAATCCATTTCAGTCATGATCTATCAGGAATGCCAGCAAGACATGTGGCGTGATCAAACACTGCTGTTTACATGGCTGTGCTTTGGATCCCATCTGAAGAGTTAGGAGAAGGGGGAAGGAAGTGGCTTTTTGAGAGCAAGAACCTTAACTCCTGCTTTTCTATTAAAATGAAGCCTTTTAGCCAAAGGTTTTCTATTTACTGTTTAACTTGAAGGAGTTAAATTTTCATGCACTTCTAAACTCTGCATGCAGTCCCACTGACTTGCTGACACATGTAGTTGTAGCTAGGAATGAAAAAACTTAAAGATACAAACCTGCAACAGACCAAAGCTTTTTAACAACATAAGGGCTGTCCTGTTAAGGGGGAAAGTGTTTTGTAGTTTCTTTACACACAGCCTGAATTAACATTTTTATGGCTGGAGAATTCATAAACTTTAAATTTTTGAATTGTAGTATCATTCTTGCTTTAATAGTGCTATAGTGGGTTTTTGGGAATTTGGTTAATTATAAGACAGAATGGTTTTGGTCCCATTTAGTGGCTGTAGTTAAAGATTGTAGAAGCTAATGTGGAATGAGCTGTGAGAAAAAAGATGCTCAGCGTGTGGGTTAAAGGAAAAAAAAAATGAAGTGTTGTTCTGTGAGGTTTTTTTATTGTTTCTCTGTTAACTTTCTTTTTCTTAACACGAGAGAGAGTGTGTGAGAAGTGCAACTAAGAGCAACTGGCTCTGGCTTGAAAAACCCTTTACATTTCTAGAGCTCCACATGCTTCAGGAAGGAGCACACTGCAATGAATGCTAGGGAGAGCAAGCAAGCAAAACAGTTTGAGTTAAGTACCAACTCCAGAGATCATGCTCATTTTAGAAGAATGCCAAGACTGTACCATATCATCTTACTATGCTTACTAACAGCAGCACCTGTTGTCAAAATAGCAGGGTAGGAGGCCAGAATGAGGACATGAAATGTATAAAGATGTGGGGCAAAACCACATGGATGAAATAGCTTGCTACAGCCTTTTCCCTCCCTTCCAGAATGTGGCATGAAGATATTTCTGATCTGTCTGTCACAGCATCAGTAGTGGAATGTAACTGGGTGTTAATTATTGATAACCATGCAAAGGTAGATGGTCTCTATTTTCATTCCAAAAGCACAGCTAGGCTCTACCTCTTCTTTCTTAACTCAATGTTTTGGAAGTCTAGCAGGAAAACATAATTAAATATGCATCATAATACCAATCAGAGCTAAGAAAAATGAATTGAAAATACTATGGGAAGAGTTTGGGGTCTTTTTTGTTGTAAAATATAAAATTGAACCATGGAGTTGATGTGGCCCAATAAGCCGTAAAAGTTAAAATGAGAAGACAGTAGTCAGAGGCAAGGAAAGAATATGTGCTCACTAGTTTGATGGTCAGTGTGACAGGAGTTTGTTCTAGTACCCTGAGGCTAGGCTGTGTTTTCCAAGCCCATCAGTAACTTTTCTCTCTGACTGCCCTGCACAGCATTTCTTAACAGATTACTATTCTGCATATTCAACACCGACCAAAAATACTACAATGACTTTGCTACTCTTAAATAGAGGGAAATAAACCGCTGATGTACAGCCCTTGGAACATTCTAGAAAAGCATTTGCTGTCCATAGTGAGAAGCTGCATTTGCAGTAATATGCAATTCAAACCAAATATAGTAGAGTGAAGGCAACAGTTGAAAATTATTTGTAGCTCATCACAAGAATGTTCTCTAATTTGAAAATGTTTTATTAGAATTAGTGGAGAGTGAAACACTTTGTGGGATGTGGCATATGTCTTTATTGAGTTTCAGTTCTGTTAAATTAAGTTGTGGGGATTGTGAAATAAAACAGTTCCCCTAGATGTGTGTGTGTAATGTAAGCTCAGCTGGTGATTTGCCCAGTGGTGACCCTCACACTCTGCAGAGTGCACTGAGAAGGTCTTTTTGTTGAGGCAGCCTTTATCTCCAGAGGAAAGTAGCTGACTGGACAGAGAGAGTTGAGGAGAAAGTGTTTGCATTTAGGTCAGCATACTCTGGGGTGCAGAGCTGCAGTTCAGGGAAGGACAGCAGGGTCAGCTGGACACACAGGACCCTAAGGGGGCTAAGAAAATGCTGTTGCTGGGTAGAAAAACCTACCATTTTTAAGTGCCCTGAGTTTGAAGGGCACATAAAAACCTCCTGAGTTTGGAGAATCTCAGCATTTTTGTACTTAACAAATAGAATTAAAATGAACAAGCAAAACATAGCAAAAACCTCTAAACAAAACAACAAAAAACCCCAACAAAAACACTCCTAAAATGTCACGTTTGTTCAAATATGGTTTTGAGTTGTGGCAGCAAACTTTAGGCCGGCTCTGATGCTATCTGCATTGAGAATTGAGTTATCCTTTCTTTGTGCTGGCCCATGACTGGAATTAGAGTCCCTTTTCTTCTACAGTGGTGTCTTTTGCCCCAGAGTCCCCCTGCCCAGACCTGCAAAGTTAGTCCCAGCTATCAGTGTGGTTGATCAAAATGTGGAACTGATTTCTCAGAGCCTTTATCTCTTCAGTTTACATGAGAAATTGGTTTAATTCATGCAGAACCAAGGGCACTGACAAGATGCATCTGTGCATGTGCTCAGCATGTCTGGGAACCAACTCAGTTTGTGAAATCTCAGTTCATGTACTGGAGATCACTATTAGGATTTTGGGGTGATATTACTCTTTTGGGACATATCAAACCTACACTGATCAGAATAGCTCTGTTGCACATGATTGAGAATAATTTTGTTTTGTTTTATGTTTTCAAAATGATGACAAGTGTGCTTGGAGGGTCAAAAAGCTGCCCCAGATGTGATGTGAGAGGTTGAAATTGCGATTTCCTCAAAGTGAACGAGAGGAAAATCAAACTGACAGTGGAACTGAGAGAGTGGAGCTTATGTTTTAGAGTGAAACTCCTGACAGATTATAGTGTTGTCTTTTAGACCTGGTCTTGTCTTGTGCTGTGCACAGTAAAGGAAAAAAAATGTTTTAGGAATGGGCTACCACAATGGTAGCAATTAATGGTGTTTGGGTCACATCTAGGCATTTAACTCATTTGCTAGATTCCCTGGCTTACATCTTTATTTTTACTTTACTAACTGCAACGCATTATTAATTTCTCTTTAAGGTGTGCTTATAAAATGCAGCAGATGGGTTCCCCTCTAGAAGTGCATGCAGAAAGCTAAAAGAAATTATAGATGTCCTGTTTATAAATTGTTCAAATGAGCATTATTTTCAGCTTGGTCAGGTACATTTTTTTTGATATAGCTGTCAGCTGGCTTGGATTTTTGTTCTTCACTGGAAGCATTGACAGCTCAGTGTAAACAAGTGTCCAGATCTCAGCTGCTTTTAGTGAATTTTTGTTTCAATCCTCTCTGAGCAGCACACCTTTTAAGATCCTTAAATACCTGCAGTAATGTCCAGTGATGGTGTTTGATCTTGCCATGTTTATACTATTATACAATATTGCAGCAGTTTGATTTATTAACCCAACTGGTGACCAAACTGGCATCAGGTTTTATTTGGCTGTTGCAGTAAGCTGTGAGTACCAACTCCTGAAGCATTAAAAATCCCCCAATCCAACCCCCTCCCCAGCCAAAACAACACACTTTTATTTGGAGATATCAGCATTGCAAGCTACTTCAGAAGGAAACAGCAGGTTTCCCTCTGTGATGCTGATGGTGTGAGGGACACTCGGTGGCAGGAGCAGCACAGGTCCCTCCTCAAGTCCCAGCTGTGTGATGCAGAGTTGTACTGGGGATGGCAAAGACTGAGCAAGCAGTGTGAGTTGACATGTTCCAGTAGAACACAGCTCCTGTGAAGCTGCCTTTCAATTACAGCCTGGGAAAACAGCTTGGCACCTGTTCTGTTTCTACAGCTTTGAAACTCTGCCTTGGTTTGTGTGGCAGAGTATGATTAAAAGTTGTTATTGTTTCTAATTTTATTTTAAAAAATAATAGCAACAAAAGTTATTGTTACATATAAGAAAATATTCTGGATACGCTTTTTATTCCCTATATTAATGTAACCTCTAGTTAAATACAGCAGAGCACTGTTGTATTAAACACATTAAGCACTGTTATATCGTGTGTTGATATCACAGAACTGTGGCATTGTCTAGAAACTTCAGAAATGAAGAAGACAGAGAAAGCTATGGTGGAAACTATCATGGGAGAAATTTGACCTAATACATGGCAAAGGGCTGTTTTTTCCTGAAGCATAGGATCAATTTCAACAAAAACACTAAAAAAGGCTCCTTGATGTGGCAAAAGTGATTTCCTTTCTCTTCATAACTTAATAGAATATGAGAAATTGGTTTATAAGACATGAGCCACATAAGTTGAGTTGTTTGAACCAGGTATTCCTCTACATTCCCATATCCATACTGATGGTGACTACTTAAACATCTTGGAAAAGGCTGGATTTCAAGCACTCAGTTTTCTAAGAAACCTTAGAGTTTGAGTACCAAGATTTTTAATCAAGTGAACAGTTTGGTTTATATTAAAAAAACTTTTTTTTTTTAATGGAGTAATAGATTTCATATCCAACAAGATTAAAAATCAAGTTCATCAACAAAAAACTTGAGCTAGGCGCAAACTTGGCAGAGGTATATTCAGATTGGTCTGTGTATTCTTCAGCCTTGACTTCAAATAGTATAGAAACACTGGCATTGCCAACATTCTTCATTTCTCTTGTGATACCACGCTCTATAAGCCAAAATTCCAGTCTTAATCTATGTACTGGGTCTCCATTCATGCATCTGTTCAGCCTAAGGGCCACACTCCTGTGCAATGTGCAACCTTTCCTGTCCCAAGCAGTGTGTCTTTGACTTTCAGTTACAGCCTGGGAAAACAGCTTGGCACCTGTTCTGCTTGTACAGCTTTGAAACTCTGCCTTGGTTTGCGTGGCAGAGTATGATTAAGGGGATTTCTGGTTTGTAATTTTATTTAGAAAAATAATAGCAACAAAAGTTACAGACAGAAGGAAAGCTCACTTTCTGTGAAGCATCTCTAATGAGGACATGAAGTGCTGAAGTGAGTGGTGTATTGACTTGCTCTGCTGTAGCACATCAACAATGAATTTCAATTTTTAGAGCCTGAACAACTCCAGCAACTGAGACTTGGAGGACTGCAACAACTGAGCCTGGATTGGAGATTTTGACAGCCCATCATCCATAGGAGGAAAATGGACTCTTGCTGGTTTTGGCTGAGATAGAATTACTTCTCTTCACAGTAGCTAGCTGGCACTGGGCTGTGGTTTGGATTTTCAGTGAAAGCAGAGGTGGTAGCACAGGGGTATTTTGGTTGCTGCTGAGCAGCACCAAGGCTTTTTGTGCCTCTCACCCCAGCAGTGAGGGGAGTGGGGTGCACAGGAGGCAGAGCAGGAGCTGCTGTGGGATGCCCTACTCCAGACGGGGTCATGCTCAGTGTATAAAGCTGGGCGAACAAGGAGGAAGGCGGGCAGGGGACATTCAGAGTGCTGGAGTTTGATTTACCAAGTCACTGTTATGTGATGGAGCCCTGCTTTCCTGGAGATGGCTGCTCGTGGGAAGCCAGGAATGAATTCCTTGTTTTGCTTTGCTCAAGTGTGCTGCTTTTTCTTTGCTTATTAAACCATCTTTACTTCAACCCAGGAGTTTCGTCACTTTTGATACTCTCTCCCATCCCAGTGTGGTGGAGAGAGTGAGCAGCTTTGTGGGGCTTGGTTTCCAGCTGCAGTTAATCCATGAAAACACATTTTAAATTCTGACGCTACAATAAAACTGCCAACTTAAGTAATGAAGAGGATCATGCCTTGTCAATATTTTAATAACATTTACTCTGGTAGTCAAACCAGTGGCTGTGGTAGTTTAGAACAGTTTTCTTATGGAGCTGTGGATTTTTGTTGTTTAATTTTATGACACTGAAAAGGGAAATGAAGACAATAAGAAGGTTGTTCCATATGTAGGAAGTGGATATGGACTTACCTTGATTTTTCTTGGGCCGGTGCCAACTTTCCCAGAAGCTGCACTGAGGTAAAGAGCACAAAATATCTCTAACCTACTTATCCCCTCACACATATATCTGGGAAAGAAATGGTCTTCCCATTTCAGGAGACAAAACTGGAACTTATTTTACTTCCACTTTCTGTCCTTCTCCCCTCCTAAAACCACTGACAGTGCTGGAAGCTTAAAATTCACAGCTGAGATCCACAGTATATATTTTCAAAATGGAAAGGCTTTTCTGTTAATAATTTCTGTCAGGCACTAAGAGCTGTAGGGAGCTCAGCAGCAACAGACAGAAGTAACTACAGTTCACGGGTCTTTTCTTCCTTATCTCTGAATATGAGTGGAATAACTGAGCGGTTTCTTGTTAGGCTAAAACTGGACTTTTCGTGCTGCTGTTATTCAAAAATGGCAAACCACAAAAAACTGTCCATTTTTGGCCTCTGAGACAAGGGTATCCACAGTTGCTGCCTCTAACTGGGGAAGGTTTTTAGGAAATAAGAATCTTCTCAGTCCTTTGCCTCTGAAATATACTTACCTCCACAGTTTCTCATTTTCCCTAAGGAATATGCAGTATTATAAAATAATTTAAAAATCCCTAGAGCCTTACAGAATACCCTGTTTCCTCCTTGTGTGATGCAGAGGGGTTTTCAGTGACTGCACTTGTACACTTCATATCCTTTCTATGTTCTATATATTCTGGTTTTGATTGCAGTATTGATTGCCACCTGATTAAAGCCTCAGTCACGCTGTTAGTTAACCTGGGACACACAAATTAAATAGAAAATCTGCCAACTGCTACAGAAGCCTTTTACTTTTCTCAAGAAATGTACCTGAATATGCAGCTAAAGCTAAATTTATCTGCTTATAAGTATGTAGTAAATTTGCTTATGCCATTTCCTACATACTCTTAGTCTATTGAAAGATGAGGAATATTTTCTCCCGTTGGGTATGGGGATGTGTTATTTAGTTTAATCTTTATAGAGTGTGGCTGTGCCTTTCTGCAAGAAGAGAGGGACTGTCAGGAAAATTCAACAATGGTGTATATTTGATTTTTATCTGCTTCTGAAATTAACAGAGAAAATAATCTTTAGTGAATTACCCCAAGTATAATATTGCTCTATAAACCTGTCTGACACAAAATTTTATCAAGAGTTTGGTGAAAGATGAAAATGGAGAGGAGGAAAGAAAACTGGCTTGGCTGATCAAAGGGTATCAGTTCATAAATAAGGAATGTAAAAGGTTTTGAAGATCTGAGCTTGTAGCTCAAGCCCTTGGGAAGACTGGGCTACCCTGACTGGCACATCTCAGATAATAGGCTGGCATGGCAAGGGCCCTGTTTTACAACAAATTAAATACTCTATACTACCTGGCAGCAGAATTAAGTTCTCTATTTTGGGACTTAATTTTGAAAAATACATTAGCTGCATTTGTCTCTGCCTTTTAACCTTCTGCCATATATTCAAGCTCTGGGTGTTTTCTCCTTTTCTAATACAGAAAGGCAGATATTGAAGAAAATTCTGTACTGCTTGTTATGCATTTTTTGTTCTTGTTAATACAAGAGCAGTGATGTTATGTCAAACTCTTAAGTCTATTGGGCAGCTACTCATATTTTTATTTTCTTTCCATGCAGCTCAGAATCAATCACCATACCCTTTTTTCTTAGTTCTTTCTTAAGCCATATCCTGTGTTAAAATTCTATCCTTGTCACCAGATTCTATCCTTGTCATAGGTTTTTCCATTTGCCATTGAGCATGGAAATTCAAAACTGGGGGGGTTTATTTGGATTGAGTTTTTGGCTTTTGCCGGGGTTTTTGTTTGGTCTGGTTTTGTTTTCTTGGTACTGTTGACTTGTGTTTTGTTCTTCCAAATAAAACACAAACAGTGTTATTAGAGACTCCATGCCTGAAAACAAAATGTTTGCTCTCTCTGAGTACTGGAAGGGTGCTGAAATATGAAGATACTGAATAGAGAAAATAAGAGATTTAAAGAAATACTTGTTCAGCTAGCGCATTTCAAGGAGTTCAGGAGGTGAGAGAGAAGGGTGAAGAAGAGGGTTACATCTATTAGCATTTTAGCAAACTGTAATTGAGTGACCTAAATGGGTCACTTATTTATTTAAAGCTGTGGCTCAAATCTTCAGTAATTGGTAATGACTTCAGATTTTCTTTTGAAAATTTGGTCACTTTGATTTCCATGTTTGGGGTCAGTCATAAATGCCTTAGTTTTATGGAAAGTTTGAGAATGAAGGAACTTTTAAAAGATAATCTGTGACAGCCTGGTGCAGACTTCCTTGAGTTTTTCTCAAATCCAGGATAGTTTTCAGTATTGGTGGTGGTGTAGACAGTTACTACTATTTTTCTTATTTTTGTAGTTCTTAAAATGAAGCAACTGCAGAACCTTAACTTCATTTACATTAACAAAAAGTACAGAAGAGAAGGTTTCCTCAATTTGTACTTAATCTGTCTGACTTTTGGAGCTGTTAGAAATGGTGATAACCTCACTTAGAGGCACTCTATAAATATCAATTAGTGCTTGCTGAAATGGCACAGGTTTCTCCAGAACTCTTCAAAAGTCAGCATTAATTTAGAGGACAGAATCATCCTTAAAAGTAACTTTCCATTAAGATGACTTTTCTTCTAAATTCTGTATGGAATTCCAAAGTTCAAACTATTCTTTTTTCATTTCCTAAAGACTATGCATGACTGATTTCAGCTATAGGATTTTGCAGCTCATCAGAAAGAACACTTGAATTGCTTTTAGTTGAAGAAAAAAAATCTTCAAAGATTATGAGGATTTTCCTTTATATTTTAGTATTCTGTAGCAAGTTCTTCTGCATTCAGCACTGGAGATATTTGAGTGCTGTGGTACTGCTCTTATCTCTGTGTGTGTTTTTAGAATCTTTATTGATTTCAGTATAAAATATTTCTGCTTCTTAAGCTTTTAGGGGGAAGTATGACTGTTTATACACTGACAAATGTAAACATTAATAAGACAGGCAGGCCTGTAGCACATAGAGGATCTTGATTATTAATTGACAAAGAAAACTATTAATCAACAGAATTCCATAAATACCATTTTGAAGCTTTGCTTAAGGATTAGGTAGCCACTGGTATGAGATCAGGGTTTGAGAATAGTGGGCTCTCATAAAGTGCTAAGAGTAAAAGAGGACACACCAAACCTAAGTTCTGTATTTTAAAATATTCATAGAAATTCAGGGAATGAATTAGATTGGAAATCCATAATAAAAAATGAATTGTATGTGTCAGTAGCAAAAATATTCCTGCAAGATACAGGATTTTAAAAACATGTTTCAGCAACTTTGCATTCTTCATCCTGTGTAGGCTGATGCACAATCCAAATGCAGTTATCAACCAAAAAAATTGAGTACTTTCTAAAAGTGGTGTTTACTCAGACCAGGAAGAGATTGACTGCCGGGCCAAGCATCTGTATCCCCACCTAGACAGGTATGGAAGTGATTTGGGACTCACAGAAAGGGGTTGGATGTTTTAATTTACTGTCCAAGAAATCTGCAGCGCCAAACAGGGAAAAAATATTAGTTGTGTTTTGCAGCAGATGGGGGAAGTGACCCCTTTGCATGTCTGAACTGTAAAGCGTGTGCCCTGTGTGGTTTGCCGCTCTGTGGGGAGGGACGTGGGGTTGTTCCATGTGCTGCTCTCCCATCTGTGCCATGGCACAAACAGCAGCACTGGCTTCTCAAACAGACCATGGAACCTCTGAACTGGATGCATGAGGAAAGGAAATTTTGTGTCTGACTGGAGTTCAGGCTGAGTCTGACTCTTGTTATCTCTGATGAACTTGATGAGTCACCTTGGGCAAGGCATTTTCATCATCCTCCCTTTGGTTTTGTTTTGTTGGGGGATTTTGGTTGGTTTTGGTTTTTTTTGTGTGTGGGGGTTTTTTGGTTGGTTGGTTTTTTGTGTTTGGTTTGGTGGGGGTTTTTTTGAGAGGGTTGGTTTTGGGTGTTTTTTGAGTATTTGTCAAGCTGATCCGTGCCAAGTATATTGGTTATTACGTTATAGAGGAAAGGGAAATCTTCCAGTGGAAGGCACCACAGGACCACAGAAGTTGATCCTCAAATGAGATGCTGCAGGATAGTGTTATAATCATCATTATTCCAGGGTGCTTTGCTGAGGGCCTGGTACTCAGAGCAGCACACAGAGTTAAAATAAATCCTTTTTTTTTTGCACTGGGAGTTGCAAACTGTCATCTCCACTTCCTTGAGAGTGCCTTTCTCTTCTGTCTTTTGTAAACTGTCAAAAAGAAAATGAAACTCCTGGCCTGAAGAAAGAGAAATGCTAAAGGAAAGCAAAGTGTTTACTCTGCATATCAAATTGTGCCTTATCAGAGGTGGGCTCAGAGGTGGCTGCAGCCACTAGTGCTGAGGTTCTTGCATAGCAGGCACTGGAAAACCCCAGACTGCCAAAGGCTCCCCAGCTAAACTGGGAACTGGTGCTCTGCAGCTGTTCAAGGAGGCAGGAGATTCTCAGGACCTGTAGTTTAGAAGTCACGGCCCTTGAATAGTTTCCATTATTGCTATTAAATTGTCTCTTGAGTATAATATAAAGAATTTCCCTTGATGCCTTTCCAGTGTATTTATTTGTTTAACTGTGGTGCTCCTTGGATGGAGAAATCTTTTCCCACAAGGTTGTTGGATTCTTGGGTTTTTTCTTCTTTCCCTTATTTCCTTCCTTTTACAAATGTACAGTTCACCCACATGGCTTAGAATTTATTTCTAAAAAAAGAATTTTCATATTCTTTTATTGCAACTGTACCTTTCTTATATGGTTCAGGGGCATTTTTTTGAATAAAGGGTGAAAAGGTGCCTTAGGAAGGCAAGAGAAGAAAGTTGGTACCTTCACTGAGTCTGATAGGGAGGGTGACTCTTTCCAAGTTCATGTTTTCTTCCTTTTTGCACTGCTGTCAGCCTCTCTTCTGAGCTTTTCTCACTTCAGACCAATAAAGTTGTATTTACATCTGCTTTAATAGCAAAGGTAATGAAACCCCCCCCATTTCTAGCCTGCCCTGTTCAGATCCTATTAATCTAGGGAATGAGTTGCATAGGAAATATATAATAAAATTTCAGTGGTTAAAAAAAAGGAGGCGGGGGCACTATTTATTAAAAAAGTAAATTGCAGGGGAATAGGCTATTTGTTTTGTTCCATGTCTCAGATGAAAATAATTGGCTCATTAATCACAATATCAGCTTGGTCATTTTAGGAAGGTCAGGCTAAAGAATGAATAGAAACAAAGCACATGATTTCAAAATCTAAAAAATAAACATTAAGAATGCCAGTGAAAGAAACTTCAGCAAATAAACCCTTGACATCTTGTTGCTTTATATAAGCAAACATTTAGGATTAAATGCATTTCATGTGTCTTCCCTCCCCCATTTCTTTTAGAATGACACACTGAAAGCATACATGTATTTATATATACACACATACATATCTACACAGTAGCATGGAAGTTAAGGTTGATTTATTTCCTTTGGATTTTTCTGGATAAGAGTCCTTTTGGCTTTGCTAGCTTTCCATGTATCCACCATTTCTTTCCCAAAATACCTTCTACTACCCTTGAATGCAAGTACTTACGGCCAAAGCATGGAGAAGGCCAAGGAGAAACCCTGGGATCCTTCCATTCTGTAAGGTCCCTTGATGCTTCAGGTGTCATAATTCCCTGTGGCAAGAAGGATTTTATTTTAGTCTCAGTTTTGAAATAGCAAATTTTCATTTTGCTGTTATTTATTTATTATTAAATTACAGATATCAAATTCTTGGGGAGATCTCACCTAAATATCTAGAAGTAAGAGAAGTTATATGAATTAATAGTTTTCATATAATGTTTAAAAATATTTGTCTTAATTTGGAAGGCATTTGGCTGGGGATGGCAGTGTCATCTGTCTCTGTTGCTGGGTCTCCTCTTTCTGTGTTTTCTCCCCTGAATATCCATCACAGTATTGTTCTCTGATACAGTCTCCAGAGCAACAAAAACCCCAGAACTGCAGCACCACAGATTCCTTGCTACAGGATATCTCATGGTGGCTTACTTTTGCTTGCAGCTTATTTTGGGTAAGCTCAGTACCTTTCTATCCAGTGGCATTTATTTTCAAAGGATGACTGCAGACATGCACACCGTGTTAACATGCACTGAGCCAGGGTGGTGAATGCCAGGATGATACCCTGATTCTGCTAGAAACAGTAGGATTTTTGGTGGACAGATTTTTCCAGTACACAGTGGAAGAGGTTTTTACCTTTTGTATTAACTTAGATATTCTGGAAACACTCATGCCACACCATAAACATTGCCTTGAGTTGTAGACAAAAAAGGTGCTTCTCCTAAATTACCACACATGTGCAATTATCTGTCAGGAGAACAGATACACATAATTAAAACCCTACAATTTTGACATTCATTGGATTATGACTATATCTGAAAAGTTCTGTGGTCACTCAGTTAAATGATCATTTGATTCTTCTTAAGCTGTGAGTGAAGTCCCAACTCTGATTTTTATCTGCATAAAAGATTGTTAACTAAAGTTTTAAGGCTTGGTGATTCTTAGACCCCTGTGGATGAAGGCTTAAATACATCGTGTAACTTCTGGTGAGGTGTACAAGAGTATGTGTTTAAGTAAGACCTGTGCATGCTGATGAATTCACAACTTTTTGCTTGATTGGGAATGAGCACCAAGGTGGCTATTTTTTGATAGAGATTCCTTGAAATAAAGTCCAGAGAGTTCAAAGATGAAGAGAGCAGTTGTGTTCTGTTTATGGAGTAGCAGTGCCTATACGCTGCTCTAAAACTTCCTTAAGATTCCTCTAGCAAAATCTAAATGAAATTTGAGGCTGTCCTATTTGATATATTCGTACTGAATTCATAGGGGGGAAAAAACTGCATAAAAAGCTATTCATGCCCTATATGAGATAGTGTTGTTTTTCATGAATCCCATCAAATTAGTTTATTACACTATACCTGCTATTCTTTATCTGGAAACTAAAGAGGAAAAAAAATGGATAACTTGTTTTTACTGCATATTTGTACAGAATTCTTTACACTGTATTAGAATTATTCTTTATGCTGTATTTGAAATTAGTGAGTGTCCTGGGTTGTAAGATATGGTTTGGGGGTATTCTATTTCACATCTCTCTCTGTTCATGGGGCAGTTTTCTTTATCTCTCCCACACCCAGTCCTCCCTCCAGGTGATCTCTTCTGTCCATGGCCAGTGAGTGTCCCTGCTTGGCTGATAAAATTCTACCATCCCATGGGGAGATGCTCTGCCCAGGGGAGGAGCCAAGCATTCCTACCTGGATACAATCTGCCCTGGAACAGCACAGCAGCCTTTGCCCCCTGCATTCCCAGAGGAGCAGCTTTCTCCTGCCCTGCATTCCCAGAGGGAGAGCAGGCCCATCTTCAGCAGCCCTGGAGCTGCAGAGGAAAACTCCCCCCTTGTGCAAGATCCTGCTGCAGCAGAACCACAGCTGGCACTGCAGGAGGGCTGAGCCCCCAGGGATGGGAGTGTGCCCCCACCCTGACACACAGGGGACAGGGACTGCTCTGATTCTGTCAGGGTTGTTTTGTATTACTGCACTTTTTTTTTTATTTTTAATTTCCCTAGTAAAGAACTGTTATTCCCATATCCTTGCCTGAGAGCCCCTTAAGTTAAAAGTTTATAATAATTCAGAGGGAGGGGGTTTACATTTTCCATTTCAAGGGAGGCCTTCCTTACCAGACACCTGTCTTTTCACACCAAGACAGTGAGCCCAGTCATCGATGATAGTGGCCAACTGGTGCCACATTTATGCTGCCCAAGGAGCTAAGAAAGTGCTGTAACACAGCAGAAGACAGATCTGAAATGCTCCTGTGATTATTCCATTGGCTTGATTTGTCATTAGTCCAGCTGCAGAGTTTTGGACATGTAAAAAAGGAAGTGGAAAATTATGCTGGTGGATGGAAGGCCCACTTCTGTATGAAGGACACAGAACATCAGGATGACAATCAGGGGTTTTGTATGCTGAGGCTTCAGAGAGCTTCACAGGCGAGCCATTTTCTTCCAAAGGCTAAAAGGCAAATTTTAGTGTCTGATTCACAGGCAAATTGAGAGAGAATTGTGTCATTAAATGAAGAGATGTGGGAATTTTCCAAACAGTGGTGAAGATGATGGAATTCCTGGGTGATATGAAAGACAAGCTATAGAGGCTGTGATGAGGAGCTCTGCTAAACGGCAAAGAAAATATGTTCATATGTTCACACTTGACACTTTTCCTCAGGGAGGATGGGAAATGCCAGAAGTAGGGCATGTGGCATGAATTACCCCCTACAAGTGTACACACTGAGTTTCTTTTTCTGGAAAAGGGGCAAAAACCGTGTTGATCCTCTGTCAGCTGCAGGAAGCAGCTCCAGCAAAGAGCTGCTTGCTCTGCTGTGTCTCTTTCCTCTCCTTCCACAAGAGCCCAGAAGTTTTTTTCGGATGTGGGGAACACTTCACTAGTTGGAATGTCAAGCTTCAGTTCTCTGTTCTTTCAGTTCTCTTCAATTCTCCTGAATGAACCAAACTTGATGTGTGATAGGGAAAATCAGCTACTAATGGATTTTTTTTTTTAATCATCTGGAAAGACTATAATACATTTGCCTTACTCCTCTCTTCCCTTCATTTTTTTTCTCACGTTTTTTACTTTCTTATTACCTCTTCTCTCAAGCATATCCCAAACACACCTGGTGAGGGATGTGCATGTCTTAAAGTTTGTCTATTCCTGTCTATGGCATCTTTTAGTCAAGGAAACATTGCCTCTTCCCCTTCTAACCTTGCTTGAAATACAACTCACACTAGACCCAGTTTTGTCTCCATATCATTTACTCAGAAAAAAATCCAACCCAAAAAGCAGCCAGGAGATGGGAACCAAAAAAATCAGGGCAATTTACCCTTCACTTGAGAAAGGCAAATTACAAGCCTTTTTTTGAAGTGGCTTAGTACCTATTGCCCCTCGTCAAGCAATGACTAGGGCTTTGCATGTCCTACTATCAAGGACATGTTTTTTTTTTTAATGTAAGTGTGAATTTCACTTACAGTGAAATCTTCCAAGCTCAGTGAGTGCTCTGGAAGTCATTGCAGGGGATTTTCAACCTTGTGGAGAGGAAGAATAGCCTCCTCAAGTAAAACACATGTGAAATCAACATATATTCTGCTCAAGTTGAGCTTGTAAGAGGATTTTCCAGTTCAGCTATGACAAGGCTGGCAAAAGTGGGTCAGACCAAAGCTTATATTATATTGTTAATTCTTTATGTTTTTTGGTTTGGTTTTTTTTTTTTTTTTAATGTTTCCATCCCTTACTCTATTACTTAGAAAATTGAGTTCTGTTCTTCAAATTAGAACCTAAATAAGGATAAAATTTTGAATGGTAGAAAAGTACTGGCTTTGTTTTCTCTTCCTTTCTTTTTTTCTTCTCTTTTTTAAAAACAACTTGTAGGTCTGGAAATTTGAGATATTCAGAGCAGATGGATGAAGGCCAGGGAGTTTTGACAATTCCTTTTGCAGGTCTCCTATCAGCACATTGTGTTTGACAAATGACTCCAAAATGGGAGAGCGTGCTTTTATTTTATCCTTAGGTTCACTACTGTACTGTAAATCTAAGCTGAAGAACTCTGGTTTTGAGCTTTAGCTCTTGGACACATAAATAATAAATGGTTGGAATTTGCTTAAAACCTTCCCTATCACATTTCCATTTTCTGGATGGAACACAAGCCAATTAAAATATTGAAAAAAAAAAAAAGTCACATATGTAATGTATGTCATATATACATATATATTGTGAGAACAAACTCACTGCAGTTAAGACTCTGGGGGTTCCTTTCAATTCTTTATTAATAATGGCTATTACTTCTGCTGAAGGAAATCCTGTCTGATGACAGGAAGTTTCATATTAACCAACCAGTTTCTCCTTTCTGATTTTCATTCAAGAAGACTGTGGAGGACAAGACTGTATTTAGCAGGAAAAGCTTATGTGCATAAATCATTCAAACAAACATCTGGAATTTTTAAGATCAAAGCATTCCAGCAATTGTTTAGCCAGTTTCCATGTAAACATTATATTAGTGCATTTTGCTATGGGTTATTACAAGGGAAAGAAGAGGAAGTTATTAGAAAAATACTTAATTTTTTAATATTGATTCTGAATTGTGTTTATAGCTAATTGTTTTATATTAATTCTGAATTACATTTGTCTCTTCTGCTGGTTAACTAATCCTTGAAAGTTGGGTCCTCAAGACTAGTTTCCAGGTTGTTTTTCTGCGCTTCCAATTGGACAAATGAAATCTGGTCCTTTCTTTGGTGACACTCTTGAGAATACACAGCTGATTCTGATTGTCACCTGATTTCTCAGGCACAAAAGCCTGTTTGCCCTTCAAAATGTCACACTTTGATGACAACGACTAGCGCATCTGCATCAGTATGTGTCACGTTGCCAACAATTTCCCTAACACAAGGCAACTAAGAATATTTTCTCTCCAAACCAAATTGCTATTGGTTTTTAATGAGGTTTTCTTTTCATTTAGTAGGCATTCGCGTTGATTAGGTTTGCATTGTTCCACTTCTTATGATTTTTCTTTTTAGTAAAATTACCCAAATAGTACATATTAACATGAAAGCTATTTCTGAGGTGGAATTGGGAAGTTCATCCTTTCATGTGACAGAGCTGTACTGCAATCAGTGCATCTCAAAGGGGAAAAGAAATTAGATTATTTCTCTCCATGAAAGTCATTCTTTTAAAGAACTGTTAATGCTGATGAGTTCATCAAGCATTTTTTATGCCCAAATAATTCCTTTCTGAAAATTCACTTAGATGAAAAAAAAGAAAGAAAATCAGTCAGTGGTATTTGTGTTTAAAAAGCAGATAAAAGTGCTGCTGGAGATTGTACTCCAAGTGCACAGCTGTAAATGGAGAAAGCACCTTTGAAGAGTGATGCTCTGTACTTCAAATAGAAGTGTTTTATGAGCTGCTTGCAATGGAAAGCCCAGAACTGGCATTTACTGTTTGTGCCATACCTCTGTTTGCTCAGCTCTAGAATATTCCAATGATTGCTTGTGAACTCTGAAATCACAGATGGAGGTCTACAGCACTCCCAGTCCAGGGCATCATTTAAATTTGTTGTGTGAGGAAAGAGGCTTTCTCAAGAGGGAGTAAATAAGATGAATCCTAGGGAAAAAAGGTAATGAAACCCTGCAATTTTTAAGATTTTTCTCTCTGGCTGGTAATGTCAGCAAGGCTAACAGGGAGCCAGCCAAGAGCGAGTTCCTCCTGAGCTCCTGGGTGCAGATGAGTAGATCTGTAGACACCAGTCAGGTGCATTCAGCTTCCCCTCTGTCCTGATTACATCTGAGATGTGCCCTGGCTGCAGTGTGTCAGATTTCCCTGTATGTAATAAATTCTCAGAGAAAATACCTTGCTAGAACCCTTGGCAGGCCATTTCAGTGAACTGAGGTAAAACAAAAGTTCATTAACATGCTGTTTGTGTGAAATAGAGCATTTTCACATGTTTCAGTGGGTTTCATTGGTACGAAAAAGGAGCACAGGTCTCTCCTTTAGATGAGAGTGAGACAAACCACAACTGCTGTAAAACAGTATTTCTCCTCCTACCCTTCCGGCATGTGTTTTAGATTATATCAAAAGCATAGCTGCTACATAGGCAGTAAAGGGGCCATGGTAAAATGTGCAGGTAAAAAAAAACTTCAATGTTCTGAGAAATCTAACTTGGGACACTTGGTTGAGTCTTGAGATGCTTTATCCACGCCTCATCAAAATATGATAGCTGCTACCAACAGCACCAGATTTTCCTAAAGAGTTGTCAGCATTTAGTTTGTGTTCTATGTTCCTGATCTATATTTGAGGACCAAGTTTTTAAGGGAAGTATATGTAAAATCTTTATTTACCTGAGTATTCTCTACTTGGGATTAAGTAAAGTAAGTAAAGTCTACCAGTGACAAAATTTTTCGACTCGACCATTTCCTCAAAATGTGTAAATCTCTCTGTCCTGTGGCACAGCTGATGTATCCAGCAGGCATTTTAATACTAGTACATTTCTGGGGTTTAAGTGCTCCATTTTTCAACCTTCATTCTACCTAATTTTATTTTCCCCCTCACTTGAAACATTAAATCAAGGGACTGTGGTAAATGCCTGACTACAAATTAAAAACTCCTTCTAATGTAACAATAAATAATGTTTGTTTTTAAGAAGTTTGTTTGCATGTGTGATCTGGCATTTTATTTTGGAAAAAATCTGTGATTGGTCAGATACAGCAAAGTTTATGGTATCTAGAGTCATATGCATTGCCTGTGTAATACACTGTAGTTCAGAGAGGTTTGTCTTTGGCTCCCTTCAGCCAGGGAGTTTGATGTCTACTATAACCTCTCTAACCAGTAGGTAGGCAGGAGATAATCTTCAAGTAAAACTTGCATTCCATTTTCAAGTGTGGGTTTGCCTAAATAATAAAATCTGAGTTATAGTTTCACTATATTTTGATTGTGTTCTGTCTCCCTTCATCCCTGCACTTACCTTTCCTAGGTAAACCAAGAGCTGTCTAATGCCAAATTATTCACTATAGAAAAGTTGGGAGGGGAAAGTTGCTTTTCCACCTTGGTTTTCTGGAGCTGGCATTCCTGTTGGGCAGGCTGTGTTAGAGGGACAATCCTGGGAAGTGGGCACAGTCCAACAAACACACTGAGCTGTCTGAGTGAGCTCCTGTCCTGGCACCACCTCTGGATCCCTGCTAGAGAACTCCAGGGAGTCGTTTATGGACAGTCTTGGACTAAAACTAGGCAATTCCCACGTGTCACACCTGTAAGTCACACATGCTGTTTTCCTGGAGGTTTGCAATGACAATTTTGGAAAACCTTTACAGGTTTGTGTTGCTGATGCTTGTCCTAGTTAGGATTGCACTGAGTTGCAAAACTTGAGTTCTTCTGGGGCAGGAAAAAGCATTAGGCTTATCTTCTGAGTCCAGGGAGCTGTGAAAAGCTGCAGTTCAAAGATCAATAATTAGGAACGAGAATCCCATTTCCCTCAACAGTGGAGGGAAGCGGGAGTAAATAATTTCTTTGCAAGGAGTTCCTTGTAAATCCAGACAGGCCATGTCAGGTTTGAATGGGCTGAGCCGGACTGACAAGTGCTGATAAGGATGATTCTTTGAAGACTTCAGATTTTTCAGATAGAGAGGAATGGGTATTTCTGCACATAAAGAAAATACTTTGAAGAAGGCAGTATCAGTGGTAACTGGAAGATCACACTATTTGGGAGATGGTAAACACAGCAGAAGACAGAATTCATTCTGCAGGTACATTGTCATTGTCCCATAACAATGAATAAAAAAAAATCAGGCACTGCACATTCACTGTCAGTTTTTCTGTCCTTGCCTTATTTATGTTCCTCTGCAATTACTAGCCAGAATAGAGCACAAGAACTGCAGCTTGCACTGATACATGGAGTTTGTTCATGGATTATGGATCTATTAATGATTCTAGAAATAGAAAGTATTCCTGAGTTCAGTTGGCAAACTCGCAGTCCATTCTGCAGGTGGCCAGGTTAATCCCTGGAGGTGTTCCAAAATGTGGTGATCAGTCATCCACCGACCCTGTGGGAATTGTAATGGATTCATTTCAAAGGCATGAGAGAGATCTTTTAAATCTCTCTTTTAAGATGTGGGAGCTGGGGGTAAGGTAAGTCTTGTACCACGTTGGAGGTCACATACAGTCTTTGGTAGAAACTGTGGCCATGTATTTGCTCCTGTCCCTGACATTAGATGGCACCTTTAACACCAGCATGGTTTGGAGGGGTTATGGTGGGGTATAAGCAATACAGTAATTTTGGCAGAGTCTCTTAATGTTCCCTGTGGTAGACCAGGCTGGAAAATGACTGAATTTTCTGTTTGTTTCTCCATATTCTCCAATCCATCATCTAATGGTATCACTTGATCCCAGAGGGCTTGGCAAACCTTTCCAAAATGAAAGGAACAGGCCATTTGCTGACAGTATAATTTGAATGTGGAATTCTTACCTTGTAGCTGTATCATAGCTGTGCAAAACAGCATAACAAATGAGAATGTGTGGTACTTACAAACTCTGCTTCTCTGGCTTCCTGGGGCAGGCAACAACAGAAAACATGAAAAAAGAATATTGAAACCCATTGTAGCTTTGTATTTTTTAATTATTAGTGCTGGGATTCAACATAATCCTTCTGGGAATTAAACTGCATGAAACTAGTTTTTGTAACAGAGTTCAGATTATGTACCCCAGTCACTGTTTATTGTCTCACCCCAGGGGAAAAAAATCCCTCAGAAAAAAATCAATGTCTTTGTACTAATTCTCATTGGACTCCAATTGATATTGTATGATTTAAGAATCTGCAGTTGCATTTTTTTTTTGGTCAGCTGACATTTGATGGTGCCTGGGACATTGTATTGTGCCATGTTGCATTTATGTGTCAGCACATACTGCTGCTTAGTTGTGCCTGCATTTTTTATTATTCAGGAGAATAACAAGCAGTTGCTTTCAAGACACAGTAAAGCACAACATTTAAGCTTGTAGATGAGTAGGTTTTCAAATTCTGTATGCTTGCTTTTTTTCATAGTGACTTACTAGGGATCTGTACCTCTGGGAAAATGAGGGATGAGTGGACCATGGCACAGTGGTTATGCTCTTGATTTATTATTTGTGGTTTGGTTTTTTTCCCCCTTCAGTTCTATTATGTCTTTGCAAGTTGGTAGATGGGTATAGAGAAAAAAAAAGAAAATAAAATAGATATTTCATTTTATTTGGGGAGCACAAAATTATCTCTTAGAAAGATCTCTGCTAGCACTTAGAACCGTATAAGGTGGTATAAATTAGATTTTGAACTACATTTATTTGTTACTTATTTTCTTTTGAACATTTAAAAATCTTGTTTATAACGTTTCCTTTAGACTGGACAGCCATTCTCTCCCTCAGACCCTTTTTCTTTCCTCATAGAAGAGCTCCCTCAGCTCTCACAGATTTCTGTGCCAAATCCCTCACCTCGAACTCCTGCCTCACTTGTTCTTTGGGACAAGCAGCTCATGTGTTCCTGTAGTTGTTCCATGCTTCACTTCCCTTTACTCACCTCTGGCTCATTTCCATTTTCTTTACGTTATTTCCCATCAATTTTGTGCATTCTTGACCAGCATTCTTCACGTTGCTGTTCTGTTTTTCAGCTGATTATTGAGCCTGGTACAAATGCAGATACGTAAGCTGGGGCCAGCAGCCCAGAATTGGGGTAGTCTTGGGGCGAGTTTGGAATTTTTAAGCATACAGGAACTTGAATACAAGCTTTAACCAGAGGGAAAAAGGAATCCTTTATTTTAAGAACCAGTGGCATCTTGTCAGTTTTTCATCTTTTAAAAAACCTAACCCCACAAAACCTATAATAAACAACAACAAAAGCAGACTGGAACTAAAGAATTTTCTCTCTCTGCTTTTCAACTTTTTATTCTCCTGTCTTTCTCCTGTATCCCTAGAAACCAGAGAACTTTAAGCTCTCTTTCACTTCATCCTCTGGCCTGTCACCCATTGCAGCAGATACAAATAACCTTTTCTTCCAAAGGCCTACTCTGAGAAAAAGAATTTCCTTTTGATCATGCCAGTACCTGAATTGCTCATCCTGGTTTAATGCTGGTGGTGTCTTTGTATTCCAGCCTGGCTTTCTCAGGATAAAGACTTGTTAATGCACAAGAGCCTCTAGATTCTGTCAGGCTGGTGCTGCCAGCTTTATCTCTGCTTGTCCTCCTCACATTCAGTTGAACTACTGCTGTTTTCTTGGCAGGCTGCTCCAATCATCATCTGCTTTCTTTTTGAACCTGAGAAATCTTCCCAAAGGTTTTGTGTTTTTTGGTTTTTTTTTTTTTTTGTTACCATCTTGGCTGGATATACTCTTCTGTTTTTATTCCATTTCCTAGGTGATAAAAGTTATTTAGAAGTGTAAGTGCAGGGGTGATTTTTGCCTGTGCATGTGCTTGCCTGCCTGCATGCAGAGAGCTCCTGGGATCAGCCAGTGCCCTTCATTATTTGTGCCTGTGCCATTCTTTCCCTCTGCTTTTTATGTGCCTTACAAATTGTGAATTCCTCAGAGCAGGGATGATGGCTCCTTGTGTACTTGTACAAGAGTGGGTGTTCTCTGAGTGGCATTGCAATAATATTTATTAGAAGTGTTTCTCCTTGGACTGAATGCCCTGAGAAAACAAAATTCAGCGAATAACACACCATTGTCCCTTCTGGAAATTACCAGAACTCTCCAGATCAGTGTTTCACACGTAAATCCCACTTTCCCAGCAGGGCTCCTCTGGCAGCTCTCCACAGTCTCCTGTGACAAAGCACACAGTGCCAGGAGGGCAGGGGATGAGTGGGAGCTGCCCAGAACTTGAGCTCTCTGCAGTGCAAATCCAGCTTTCATGCACTTCTTATGGAATTTAAAAGCTTTTTTCTGCTGTGGTGAGTCTAGGAGAGAAAAAAATGAAAATGGCAATATAAAAAAATATTGCCCCCCCAAACCATACAAGCATGCAACTTTGTTTCTCTGTTCTCTCTTCTGCCTCACTCCCAGTCCTGGCCCATCCCCATCTCCCCCCAGAAAAACCAAAATTAAAAACTGTTTAGGGTATGTATTTCCATGTTCTTCAGGAGAAACTTGCCAAATCTTAGTGCTAAACTCCTGTCCGGTTCTAATTCCCATTAACAGCAAAGTGTATCATCAGTCTGTGCTGCTTCACTTTTTCCCAGTCCATCCATTTGGATGGACTTCTCTGCCTCTTATCCTGGCAAAGTATAATTTTATTAATGTTTCTAGCTGCATAATACAGTTTGCATGTATTTCAGTAGTCAGGTGGATTACATTGACAGATTTTTTTTTCCTTAAAATCCTGTTTCACTTCTTGTAGATGAAACTCAGCACCTGTATGTTTGGAGAGGGTATTAAAATAGGGTATTCATGGTGATTTAAACTGAACATCCACTTCAAAAATCATGGTCTAGTCATTTCTTATACTGGACTAGTTCATAGATTGCTGGACAAAGTATTTCTTAATGCCTCATTTTAACTTGTTGTATAATGGAAATAAATTACCTATTTCATGGGAATGCTATAAAGACTAATAAATTACTTGGGCAGGATTTTAAAGCACTGGTATAAGTAGGTGGCAAGTATTACTGGTGAAGATACTCAGATGCACAAATGGTATGTGGACACAGCAGCCATTTCAGTCTCTGGAAATGTTTCACTGGCTGCTGGTGGTGGAGATTTGCTGCTGCAAAGTGACCTGGGGGAAGCTGCTTTACTCCTCTGCCAAATGGCAAGTGGAATGATGTAACTCAAAGGCATTTAATCTGCAAAGAGCTTTGAAATCCTCCAAATCAATCCAAGGAGGGCTCTATCAGTGAGCTTATTCAAGTTGCAGGTCATATGATATTTTTTGAAGATGCTTCTGCCCATGCTTCTTCTTGAATGAAAAGGATGCAGGATGCTTTCTATTTCAAATATCAATTTCATTAATTAATTCTTATATCCTTTGTTATACTTAAGTTACTTGACAGGGAACTGGGTGTGTGCTGAGGATGTGATCCACACTTGCCTTAGAAGAGATACTGATTTATTCTGTGAAATTCGTCACAGTTTTATTTTTAGGTAGCCACTGTATGGTAAAGAAACTGCAAAGTCAGCAATTGCAGTACTATTGTTTCTATATTCAGCTAGAAATCCAAGCTAAACATCTAACTGGAAGGGGAGGGGAAAGTAACTTATTAAAAGCTCACTTGAAAGGCATTGTAGCACAGCACAGTGGCCACTGCAGGCATGACTGAGGTTAGACGTGGTGACGGACAAGCACTGTGGGGTCAGCTGTCTGTTCAAAGGGCCTCAGAAGATGTCCAGGTGATCAGAACTGAGAGCACTCAGAGTCAATAGAAAGGGGCAGATTGACCCTACTGTTAACTGAGAGGGCTCTTTCCCTCAGCATGGACTTTTGTTTCTCTGGGCAAAGGTAGCCTTTGTAGAAAGACCATCTGAGAAGTTTCCCCATCTCTAGCACAGCCCTCCCCCTGCCAGCACCACAGTACCTGTTACCTGCCTGGTGCTGCTTGCAGGGGGCCAGTAATGCTGATGAACAGATGTTTTGGCATGGCAACAATGGGAACACGCTGCTGTGCCTGAAGTGGGTCCCCTGAAACCTTTGACTTGTGATGAAGTGCTGCACCAAGCTCCTGTGGGTCAGCAGGCAAGGTGGCCGCAGCAGCGCCAATTTTTCTTCATGAAGTGTGGTTCCACTGCAATAAATTAGAAACACTGTGATAAAGTACACTGAAGAGAGGAAAAACCCTTGCCAGACTGCTTCAAAAAGGTGTTGTTTAGGAAAATCACTCCCCTGAAAGTTGGGAAAAATGGGCTTTTATTCCTGTGGAAAGAAGGTTATTTAATGTAACTGCCACTTCAGAGGGAGGGGTGTTAATTGCTGACAAAAGGGAAAGCAGGGACACCTTCTCACCCTTCTGGTTTTCAGTAGTGACTAAACTTATATGAGGGTTCAGAGAACATAGCCAGCCACATCTTCAGGAATTACATCCCATACTTCTGTACCTAATAATTTTTGGTGAAGCTGAAGCTTAAAAAAGGAGCCAGATGCAGCAGAGATATTTCTCGTTCAACAAAGAAGGGCACGTGGTAAGCAAAACCTGGATCATTCAGTGTTTAATCCACTAATGACTGAAATGAAACACTTCAGATCCTTTGAAATAGTCCAAATTTTTATTTTCCTAGTGTACTATCATAACTTTTACTGAGTTTTTCATTACAATTTTGCTGAAACTCCTTGTAGGCTAACAATTTCCACCCAGTAACACCTGCAAGTGTCAGAAGTCTGTTTCACTGAAAGCCTGTAAAGCAATGTTGGCCAGTAGAAAAGAGGGTCTAAAAAGTCAAGGAGCTTGATCACCTG
The DNA here is from genome assembly GCF_963513975.1 of Fringilla coelebs. Classification (NCBI taxonomy): domain Eukaryota; kingdom Metazoa; phylum Chordata; class Aves; order Passeriformes; family Fringillidae; genus Fringilla; species Fringilla coelebs. Next base: position 55,461,802 of record NC_140034.1, on the reverse strand, counting down.
TCAAGGTCTGAGAAGGTATTCAAAACAATGAGTTTGATAATAATGTATTATACATTTATTTATTTATTTTTAAACTGTGAGACCTAATTAGTGCTTCTCCAGAAATACTTTAAACCATATAATGTCACATAATATTGCTGTTTTATGAACAATCTTAATTTTGGAAAGAAAAGATTTAAAAGCTCTTTTTTCTTTTTTTTCTTTCCCTTGCATAATTATATCCAGTCTCTTAATTCCAAGATTGAAACATTGACATGTGCCCTTTTGTTTGGTAAATGGTAATTCATTTTCATTTTTATGGTAAATTTAAATACTTCATTATAATAGTATAAAATAAAGTGTAGTATTTTGGTGAATTGCTGCTGTGACAAAATGATCAGCAATTACAAGGCATTAGTTTTGAAACTGTAAATGATTGCCAAGTTCAAATAGCTCTAATGCTTTATCTCATAGTTTTATAACATCATTAGAGACATAATTATATAATGTCATTAGAGATGGAATCCTCACTTCCAACCTGGTTTGTCTTTAGGAGAACTCAGAACAACAATTTGTGTATTGCTTATTTGTAAAAATATGATGAAAGAGCTGGAAATAGTCCTGTGGACTTTGCTGCTCTGAATGAGGAGCAGTATTTAGAGGCAGATAATTTTGGATGCCCAGCAGCCAGGGCTCACCGAAGTGCATTTCTGCAGTGCTCTTGCTGTAGTAGGCAGTAGCACGAGCAGTCTGGCTGTGAATGCACCTTGGACAGAGCCAGACTGAGTCCAGCCAGGCTGAGGAACCTTTGACCAGCTCTGGGTGTCCATCAGATTGTAGGAGCAAGGGTTTGTAGGAAACCATGGCTCACACAGTGCTGTCTCTGCACACACGTTTGCAAACAATTCCCTGGATTCAGCAGCTGCTTTATGCAAATGTAGACAGTGATAAGTTATAACGTACCCCATAAAACAATTCCTTGGCGTGAATTGTTGGGGAATTTCTCCTAGAATGCATAGACTTGAATGCATAGGCTGTGTAAAATGACCAGTTTTCAGAAAGCATTAAAAAATGAAAGCGGTGTTCTATTGTGTGAGGAATGGCAGCACTGGCGCAAAGGTATCTGAGCATCTGTGGGAGTGGGGGAGCAGGGCTGGCCCCAAATTACCAAGCTGTCAGAATGGATATTTGCAGAACTGTGACATTCACTATTCCCAGGAACAGCTGGATCCCCACTGTGCAGCCTGTGGCTGTGGTGCTTGCTGTTCCTAGGGGACATGGAATTACTTGTCTCCTCAGATGGTGAGAATAGAGAGAGTGCAGCACTAAAAATATCTGCAAGATAATTACAAAAAATTGCATTTGGGACTTTAAACAACATAAAAAATAACCAGAATGCTGTGCTAGCTTGATTTCTCTGTGACGAGCTATTAAACATGTTATGCTCTTCCAAAGCTTTGCAAACATCTGTGTGCAGTTCCTCTCTCCACCACACACTCCCAAATGCTGAAAGTTTTAAACCTTAAAGTGTAATTCCTATCTTATGGTCTCTCTAATTTCAGCACCTGCCTTGCCAGGCAAGAGGTAAGGCTCAACAACTGGAGAATCCCTCCTACCTTAAGAATTGTGAGTTATTTTCTGATCTATGTGTCTGTCACTCCACATGTCTAATGCAGGGTGCTGCACTTTGAAGCACAGATTTGTCACCCCTGCGTGTCTTGCACCCTCTGCCAACAACCTTTTTTCTTTTCTCTGTTCTCTGGCCCCTTCCAAGTGTCTGCAGCCACAGCTGGACGTGGTTCTCCCTTCCTGGTCTCTAGCAGGTGCTTCAGGCCAAACGAGCTGCTTTCCCTGTTTGCTTAGAGTGGATTGGAAACATGTGAATCTCTGAAAAGTGCAGTCTTCAAAAATGACAACATATGTAAAATTGAGCCTCTGTCCCCTTTTTATAGACTGGTGAATGATGAGATATTGAAAAATATTGTGATCTCTGTGGTCACTGTTGCCTTGTGCTGTTACTGATCACTACAACTTATCTTTAAGACAAACATGGACTCAAACTATCAGTGAAGTGCAGGTGATGTTTTCTACAGAAAAGTTGATGTTATCTCTGTTTCAGTAATTTTGCAGAAAAAAATCTTGGGCTTTATATGGGAAGAAGTTGGAGAAGCATATACCTGAACCTAGGGTGTTAATTAGAAATATTATTCTGAAGGGTAAAAATAAATACATCCACAAGGGTAGCAGCTTTAAAAGAATTCAGCTCTTTACAAGGGTCTGCTTACCAATAATGAAACACACTGTTAGTTTGTGGACAAAAAGAAATTGTATTCCTTACTCCTCTTTCCGTTAAAAGCAGTTGTTATGGCAACTATTGCAGCATCTTTATTGGTATTTCTATTGTACTGTCTGGGAGAGACATAAATTTCTTTTTCTCAGCTGCATGTGACTGAAGGAATGGGAGATTGAGATGTCCCATTGCTGAGGAGTAGAATGAGATTTGTAGTGATGTGTTTTAAGTTAACCTCATCCTACTCTAGGGGTAAGAGCTGCCCATAAATGCAGACAGATTGCCCAGGGGGACAAAGCACCAGGACACTTTGCCAAAGCTCTGGGTAGCCAGAAAGCCTGGCTACAAGCACAGACTGCTGCTTGACACATCACTGTTGGCAGCCAAATCTCTGTGTGCTGCCCTCAGGAAGGGTGATGGCTGTCATTTGTCCAGTGTCTGGTGATCCCACCCAAACACCTGACAGGAGGCGCACAGGAGTGTCGCCACATTTCTCTTCACAGAGAAAAGCAAGGCACGATTCCTCCCAAGAATATTTCTGGGTTTCACATTCTCTGAACCTCAGAGAAAGGAAACACAATTCTTATTTGCTGTGCCTGTGTTTGTGCCACAGTAGAATGCAATATGGAAATTGTTTGCCCAAAGTGATAAAATGTTTTGTTTCCTTGGCCTGTCAGGGCCAGGTGTGTGTGTGTGTTGGGACTGTGGGGTGACAGCCATGGGATTCTGGGCAGTGTGAGCAGAGTTGAGTGCTTGGCAGATTCAGTTTACATGTAATATAGTGTAATATAGTATAGAATAATATAGTATAATATAGTAATTAATTGGCCTTCTGATAAGATGGAGTCAGAGGCATCATTTCTCCCTGCCACAGGGGTTGTCCTGTTTCGATACAGGAGCTGTTCCCTGTCTGCTTAATGGGTGAGATAAGAACACTCTGCAGCAAGGTTTGTATCATCTCTTTGAGCAGTCCCTCAAGTCCAACACATTCTCGTCTTCCAGTTGTGAAATTAGGGATGCATTTGTCTGCAGCCTGCCTGCAAACTTGTGAGTGTTTGTTTGGCCTCAAGCCAAACTTCGACTCAAGCTCATTTTTTCTGAGATGTGTTTCTACCAGTTCACTGATTCTTTATATAGTTGTCAACTTTGTTTTACACTGGTTTTGGTGGTTGTTATTCCTCTGAGAGTGGAGCACCAGGAGGGGTCAGAAAGGTGTTGCACGAAACCATTGTTTCACAGGAAACTGTTGGCAGTATCATTCATGCCAGAGGAATTTCTGCTCAGTTTCTAGAAAGCAAGAGTAATACAAGTGCTATTTCTGGGTAAAACACAGGGCACAGCAAAATCTGCTGAAAAACTCAATTTTCCTGTACCCCTAACTCATGTAATATACTTTAATAATCTGTTGATTCCACTGTGCCCTTAACAGTGCAAGGCATTATTTTGGGGTAAAAGAGCAGCCTGGATCAATAGGCCACAATGGAATTAATAATCAACAGGCAGGTTTTATAACCATGTTCCTCCTGGAAAGTGTGTCACTGCAAGCTGCCCCACAGAAATTGATATACAAGAGAAAATTATGGCTATCAAGCTAATTTGACTCAGGTAATAGTCATCTTTTATTAATGTTTTCCATAAAGTAAATGACCACTTCTGCAGACAATCTGAAGTCAAAGTGGACAGACAGGCTTCTGAAACTACAGCACTAAAACTGGACTTGTGGGAGCTTAGATATGATACCCAGTATTCTTTTCAGATCTTTCCAGATGATGAAATCTCCATGTGATTCAGAATCTCCTAGGAAAACTCAGTCAAGGATTTAATACCTGAAAGCTTTACTTTCAAGAAGAATTATTTAAATTTTCAATCCTTGACAGGAGTTATGATTGTGAGACCAAGTAGAGGAAGTCATGCTACAGAACAATAAAATTATTTAAATATGAACAGGTTCAAGTCTGAACTGACACTTTGAATACTACTGTCTCTCTGCAAAAATTGGTGTAAGAGAGGCTTTTTCTTTACCTTTGTTGATTGCTAAATAGGCAGAAATCTTACATTTAAGTGCCTAGGCACAATACACACAGGCAGGCAGAAGGATTAGGTATCTCACACATAGTCAGCCAATGTGCCTTCCAAGTCATTCAATTGAAGTTTAGACTCTGTTTTCTAAGAATAGGAAAGAAAGGCAGATTAGAAAAGTGATACCTGCCAGAAATTTAAAGTTACCTTTGATACAGGTTTTGTGGTTTGGTGGTATTTTTTCCCTCGTGCAATGTGTGCCCAGATAAAAAATGCTCAATAGCAAAGCATGTGAGGAACAAAAAAAGTCCAGGTAATTCACTTCTCTAGTGTGATGATCTTTCCTGATCTCTTAATAAAAGCAGTTCTCTCAGAATTGCTGCCAGATCTGATGAGATATGGTCAGCAAAAATGCCCAAAGCACAGGACCTGTTTTGGAAAGTGCTGTCCATATGATAACTTCTAATTCTTGTCTTTGCTCTGCTTGTGTTGTAATTTTCTGTGGTTTAGAAAGGTCTCAGCATCCAATTTTGGTGGCAAGATCCCTTTTGTGCACAGGATCCTTTTTGTGATTGTCAGTGCTTATTCAAGGTGATCTGTTGACATGTTTGAGACATATTTTTAGAATCTCCTCTTTAATTGTGAGCATTTCCAGAGTATTTAACTCAAGTGATGCTTCTTGTTATAATAGCTGAACAATATCTAGGAGAATATAGAAAACTATAAAATAATGGTAAATCACAAAAATATGATGCACAGAAAACCCTTATTAACAGATGCTGAAAATAAAAATGTAACCTATGGTGGTTTGTTTTGAATTGGAAAGAGTGCACTTGTCATCTGCAGCAAAATATTCATAACTGGTATGAGAATAACTGGCCCTTATGGGCACTTAAATATTGTTATTTCCTAAATATGTTTGCAGAAAATGGCCAGATCTTCCTGAGGTTAGCTGTTGGTATGCCACTTTTAGAGCAGATGGGGAAATAAAACACTGAAATCAAGTAATTTTAGCAATGAGAGAAGGTAAGGGACTATCCATCCAAATGACAAGCTGAGGGGCTTGATTTTCTAGGAGTAAGAAAGAGTCTTTATTTTAAATTTTTTGCCTGCTATTGTTTATTTAAAAAAACCCCCAAAGCTACCACCCACACAGACTTCTGATCAAGAATGTCAGCAGAGTTTAAAGGCTGAACTGAACTCTTAATACTTTTAGGTCAGAGCAGTGACCACCTTCTAAACTGTGGTCTAGCTTATTTAGAATAGTCAGTTTCTTTCCTTTTAAAATTTGAATGAAAATCTCATGCACCTTTGGTCTTTTGCAACTAATACATATTTGTTGTGTTCATATCCTAAGATTATATTCTTTAATTGAAAAACAAATCTGTCCTATCATATATGCACCTCAAATGAGACTACTTCACTGGAAACAATATATTATCATGGAAAGTATATTTTTGTAGTGCTAAAACGTTTTCAGATGGTTTATGACAAAAATCCCCTCAGACTATTCAGAAGAAGACTGCATTCAGGTAAAATGGCCACTTTCATCTGACAATGCAAAGCTAATGTTAGTCAGTAAACAACAATACACTGCTTTGCTGTTTAAGAATATAGCCATGAATGACAGACCTGAGACTCAGCTTCTGCACTTTTAAGTATTTTTAAAGCAGGTGGTGGAGCAGGGGGAAAATTGATAAAATCAGTAGAGAATGCACTGTTAGATAAAAGCCTTGCTAATTGCCTCTTAAGCCTCTGTGTTAACACAGCTATTTTGTATTCTGGCTGGAGAAGATATTGTAGAAAACTTCTAACATTCACTTGAAACAATGTTGGAAAAGGATCATGTGTTCTGCTTTTTTGTCAGCATTAAAAATAGCTGTAGTGCTGAAGGTGTTCTGTGTAGCAATGATGTAATTGTGAACCAAACCTGACATTTTGGTGTGTTATCTGCATGTTTTAAAGGACTGTAGTTGGATAAAGTGCACTTTAATGTAATTTTTCTTCTGTTGTGGTTGGCCAGTAAGTCTGCGTACATGCATGCTTACGTTTTAGATATAAATGTACATGTATTTGATGACATAGAGATAGATACACACCAATATACATAATTTAGGTCTGCAAGCAAAATTGGGCTTACAGACACATTTTTACATTGATTGTAAAATGTATGACCTTCTAAAATCTGTTTCCCTTTATATCTCCAGCTAAGTATTCAGTGCTACCCAGTATAAAATAACACATGACAGCTACTTGCTTAATTATAATTTTTGCAACTACCTCTTGATTAACACACACAAAAAAGGCTCAGTGATTAGTTTTGACTGATTAACTTCTGTTTTTAAAAGACACAGAAAAAGACACATGATGTTGGAGGGTGAAATTTTGGTCCTTCAGAAAGATGAAACGAAAAAATCTGCCTCTTCCACAGCAAAAGAGAACAATCCTAAACCATACTCTGCACAGATGTTGGCCAGCCTGGAAAGATCAGGCAGGCAAGGATAATCAGGAATTCTCCTGTCAGAGTTCCAGCTGGGAATGAATGGGTATGGTGTTGGAAATCCATGCCCCTGAATACCTGTAGCTTTGTAAAAATAAGTATATAAACATGTAAATGAATAAATTCCTGGAACCTGGATCTCTTCTGAAAACTGTACACAGCCCATCTCCAGAAGTATTGCCCAGGGATCTTTGATAGCAGCTGAACCCTAACACCTTCTGGAAATGCTCTGCAGGCTGTTCTCAGGTCACCAGCACAGCTTCTTTCCCCCTTGGTGCTGGCAGCTTGCCCCAAGTGCTCATGTGGTGAGAGAGCACACAGTGGGAAACCCTGGGAAAGCACTCTGGGTGATCTCCTGGTACAAGGGAATGATACCTGAGAGGATATTTGCTGTCCATAAATATTTAAGCAAGTACTGTAGGAAGAAGGTTTAGTGTTTCTTGCAATGTTATATTTCCTTTAATTGTCAGTATATCCTTATCAGCTGGTAGATGTGGTAGGTGTACGGCTATTTGTCAAGAAAAATGATCAAAACATATGGGAATAGTTGTCAAGCAGTAGGAGGAAGAGGGAGCTGACTGGATCTTTCTGGTCATCTTCATCTCTGACTAGACTTAGTCAAGGAGTTTTATGCCTTCTGGAAGGGTATTCTTTGCTAGCTTTTCCTCTTTAAAACAAACAACCCCCCCCAAACACAAACTATTGTCAGGGAATATATTTTACCTTCTGAGGCAACTGATGATTGATAAGGTTCTGTAGTTTTCCAGAAAGTGAAGATGAGTTTTATTTTCCACTTAGTATTTTGATTATTTTTTCTCTTTGACAGTGTGAGGCAGTGCTCCTCTATCTGTGTAATTTTTGTGAAAAAGCAGAGATGAGGCAGCTCATTGCTAAGTGTCCAGTGAAATGCGGCCACGTCCTTCAGTTCTGCTTGTGCTGTTGTGTTTTTCTGAGAAACTTGTCAGAGAAAGTCTGTTCAGAGACCTGAGGTCTCAGAGCAAAATAATGGTAATGCTTAGGTACACTCATAATTTTTACTGTACTCTTTTTGTAGACTTACCCTACAGATTTAAACCCCTTTCCCTTTTATTATGTTATCACATAAAAATGTTTGCTCCATGATAAAAAACAAAGGGAAAAGTATACTCTAAATCATGCATTTTACCTATAGCCAAATTGCTGCAGTATAAAGTAATCTTTCAAGTCCAGATTTATAGGGTTTCCCACCAAGAATTTTTATTCTGGTAATTCTGGTGTAGTGACCAGAATTACAGTGTGCTCAGATTTAAATCCACAGTCACCACTGAGGAATTCTCTGTAGGCTGTTGAAGAAAATTGTTCCTGAGTGCAGGCCCCATGGAATCAAGGGAACAGCAGCCTTGGAGCTGGGGTGCACTGGGAGGCTCAGCTGTACAGAACACAGGTGCTAGGATGGCACTGTCATATTTTCTGAAAAATCCCTTCACCAGGATTTCTTCTCCTGGGAAGATGAGAAGGCTCAGAGAAAAAAAAAAGACAATATTACCTCATTTGCTTCTCCCTGTTATGCTGCTTTGGAATGTGACTGGAGATTGTTTACCAACAGGTATATGTTTGATTGGTTCCATATGAATTGTTTTTACTCAATGACCACTCACCATCAGCTGTATCAGACTCTGAGGAGTCAGTCACAAGTTTTTATTATCATTCTTGTTAAGCTTTCTGTCTGTATCCTTTTCTCTTTCTTTAGTATAGTTTTAGTATAGCATTCTTTAATATAATATAAGTACATAAAATAATAAATCAGCCTTCTGAGAACATGGAGTTAGATTCACTCATCTCTCACCCCATCCTGGGGACCTCACAAACTCAACAATAGGACAAGGAGCAATGGGGTCAGACTGAAAGAGGGGGAATTTAGGTTGGATATATGGAGGAATTTTGTTACTGTGTGGGTGGTGAGGCACAGGCTGGGCAGAGGTGTGGATGGCCCCATCCCTGGGGGCGAACAAGGCCAGGTTGGGTGTCCCTGCCCACGGCAGGGTGGAGTTGTTCTAGAGATCTTTAAGGCCTCTTCCAACCCAAACTGTTCTATGACTCTGTGGTTTGGCACCGTGATGTGGTTCACTTAAGTGGGGGTGTTGTTGCCCTGTTCTTCCAAGTTCTTGTAAGCCTTCTGATGTTTACATTCTTGTAATGAACTTTCTCATGCACTCTTCTGCAAATAGTTATTGTTCTACATTCTTTACTGGAGGAGGAGAAATTTGATGGAATGTTGGTTTGTCCAGTGTCATTGGAGAGGTGGCACTTTCATTTTCCAATCCACTGTCACTTTTGAAACTCTATAAATGTTGGAGTCAGAAAATAAATTTCCTTCTTTTTACCTTGGAGGTTCCAGGGTGCATGTAGTTTTATTTTGTGTCCTATAGTGACAGGGTGTGGGGTATTTTTGGTTTGTTTGGTTTTTTTTTCACTTGGCAATGGCCATCAGCACACTGCTGCGATGTGATCAGGAGTAACTCCAATCTTCTCTGGGCAGATTCTAGACACAGGATACTCATTATGGTATTAAATATAGCAATTCAGAGCTCAGAACCTTTCTTTCAAGGCTTTGCTAGGTATCTCCTTCTAGTGTTCATAAATAAAAACATCCCCAGACCAAAAAGTGAAAGCCAACATCAGCAAGCCTGGAGAAATCAAGAAGGAGACTGATTTGATCCACAGCATTTGTATTTTCCTTATGGCTGAACCTCCATGCACCAAGTATCTCTGCTGGAAGGAAGCCCAGTTTGTCTCCTGCTACTCTGCATGTGTTCCATGCTTTTTGTGTCTGAACATGCAGTTTCCTCCCCATTCATCTGGAATGGCTGAATTAGGGAGTGCTTAAAACGACTTTGCATTCTAATTCTAATTTTAGTGTGTGGTTTTTTACTCAAAAAGGCTGAGAGGCCTCCAAAGTTAGTCAAAGGTCAGGTGTTCAGCCCATCTCCACCTCTGTGACTTTTCTCCCATTGTTGCACTCAGGGTTTCCCTCTTTGAGAAGCAGATTCATGGTAACTGTACATCTATCTATATAATAAATATATATATATAGCAGAAATTAGAATACCTTAAATTGATGTGCCCCAAGGAACACATCCCCAGGAAGCAATGCTGTGAGCTGATCCTCAATGTGAAGCCAGTCTGTAAAAGACAGTCTGGCACATAACCAGCTCCCAAACAGGTTAGGACTGTTGCTGAAGGTAGCAAACAGAATAAAAGGAACAAATAGAGAAGAGAAAGGAGATAAAAGAGAAGGAATTTACATACAAATAAAAGCAGATGGAAATAGACTCTAGTAATCCCAGTGCTCCGGTTTACCTCATCAAATTTTCTCTCCTCACCAGTCTGAGCAGAGATGAAGTGATATGGAATTGCATTCACACCTCCTTCAAGGCAGGGAGAAAAGCAGAGTGAATTCATACCTTTTTCTCTTGGATGGAGACATTTTTACCCAAGTCTGCAGTACCCAGGGAACAACTGCATTTAAAAAAGGACTTGTAAGAACAATGAAGAATTGGAAGGAAAGTTCAGCCACTGAAATGGAGGCCAACCCCCTGCAAAATGTCAGGGTTTATATTTTACTTTTCTTCCAATAGCTGCTGCTTTTCTCTTGGATACTATTTTCCCTTCTTTTTAACAAATTCTCTTCCCTGCCTTACTTGGGCCCTGGGGTTTTCTCTGGGGTTTTATTAGTGATACAGGAGAGGAAAAATACTTGGGGACATAACACCTCCACACCCAAGACCTTTCCCCTGTATTTGCACAACAGTAGCTACAGTGGCCTAGACAGATCTCTGGAGAGGGAGAATAGAGAAAATCCTCCCTCACTGCAGCTGTTGGTGGGCAGGTAGAACTTTTTATCAAAAGTCTGCAGAATTCTGATGCTCTGCATCAACATGCCGAGATCAGGCTTGGGTTAATGAAAACAAGGAAACCAGCACTTAACTTCCAACTTGATTTCCATGGAGACACCTACACAGTAATAGTGTTTGGACTTTTTTATTCAATAAAAGTTTGAGATATAAATAGTCTCCATTTGCTTAATATTTACAGTTGTAAAATATTTTAGGATAGCCTACCCGTCACTTGTCATTCAGCATCTCTATAAATGTTGTGAAAACATCATTGTGAAATAAAAACTTCTTATTTCCAGCCCACAAACCCTATTTCCACACACTCACAAAATCAAATCAGAGACAAAAAAAGGGGAGAGAAGGAGCTTGGGGGGACAGGGAGTGGGAGGCATACAGTACAGCAGGCAACAATGCAGTACTTGCTACACAGTAGCAAAAGAAATGGGTACAAAATTTAGTCTGCTATAATGGCAAGCTTCTCAGGACATTTGTTATTGACCAGCGTTGTCCAGTGCACTTCTGAAGGACCACTTGAAATCCAAATTCATTTTCATTGTTTTCCTGCAATTCCAGGCAGCGCTTGGATTTTCGGTTCTGGATAGGACCTCCCTGTAAAGATTGGGGCAAAAAGAAAAAGGTTTGTGTTAAACACTGACCTTGTTGCTTTGCTGCTGTGGGGTAATATAAGTTATAGAACATTCCAGTGTCCATCTACTGTGGAAAACTTTACAGTTAGAGACAAGATAAGTGCTGGATTTGGAATGAAGGTTCCTTTGTCACAGGCTGGTTTAATCTCTGGTGCAGTTTGCAATAGCCCAGTTTCCATTTCAGTAAATGGGATTTCGGGAATTCAGCTGTGTTTCTACCTATGCATTTTAACCATAAAAAAGCCAAAAGGCTTCCCTGTTTGCTTGAGTTCCCTGATTTTGTTTGATTTTCCCTTCTGAACACCAAAATAAGGCAAAAGACAGCCACGGTATGCCGCATAAATGATAAAATGCAAAAACTGTTTATTCCTTGAATACTGAAATGTCTTTTATAATCTTTTCTTGCTAATTCTCAGTATTGATTTTGCTCAATTCCCAGCTTAATGCTGCCTTATTAAAGCCCTGCCTTCATTTTTGAGTTGCATCAAGCTTTAAATCACTGTTACCACACAAATAGCTATAGACCTCAATTACAATTAAATTCGCATGCAGGTGACATAAATTACATTTTCCCCTCTTTAAATCTGTTTTCAGTTGGTTCTTTCTTCCTCTCTCATGTCTAAGGAAGGCAAAAGATAACTTGTACACATCAGTGTCTGAAAGGCTTCTTCCAAGATACATGGACATACACAGAGTAGAGTAATTGCACGTAAGTCTGAAAGTGGCCTCTAAAGGACATTGGACTTGTGTGGAGAAATATTGGCTTACTCTTTAAATCAAAGAAGGGAGCTGATGCAGATTAGTACACCTGAAGTACGGAAAGAGCAGAAGCATTGAAATTACTTATATGTACGATGGGAAAAAAGAGTTGCTGTAAAAAACCCAAACCAAACACCCAATTCCATACACAACCCACCACCTCATAGCTTTGTTCAAGTCTGTGTTATACCTTGCATTGTAAAGTCATTACAAATTGGGAAGGACATTGGCATAAACCCCACAGAAAGGCTGTGTGCTGTTCCCCAGCCAAAGGCAGCTTGTGCCACACACTGCAGGTTCTGCTTCGTTCAGTCACGTGGCTGAGGGTCCCCTCCTATCCCACCAGTAGTGCTTAGCAAGAACTTTCTCTAAGATGGGACTTCTAAAATAGCATTTTGGGCCTGGATAGTGAAATACAGAATTAGGTTGGAAACCTCCACATTTTAAATATAGCTTTGGATAAGAGGGACCATTTCTAGAATAATCCAGAAAAATTCGAAATGTGTGGCTCCCATAAATCCTCCTGTAGGTCTATGTGCAGCCTTGATAAAATTTCCACTGGTTACTTTACCACATATACAGGCTTGCAGAGGCATTTGAATACACCTCCATAATGAAATGCTGAATGAACTGTATTTTCCCACTGCCATATAACTGTTATTGACATTTGTATTAATAACAGTAGTTAAATTTGGCTGTCTGGTGGGAGCATAAACTCCAAACTATCCAAAAGCAATAACACTGCATGACATACAAGAAATTTGAAGAAACTTGGATGAAAATTTTGTCAATCCTTTATTATATGCAATTTCTTGTCTTATCCTAGACACTCACACGACATCCCCCCCTTCTACTAATCTCATTCCCCCATTCCCTTGGTTACTTTGGCCTTCTAGAGATCATTGTAGTGAGGTTGATTTTTTTTTTCTCCAGGTTAATCTAATGAGCTCTGAACTAGGTCATTCATATGTAAAACTCTGAGGTAACGGATATTTTCTCATTGTGAAAGGAACAGTTATCTTGTTTTCTTCTAGAATAACATTTCTATTCTTGAAGAAAGCTGTAGAGTGTGATTTTCCACTGGGTAGACTCGGTGTTGCATGGCACCCAGGGTCAGCTCTCTTGGCTTAAACTGGGAATTGGGAATTACACCTTACAAGTATTTCTGCCTAAAGCCAAAATCCAGATGAATTCTTTGTGTTTTCAACTGATGCTGGAGGTGCTTGTGCTGCTGTTAGTTATGCAAACTAGTTTTGTATCTTTCATTTATTGGTTGTCTCTCATCTGACTTTTGGTGCTAGAGACATTCTCAGCTCAGAACCTGCACTGGAAGCTGAGTAAAGTTGTCTCTCTTTGTCTTGTTAGAAAACTAGCTTACTTGGGTCCATTACTTTCTGGACTTGGGATATGACTCTGTGCATGGCACTCTTAGGCTTCTCCTGTCATTTCTAATTTACTGGCATAAGAAGAGGAACAGAATTCCCTCTCTCCATTTTTTGTGAAGTACAGCACTTCACAAAAACAACAGCACTTGTAGCTCTGTTAGGTAGAGGAAGGCACAGTGTTAAGACTTAAAGACTGCCATGAGGAGTTGGAATTTTTCTGCTTAATTCCCATTTGTTTCAGTGGTTAAGGGTTTCTTTCACTTGAATGGGGCCAAATGCCATGTGAATTTGGGGGTAGAGGAAGGAGGATGTTCATAGCGGAGACAACGCTTTTCCTTTGTCCTAGGCCTAAGTTATGATGCTTGTATCCCCGTTCCTGTGTCCTGTTTGTGCTGGATATTATGTTCTGTGCCTTCAAGACTGGCTCTGAAGAGCGAATGTTTTGTTTTGGTTTTGTTATCAGCCGCTCCCCCACGGCTGATGGGACACAGACACGGGGCAGTGCATAGTGCTGCTTTTGTTTTTTGCTGGGCTTTTGGCTTTGCACTTGCTCTTGCTTCTGCTTTGCTCTTGCTTCTTGCTTCTGCTCATTAGTTAGTTTAGCTAAACAGCCCAAATTTATTCCTGGACTGTTTATCCTTTCCTCTTTTGGATCTACTCGAACCTGCTCTGGACTGGGCCCTGGGAACACCGAGAGTTTGCACCCTGTGGCTGCAGCAGCTGCCCCAGCGCCGGAGGGACTGATACCAGAGTGACCACCCCCAGGAGAGAGACTTTCTGAATTTGTCATCTTTTTCAGAGCGGTGAAACAGTGCTGTCATCCGGTATTGTTCATTTTGTGTGCTTTGGGGTGCTGTTCCTGTTAAATAAACAGGTTCTTTCCACTTCTCTCTTCCTGAACTGGTTGGTATGGAGGGGCCCGTCTTTGGGGATTCTCTCCCAAATTTGCCCTAAACCGGGACACCTTTTTTCTAAATTTTGTAGAGCAAACCCAGGTGCGTTAACAGTAAATGTACTCATGAGAAACACTAACACAGGCAGCTACATAAACAAAGTGTAAACCATTCCTAAGAAAAAACAAACGAGCAAGCAACTGAAAAAACCATATAAAAATCCCCCTCCTACTCCTTCACTCTTTCTGAAGTGCCCTCATGTGAAATCTGGCTTTTATTTAACAGAAACAAGTGAACTGGGAGATAAAAAGCCAAGGAAGCTCTTTTTTATGTGGGGAAAGTGCTCTGGCTACTGAAAACCAGCCTGCTGAGTATATTGGAGCTGCTGTATGAAATATAAAGAGACCCCAAAATTAAGTAGTGCCTAATATGTGTGAATTGAGTATTGTAGAGAGCACAGGTGCTTCTAGCAAGACGTGCTTTTTTTAACCACAAAAGGGAAATGTGAAGGCTCAAGCCCTGTTAGGAGCTGCTGTGTTTTTAAGAGATGAGAGGCCTGTGCAGAGCCACTGCTTCAGCCTTCAGAGTGGGTGCAGTGTACACACATTTTACTCAGATTCATTAAGAAAATTAAATGCTCCTCAAAGAATTAGGCCCAAACATTCTGCAAGTGTTTGGAATGCCAGCAGCTGCACTCTGCCCCGGGGGCTCTTGTGAAATCCAGCTGTGCTGAACGTGTGAGGATGGGGCTGGACCACAGCTGGATGAGCACTCACAGCTCACCTCCACAGCAGCTCTTCAGGGAACTGGGCAGATCGTTTAAATCCCCACAGAACCACTTGTTCTTCTCTGCACAGAGTCTTGAATGTGTCTTACAGCAATGGCCTGGGATGCAGCAAGGAAGAAACCCAGGATGAACACTGCTGGCTCTCAGATCCACATGAACAGGGAGGTACAAGAGCAGCGCCTGGTTCAGCTCTAGCTCTGTTTTACCTTTAGAACTGCTCTGAAGCACAGGGAGGAAGGTTTGTATGGCCCTTACTTCAAATTTCCTGTTATTTTTCTACTTAACTGTGTTCGTTTTCACCCCTTTGTGTGCCAAGTCCAAGCCTGGGACAGTGGTATTATCCTGTCAGCTCTGGGTTGCTGACAGTTCACCTAATACAGGTTGCAAAGCCTGAACTAGTGAGCTGTGTAAGGATTAAAGCACACAAACAGTAACTCCAGGAAAAAAATGAGCAGGCAGGACTGAAGCATCAAAAGCTGACACTGTCTTTAGCTCCTCTAACTGGCTTGGCCTCCAAATTAAAGCATGCAGTCTGTTGTCATCATTAGCATTTGGAACCCTAAAGCCAAATGCAGGCAAAGGTGCCTTTAAGTTAATTATTTTTTGCCTTTTTTTTTTTATAGTAAGCAGTTATCCCAACTTGCATAAAACTCCCATAATTGGATTTACTGCATGCTTGGCAAAAGGGTTTATTGTGTTACTACACTTCATGCTCAGTGGAAGGCGAGTTGCCCATGTGGATTTCTTTCCCCATTCCAGGCAAGATGTCTGCTTTCCAATCTAAAGGCAAAAATTGATAGCCTAGACTAATGTCTTTAATCATGAAACATTAAACATAATTCTGTAGGCTGAAAAAAGTTTCAAGAGAAATTCTGGGCAATTGAACAGAATTAGGATTAAGATCACTGATGATGAGGGACAGCTCAATGGCAGTAGGAGTCTCAAGAGGAGAAATCAGCATCCAGGTCAGCTCTTCTTTAAAAAATAGACTGAATGTGTCAGCACTAACAGGTTTGACTGAAAGCTGCATGGTTTTTGCGAAGCAAATTGAAGCCATTCCTGTGAGAAGCACAAATGTTCTCAGCTCCTGCTGGTTCTCAGACACACAGAAAACTGATGGAGCGCTTCGCAAGAGTACTTTTAATGCTAACACTGTATCAAGTCAACATCCTGGTACACAGAGTGGAAAGCAACGCTTTTGACTTCCTTTAGAGTTACTGCACTTTCTGCATTTCTACTGGATGTAAGGGGTTTCCTTCCCAGTCTTTCAGTAAAGCAGAATTTATCCAGTGATATGGCACTTAAGGACACCATCTGACGTGCCTGCGAACCCTTGCAGTACCAAGCTGTGCAAAGTAATTAGACAGTTTAGACATGCTAGTTTTTGCTGAACTGTTTTATGGGATCTTTTTTGGTTTACTGGGGGTGGTAGATGCAGAGTTACCAAACTTGATCACTTTTTAAGACCTTGTAGAGAAGAGGGACATTAAATGAGTGCTGGAGGTTGTCAGCATTACTGAAAATCAGACTGATGGCTGTTTTTAAGGAGTTACTCTAAAGTGAACACTTTTCCTTTCAGAGTTCAAACCTGCTTTTTGCTCATCATATTAAAGCTCATGTTATTCTATCTGAAAGAGAAAAAACATACTTGCCTAAACATGGATATTTCAGAAAAAGGTCTTAAAAGGTTAATAAGTATATCGAGCCTCCTATCACATACACTGTATAGATCATTGCATTCTCCAGTCTATTAATTTTCCATTTGGACCTCAATCAGTGACCTCAAATATTTACATGTTCACTCTGCCTTTGAGGCAGAAACTCTAATCTTTGCTGTTGCTTTGATACATTTGAATCAAAGAATTATGGTAAGGTGTATGAGACAATCTCCACTTCAAACAGAACACTTGATCTCCTCGTGCATTTCCCCAAAATACTGGGGTACATTTTTAGTGACTGTTAGTACACCAAATTTAAATCTAAAGAAAATTACTCAAATTAGACAAGGCATTTTTTAGCTCTGTGTGATTCACTTCTATACGGATGTGGAAGCAGTAAGAAAATGTTCATAGGAAGAAGGGAAGAATTTATCCCATCCAGTAATTTATGCATTTTCAGTATTGCCTGTTTCTTGGAAATATTAGAGGATGTTCTTCAGTTTAAATTTTCTGGTTTTTAGCTGTATAAAGGATATATATAATATAGAGGTAACTGATTAACTTCTTGAATCCAAAGAAGTATGACAAGTTTTCCAACTCTTTGTCTAACAGGTGTGCTGTAAGTAAAGCAGGCTCTATAACATATCTTTTGCTGTTCAAATCTTTCAATTAACTTGAACTATTTTAATTGAAATATTTCTCCATGAAGTATATTGATAGGTGCCCTTACTCACAGACATGCTTCCTAATTTATTTTATATCAGTACTGTGAAAATAAGGTGCATTTAACTGCTTGCATGTATATGAAGTATCATATACAGCAAGTTTATATATTAAAAATATATTGTTATCTGTTCAGCTATTTGGATCTTTATTTACGGGGTAGCTAAGCACATGAGAATTTTTACAAGACTCACTTAAAATATGAATTTATTTTTCCAATACTAAACAAAACTAATCACTATGCACAATGTAAACTTAAGCAGTGTTATAGTAGGGATCAGCCAAACCATTTCTTAAGGAAAAAGTAAATTTTTTCCCTCCTCCTGCACTCAAGTTCTGTAGTCAGGCAGCCACCCAAGCACTTATATCCACTGGCTGGTACTCAGTGTGTAAATGCTGTGACATACTCTGACAGTGGGATTAGACACACCATTCAACAGTTACACCACTTCAACATCCACATCACAATTTTGTCTCATTGCTTTCCCAAGACATCTGAGTGTTCAGGTTTTACATGATCATAAATGCTAAATTTTCATAATGCTACACTAAATTTTTAATACTGCAGCTGTGACAAACCAAAGGAAACAGCCTCACCTGTATGACCAGAGCGGGTTTTATTAACTAGATGTCTGTGCAATCATTTTCTGCTTTGTTTACCCTAGATTGGATGGTCTGATTCGCTTACTCTCTCCAGGATGTAGAAATACACTATACTGTTAATTAAGGTATTAAATGCAATTAAAACTAGTGCAAGGAAATACAGCTTCATAGAGAAAGTAACTGGAATAGGAAACAAATTATAGAGATGCAGCATAAAAATCAGAAATGGAACACATGGATCTATAACTATCACTAACATTTCTCCACATATATAAAAAAAAATTAACACAGATTTATAACAGGTTACAGTCCTGCTAGTAGTGAGATTAAGAAAATAATAACTTGAAAATAATTAAATTCAAGCCTTTACTGAAATACCAAGAAGCTTATCAGGATACGATAGCTGGAAATGTGTTTCACTACAGAAACTTGGGATAAGACTACAAAAACAGAAGTTTTGGAGAAGAATACATTAGCCAGACTAAGATATTTTTCAAAAAGTAAACATGAATTATTACTCTATCAGCAGTGGCCAGAAAATCTTCCTGACATGCTAGAAAAACATGCAGAAACAACTATTCTAGGCATATGACGTGATTTTTGTAATTAATTATTGAACACTGTGTGGGGAGTGGGGGGTGGCTGTGGTAGAGTGGAAAGCAGATTTAAAAGGGAATCCTTTATCCATACATAGCCCTGATAATTATGGCTCAGTGCAGAATTTACAGCTGCATGCATTGTTTGGTTTTTATGTAAATAAAATCCAGATGATGATGTGTTATGTTGATCTTCTGAGAGCCAGGATTACCTAGCAAGTCATTTATGGAAAAGGAAGGACTGGCTTGATGCTCTGCAGTTGAGGATGATGTGCTGGGTTTTCCTGACCACATCTGTCCTGAGTAACCAGTAACAGGACTCAGAAATAATTGCCTTTTTGGGAACTTAAAGGAGAAAGCTGCAGAGATGCATGTTGGTGAGGGATGATTCATAGATTGGTATTTCTTATTTTATTTTCCTCATCACTAAAGGGGATGATGTTCACACTTGTCTTTTGTGTCTTCCCTTGCCCTAATCTGCCTGCTTGTCCTGCTTGGCAGCATTCAGAAAACTCCATATGCAGAACCCACCACATTCAGTTCTCACTGCCTACTTAGTGCTCCAACTTTGATACTCAAGTACTAAATTAGAACTTGAGATGTGTTTCTAAACTATGTCAGTTCACAGCAACAACTACAAATGCTACTCCCTCTAGCAGGAGAAGAGTTGGATATAGGCAAATCCTGCATTTTAAACACTGCTGGAGTTGTGGGTGAGACTTGACCTATAGAAAATATCCAAAGTTAATCCTTTTCCCAATGTTTTCTGCAGGGTAATTCTTCTCTAACTAAAACCCAGAATTCTTTACTTTCTTTTCATTTATTGTGCCATGCAACAGCTGCTTGTGTAATGAAACAATACCTTGATACAACCAAAAAAAAAAAAAAAAAAAGAGTGCTGGGGATATTTGCTTTATTTGTTTTAATACTGCATTTTGCGAAAAGCTCAGAAAAGTTACCTTTTTCATTCTGAGATTACATAAATTATTTCTGCAAACAATTCAGGCCTGATTCATCTGCTGTAATCTAGGCTTGCTTCAAGATGTTTAAAGTGTAAGACAGAGGAAGGCAACAAAGATGTTTTGAAGTGTGATGGACTACTCAGATGGTGGGGAATTACAAAATATAGTAACATGAAATAAAAACAGGATTTTGCTTAGCAGGGGAAAATTAGTGGGACCTGCCTTTAGTGTTCAAAAGTATGCATACCTGTGAATAGCAGTGAGGAACAGGTAAACAAAGTTTCTAAGGAAAAAAGGAGTGTTAGATTAAAAATTTGCTAGAACTATTGGATTTATCAGAGTATATTCATTGTCTCAGACATCAATGTTCAGTGACTGACTAGATGTTTTTGATGGGCTGAGTTAATTTTAAGAGGGCTGATAACTCTTTTCAAGCATGCTGAGATGATCATTCAGACAAATCAAGCCTCAGTCTTCTCAAAGACAGCAAATCGGGTCAAGAAGGGAATCCTCCTCTTGGACTGAAAATGAACTGCTGGCTCCCAGCAGTGCTCATTTCTGTGAAACAGCAAGCACAAACCAATGCCTGGGGCTGTCTTCTGGATAAGGTAATTAATCCAGTTAATTAATTTTTTGATCTGTGATGCAGCAAATTCTTTATTCCTAGGTTTTCCCCATTCCTGTTTGGTTTTAATAAAAGTAATATCACTGTGGTATATAGAATTACAGAACTGTTTCAGTGGCAAAAGACCTGTTAGATCATTGAGTTCAACCATTAATGCAACACAATCAGCTACATAACCAAACCAAACCACGTCCCTACGTGCCACTTCTAGGTGTCTTATAAATATCTCCAGGAAAGGGGACTGCACCACTTCCTGGGTAGCCTATTTCCCTGCTTGATAACCCTTTCCTGTTATCCAGTCTAAACTTCTTCTGGCACAACTCAAGGCCGTTTCCTCTCATCCTAGCACTGAGAAAAGAGACTAACACCCATCTGGCTACAACCTCCCATCACACAGAGCAATGAGGCCCCAGGAGCCTCCTTTTCTCCTGACTAAACACCCCCATGATATTTTCTGAAAAATCCTCTTTGCCTAGGATTTTCTCCTGGGAAGCTGAAAAGCCTCAGAGAGGAAGGAAAACAATAATTATCTGATTGCTGCTCCTCTGTTTGGCTGCTTTGGAATGTGGCTTGGACATTGTTTCACCAGCAGGTGCATGTTTGACAGTTCCATGTGAATTATTTTAATTTAATGACCAATCATGGTCCAGCCATGTTGAGGCTCTGAGGAGTTGAGGAGTCATAAGTTTTTATTATTCATTCTTGTGAAGCCTTCTGAAGTCTCCTTTCTCTTTCTCTTTCTTTAGTATAGTTTTACTATAGCATTTTTAATATAATATAATATCAAACAATAATAAATCAGCCTTCTGAGAACCTAGAGTCAGATTCTCATCTCTCACCTTGTCCTGGAGACCCTCACAAACAGCACACCCCCATCTCCCTCAGCCTTGTGCCCCAGACCTGCCACTAGCTCTGCTGCCCTTCTCTGGACACATTCCAGCATCTCAGTGTCTTGCTGATAGTGAGGGGTCCAAACCTATACACATTCACATCTTGCAGCTGTAGCTCCTGCCTAGGAGCACCTCACTGCCTTATTCTTTCTCTTTTTCTCTTTATGGATGAAAATATTGTTCTAATGTAGCACAGATGCACAACTGATATGAAGAACACAACTTCACATTGCTATTTACCAGCTTTAGCATAGGTTATACCTAGTTACTCTTCTTCAGCTACATAAATGAGAAACTCCTTCCAGCACAACTAGGAAACCCAAGATTTTTATATTTTTTCCCAGACATGTTAACAGATTTCCAAAGGTTTATGGGGTTTAGATGAGATTATTTGTGAGGAATAACTCCCTTGGGAAAAAAAAAACCACTGAATGACAATTTTATTTCTTTTGTGTGTGTGTTGTATTTAATTAATCTAAGTTTTCTAATCTGAATGCTTCATAAGAAGGAGGCTTAATGCATTTTAACCCAGAAACTGAACTACTTGCATTATCATTATATGCTTATGATTAAACCAGTCTCTAGGGCCTAAGAAATAAATTGAGTGCAAAGTGAAGAAAATTAGGAAATGAATTTGCACCAGTATTTCAATTGATCTGCATATTCTAACATGGAATTTAGGCTGAGTTCCTTGGGACTCTGATCATAGTGTCTAGTTATTGAAAATGGCTTTTTCCCCAGTAACCACACAAATCTGATTATAACTGATATTGGGAAAGTAATGTCCTTGCTGCTGCAGCACAAACCTTTTGCAGTTTACTCAGGCAGTAATGAAAATAATCTATTTTTTTCTCTGATATACTGAGTGTCACCACTCTTGGTTTCAGAACACCAGACTTGATGGCCTGATCATTTCACTGAATAACAAACAGTCTTTTCTTGTCAATTTTTTTCATCCTGATTTATGTGATTTCCAAAGGAACATTTTTCTTATCTTCTTATGTCAGACTGTGAACGATTACTTGGTAGCCAGATCTTGCTTACATACATACTGCTTTTGTCTCCATAGGGAGTAAAGATGCAACTTTTACTGACTTGATAGGGACAGAATTTTGTTTTCAGCTGGGAATTTTGAAATAGTAACAGAAAAACTCCTTCCATCCCTCCCACAGCTGGGGAATGCAGAAGCCAAGCAGAGACTGGTGCAAAGGAGGAACCAAAAGCAGAGTTCAGATCTCCTGAAACTCAGGCCCTTCACTTGCTGCTTATCACTC
The DNA here is from genome assembly GCF_963513975.1 of Fringilla coelebs. Taxonomy (NCBI): domain Eukaryota; kingdom Metazoa; phylum Chordata; class Aves; order Passeriformes; family Fringillidae; genus Fringilla; species Fringilla coelebs. Next base: position 55,439,337 of record NC_140034.1, on the reverse strand, counting down.
AGGTTGGAGGAGACATTCTGGATTTGGCCGTGGTTTTGCATGCCTGACATGGCAATGCCATGCAGTGCCTTGCTGCAGCTCTTATCTGCAGTTGCTGGATGCAGCCTCTCTGGACAGCTGAAATGAGGAAGAATCATGTGCAACTCGAACAAATAATTTCTTTGTAAATAAATGTGGCATTTAAAATTAGATGCTAAAATATGCAAATAGGGTATCTGTTTTGAACGAAAAACACGGGTATGTGCTAACTTTCTTCTAAATTAATTCAGCACAAGTGTGTTTGGAGCTTAAATGTAGTTCTCAGGAGAGTAAATACTGCATAATGTGATATGCTAGAAAAGATTTGAAATGCACCCACTAAAAGCTGGTTTCACTGCTGTATTCAACACCAACTTTCTAGCTGGCAAGTTCTACACCAATTTGCAAAGATTAAAAATTTCTGCTAGAAAATAACTCCAAATAGAAAACTGAACTGATACAATGGAATTTTGGTTGCCACTAGCTATGGCAATAATTAACAAGTAAATTTAGCATCAGTTGGCAATAATTGCCAAGCAAATCTATCATCAGTTCTTAAAACACAATATTGTATAGTAGTATTTCTATTCCATATTTTTGTGCGTGTTTTTTGCATATACATTTTCATATTTAAGTTGTAGTCAAGCATTCAAAATGGAAAAAGCCTGTATGCATTTAGATTTTTGCACTTCTCCATTCCATTCTGCATAAATGATACTAAAATGTTTATAGGCTTATTGTTCATGGTGAATAAAAAAGAAATATTTTAATACACCTTTTTTAAAATTCATATTGTCATATTAAAATATTACAAGAATATTAATTTACACATTTAGGGACAAATTTATGAGAGAAAAATGCAAATTGAAACATTAACTACAGTTTTCTCAGGTCTAAGCAGAACAATGGTTCAGCTTCCTCATACTCCAGCTATAATAACTGGTGCTGTTATGCAGTTAGTTAATATATGAAGTACAGGCAAGCTGGGGTAATATTTGATAAAACAATTGGCAAAGAATACATAAATATAGAAATGCTGCTGATGTACTAGACCTTTACACCACTGAGCCATGGGGTTTGTGGAAGTGCTCTTTTATGTCTGAGGTTCAAAACTCCACACTTGGCAACACTGGTTACTTAAAAATCAGATTGCCTCACTAAAAATACAGGCTTAACCATGTCTATTGGCTCATTTAATGGAATAATTAGGTTCTGTTTTTCTTTTATGTTTCTCCTGCAGGATCAAAGTCTGTATCTCTTTTAACAGGATCACTATCCCTTTCTGTTCTGAGCTGCCAGGCAAACAGCACTGCCTAATTACACAGTCCTATAGCATTACAGCATGGCTTAAACTACAGAGACATACTGAGGGTATTTGCATCCCTTGTGGTTAAAAATACCACAAAAATTCAAACTCTTGATAAATCAATGATGCTGCTTTGCCAGCCTGTGGCTCTCATAATGGGAGAATCTGCTGAAGTGGATGGGGGCCACTGTTCCCTTAGACACACAGAGCTCTGCTGAGATGAATGAATCCCTCTTGTATGCTGATGTCCTTGCCTAAAGGATGGGATTAAAACATGAGTGGACATCAGAATTAGGCTGCTGTATAATGGTGTTGGGTTCTGCTTCTGCATGCTGTGTGCTCAGCAAGGGGGCATCTGAATTTGGTACAGAGATTCTCTGCTTGCTTCCCAGCCCACCAGTTTAATCTTGCTATGCAGCTGCATTCCTGTGCTTCTCTGGGCTGTGGCAGTGGGTAATGCAGTACAGCACCACCTTTATTTTCATTAGATAAAGGTGGGTAAGAGGAATTTAAAGGCAAAAGCCTTCAGGAGGAACAAGACGTAAATTCAGTAATTTTAAGGTCTATTCTTTCTTTATACAGCTAAACAGATCTCCTTATCTAACACCTATTTAAATAAGATCTAAATAATCATATTTATCTGAGTAATACCTGTAACAATTCAGTAATTAATATGCTTGTCTCTCTTCCCTTTTCCTTCCCAAGCATTTCCTACTATGATATTTAGGAAATACATACTGTAACTACAGCTGTCAGCCACAAATTTTATTTACAGTTTCTGGCCATAGCATAAACCACTCCCTCCAAGCATTTATGAATGGGAGGACATCCTGTGGAAACCTTCAGCAGTGACTAGCATCACAATTCTCCACACCATGCACAAGCAATGTTATCAGAAGATATGGGAACAGGAGGGTGCTGAGAGCAGGCCCTGCACATCTTCTCCCTCCCATGAAGGATGTGGTGAGTGCCCATTCCTACAGATGCAGGTTCTTCCTACCTTTCTATGGCAACCACAATGGAAGCTGAATTACTTAAATTAGCTAAGTATGAAACAGCTGTGAATGATAAATCCCAAGTTTTTACCTCAGCCTGGTGTCCTTTCTTTTGCCTCTTATTACACAGAGCATTTCTCACAACAGCAAAAAGTGAGAGGTGGCTCTTCTGGTTAGAATTCACATCCCCTTCCAACTAAAGAGAAAACAGGATAGCTCAAAGAGTAATTACAGAAACACTTCCTCCTTTTCCCTTTGGTATGCCTCTGGAGGAGCCCTAATGAGGTAAGTGAACTTTCTAGCTGATCTGCTGCCACCCAGGTGAGGTATACACAGACAAAAATTCCACTCGTAGGGCAGGCAACTGACTCTGCATCAGCAATAAGCCTGGGAAATCAGATTGGAAATGGAGAGATTGGAGACTGAGAGACAAATTTGAGATTTGTCCTCCAAAAAACCTGACTGTCACAGTGAGAATGTACTGCTGCTCCAGAACATCAACAAACCTAATCAGATCAGAGAACTGATATCATGGCCACAAGCAGTTTCTACCAACAGATCTCCTCAGAACTGCCCAGGCGCTCTGGCCTTCATTTCCCACAGCCCCTTCTCTGCCACCTACCAGACCCTGCAGCACCATCACTGCAGCAGCCTCAGCAGCTTCACTGAGCACTGGGACAGTGACACTGAGCACTGGGCACAGTCACACTGAGCACTGGGGACAGTGACACTGAGCACAGGGACAGGGGCACTGAGCACAGGGACAGGGGCACTGAGCACTGGGACAGTGACACTGAGCACAGGGACAGGGGCACTGAGCACTGGGCACAGTCACACTGAGCACAGGGACAGGGACACAGCACAGGGACAGGGGCACTGAGCACAGGGACAAGGACACTGAGCACTGGGACAGTGACACTGAGCACAGGGACAGGGGCACTGAGCACTGGGCACAGTCACACTGAGCACAGGGACAGGGACACAGCACAGGGACAGGGGCACTGAGCACTGGGCACAGGGACACTAAGCACTGGGGACAGGGACACTGAGCACTCAGACAGGGACACTGAGCACTGGGGACAGGGACAAATGCTGCTGAGTTGGTGCTTTGTGCCAGCCCTTGGTTCCACAGGAGCTGCTGCTGCTGCCAGCAGTGTCTGCAGCTGCTCCTCACCAAAACCAGCTCACAGCCTGAGCTTTTGCTTTCCTCGTGTTTCATGATGCCAAACCAGCTTCCTCGAGACCATGTTTCAAATGATATTTTACTAAAATTCTGACCTTTTCCTACCATGTAATTCTTGCCTCTATCTCCTCTGCCTTGTCTAATTTCTGATCACTTACTGCGGTTTTTTGCTACAAGCTCTAACTTTGTTCTGATTAAATGAAAAAGTGGTGGGACAGACTGAACTAGGTGAGCTGTCAAATACCTAGAAAACATTCCAGCATAAAAGTATTTCCAAAACAAACATTTCCCTGAGAGAAGACTTGACAAACAGCCTGAACAATAAAATTCTTGAACACCACCCAGTTGATGGGACTCTTTTCTGGGCTAATTTACATAATTTGACATAATTACTGTTATAAACACTTGAAGAAACTTTGCAAGCAAGAATGCCACCAAAGCCTACATTTTATTGGGTCTCATTGCATTTGGCAGCTGTACAAAACTGTGGAGCATGGAAATGTGCTCAGACAGATCCTGATTATACAAACACACACTACAAGCTTTGAATGCTCAATGCAAGTTTCTGTACAGGACAAAGATATCAGAGGTAGTGATTCCCTCCAAGTGCCTGCCCATCAAACCACAATTTTGTCCACAAAGTAGCAGTGGACATCTGGTTTCCTGACTCCAACTGCCTGCAACTGAAGATAGCCAGGGAATTTAAAATTTTAAAACCAAAGCGAAAGATAAAATAAAAAAAGAAATCAAGTTTTATATATTTGCACAAGCATATATATATGTGTGTATACACACACTTCTGATCTAAAAGATGTGACTTAATAATTAATTAAATAGTTCTTTAATCGATCTACAGAAGCAAGGAATCCCCTAACTGAGGATAACCCCATCTTCTACTTTGTCATCTGGAATTCACTCATCATTGCACAGTACAGAGGAGGAGGACAGTGTTACCTGAAGGCTATTTTTTTTTTTTTTAAAGCTGTACAGTTTTCTGTCAACCAGACTGCTGTCCATGTCCCACCACAGACTATTGTGGGGCCTCTCATAATATAGTGTTTCCTCATTCAAACTAATTTACCATAAATGTCTGTCAGGAAAAATACAGATTTTTGTGCTGGTCAGGGAAATGTAGTGCAATTAGTTTATCCTACTTAGGGTGGTCAGTCCGTTTCCTGTTCCCCTTCTGAGATAATTCCCCACTTGCCCTGCTGTATTTTTACTTTCCTACACCATCAGACATTCCCATGGAATGGCTCAAGAGCCCAGACAAGTCAAAGCATAGCTGCAGCTAAAGGAAAGTGCTACAAAAGGCTACAACCAGCATCTACATTTGAATTAATGGTTCACAAGTTTCAAGGCAATATAAGCATCAGTATGATACTCACAGTAGTCCTGCTCACTGCACATATGGAAAAGAAATACCAGGGCTTTAAAAAAGTAATGAAAAGAGTCTTTTTAGATAGAACTTCCAAGACAGTCACACAAATACATCTTTTCACCAGGCTAAATGGGTGCACTTCAAATGGAGTTCATCAGCTGATCTTGGCAAGCCCTGATTACATTCATTAACTTTCTTCTAACTTAGAGAATGCACCCCATTAAGCAATAATGACATTTTAATTGTATTGGGTCTTAGCAAAATCCTTTCTGAACAGATAACTTTTAATTCTTTCATTTGTCTATTAATTTGTCATGAAGAAACAAGTAACTAGCTTTAACTTCTCCCAGGGAGATGTTCCTTTGCAGAAGGAAGAGAGAGAACATAGAGTGGAGTTTACCAGTGCTGCAACTTCCTTGAGAAATTGTAGCTGCAACATGGAATTGCAACAATCCTAATACTGCTAAATCCCATTTTTAAAGATTTTAATAGCTAAATTATCATGGCCTTCTACTGCTGTCCCTTGCCCCCAAAGTAAGATCTAACATAATCACCATTATGAAATAGCAGTAGTATCCTGGAGTAGAAACCATTAATTATCATCAAAACTTTGGGGTATGTGGTGCAATCACTGGAAAGGCGGACCATGCTAAAATGTAACTCTTCAATTTTAATTATACTTTTTAGAAATGGCATAAAAAAATCAAGTGCAGAGATGGATACAGTAAGGCTCCCCTCATGAAAAGACTAGTGTTAAAATTTGTGAGAAGATATAATTAAAACTTTGGCCTTGAGTGGCCAATTTAGGGATTTAAGATCTGTTGCTTGAGAGTTACCTCCTAAAGACCTAGACAACTTTCAAGTATAAATACAAAATAAGCTAATACTATGCTTTGCTGATTAATGTCCAGATACTTTCTGCACCAAGACTGATACTAACTGTATTACAAATGTCTAAAGTATATGGTAATGACTATTAAAGAAATTATTGCATTGACAGGAAAGATATTTGCAAATCCACGTGGATGTTACAGAAAAATTAAATACAGGGGAAAAAAATGCTTCTAGTGGGGACCCTCAGCCTGTGGGCTGGAGTACCCAACTAGATTTGTTGTCTCAAACTGCAGAGGAGCATCTGTGATACCAGGCAAACTCACACTAGCTATGACATTTGCCCCAGAAGCTACAACATGCATGTGTTTTAGAAAGTAACGTCATTTCATTTCATTGATTCACCAGCGTGCCAGCACCTGACATGGCAAAGTTCCACTGTGTTCAACTTACCTTAGGAAAAACTCATCTTTCTTTGAAAAACAGAATTTGACTGTCTTTGGCTTCCAACCACTGGAACCTGTTTTGTCTTCAGGGTAACGTATAGCCCTCTGTGAAAACACTGAGATGCCTTGAGTCACGCTGCCATTTCCTCTAAGCCAAACCAGAGTGATCTCCCGAAGTGTTAGAGCACCTTTTGTAGCCCCAGAACTTTTGTGGCTTCTTTACTCTCCCTTATGTTTTTAAATCAGTTATGAATGCAGACAGCAGGCCTGTCTTAGTGTCCTACCAGCATTCTCATCACTATCAAAGCACCCCTCAGCCTTTCCTTCAGGCTCTTTCTGCATCACTCACACTCATGTGTAAAAGCCGGAGCCTTTTTAAAAAAGAAGCTGCAGAACTACCTCTTTATGAGGCTCTTATCACCAATGATCCACTACCACCATTTGTCAGTAGCTACTTCTAAAAAAAAAAAACAAACAGATTTCTGTTCCTCATTCCTAAATAGGTTACTTTGCATTTCACTCCACTGAAATAACCTTTTTTTCCACCCCTCATAACAGTACTCTGCCTTAGAAACGAGTTATTAATGGTGAGCTCAGAAAACATAATACAAGTTTTGTCCCCTACTGAGGTAGCTGACATTGTGATCAAAACTAAACTTGCACAGAGCTTCCAGGCTCTGAGCAAAGCAAGCGAGGATAAATCTGGTTCTGTTCTGTTAATAAACAGATTACTCACACTTCAACACAGAAACAGAGCTTTAAAACTTTCTGAAATGGCTGCTGGGTAAGAATTACCTGAGTAAATTGCCAGTAAAGCTTCATTCTCTTGGCTTTGGCATAATTGCATTCAATGAGCCTGGGCCTGCTGTTCACATCCACCAGGCATCTGTTGTCATCATCGTCGATGGTGGGGCTCAGAACACCCACGTGGAGCTGCTGACTGCTTGTGTAATAAACATTCTGCAACAGGAAGCACAAACAGGATTTGTGGCCTCTACACAGAAGCGGCACTTTCACCCAAAAGCAAAGATAAATATGCTGAAGAGCAGTAGGCCGACCCCTGAGTGGCTTTAAATTATCTCCTTTCATGCAGGAAGCAACACAACATTTTAAAAGTTGGTCTAATTAAGAGTTAATTGCTTAAATACTGGTTAAGTATTTAAGAGGAAATATGCAAATACAATTGATTATTGTCTCATCGTGAGTTTTTACTTCTGTTTTCTGTGGTCATACTGAGGGTCTTCAAAGAAGACAGACACCCTGGGATTGGCTTGAATACGGCCATCAGCTCTGATAAGACTATTTCATCTGAGGATAACACCTCACGGGAGAGGTAAAAGAGAACAGCAGCACAGGAGTTCAGAGCATCTCAGTCTTTTATAGGACAGACAGAAAGATAAATTAAGGTTTTCTGCAAACAAATGCAAAAAACCCACACTTGAAGAAGCTACCATATAGAAAAAACAGAGTTATTAGTAACTGGTGACAGACATAGGCAGGAGAGAGAACAGAATGGCCACATTTCAAGGCATTTGTTCTCATTTTAGTTTTTATATGTCAATACACAAAGATGCAAGAAACAAGGAAAAGGAACAGACACTGGCTGCTCTGTATTTCTAGCAAAGAAGGGCCCTCAAAGGCCTCAGGGATTACACCTGGGACCAAATACATGAGTTTATAATGTTATAAAAATTCTTTCTACTCTGTTTGACTACAAAGATATGTGGAAGGTTTCTCTAAAAGAAAGAAAAAGGGTAAGGATGGAGAGGATATGTCCTCTTTCAGATTGGCAGTTACATTTAAGTCAAGGAAGGTAACACAGGACTATGCCAGGATTGCCTGACTGCTAATCACAAATAGAATTTATTTTGCTAAAATCAGACCTTTTTCTTGGAAGGACCATGAGATAGATGAAATGGAAACATCATGCTGTAGGTGTTAAGTCTTTGATAACTCAGTGGTGGCAGAGTCACAACAGACAAGAGTGGACAGAAGCACCAAATTAACGCCCCTGTCATTTACTGTAGCTATTCTATTTGTCTGTAACAAAAGGGAAACTGGAAATTATGCTAGGTATATTTAGGAATCTTTTTGGAGCCCAGGTTTTCCTGGTATTTGTTCATTGTTGGTGTTGTAAATTGTTTTATGTGTGAGTGTTCTCGTTTTTGAAAACTCTGGTAAAATAGGAGAGAAAGCAGAAAAGCAGAACAAGCCAGGTCTGACGAAAGATTTTTGAGCTTCATGTAACAAATAAATAAATAAATAAATAAATTAAATAAACTGGATGCTGGAAGTAGTCAATGCAGGGATTGAATATAATCACAACAAATGGTGGTGTTTTGGGCAACTCTGTGACCCCAGTTTACCCTCCTGTAACACTGCCAGGGCAGATGTAACCTGCCAGAGCTGCATTAAAGTTAATTAAATTGCCATTAATGGCTTAGTCTAATCCAAGGTTTTGCCCCCTTAATGAAGTTTCATTGTTTTCACCCCACAGAAACAATAACAAGCCTGAGCTGGCTGAAGTGAGGTGAGTGAAAGTTTTAAGAGGTTGAACAGAGAGAAGCTGAATAGTTCAGTCATGCCCTACAGGAGGAGAGCAGGGTAATAAAAGGAACTGGCAGAGCACATTTCCAGTATGGATTCTAGAATGCACTTTCTAGACAGGCCTAGAGCAACTATTTTAGACATGTATATGATCTATTTAGACAATTATTTTTGGAGAAACGGAGGTAGTGACCTAGCAAGGCTATAAGATCAAGATGATTCTTAAAAGGGGATTGTTAGAACACCCTACAGATTAACTTTTTGTTGCAGCTCGTTTACCTCTTACCTGAAATTACTACTAGAAAACATAAAGGGAAATTGTTGGTTATTTAAATTTTTAACTAATAGGAAGGGATATTTCATTCCAGCATGTTGTCACTACAGAAAACATGATACAAGAACACAAAGGGGGGGGGTTGCATTTTTTTTTCGTAATGATACGTATCAGTCACTGGAAACAAATGAGCGGGTGTGGCTGTAACTCTGAAAAGTTCATTCTATGGTTTAAGGCGTGCACAAAGAAAGCAGTGTGCCTGCAAACCCTCGTGGCTGAGCTGCTTTTATCAGCTCACACACCTCAGCCTTTTGCAGCAAAGGCTGCAGGTAATCATTTCACCTTCTGGAGATCCAGAGCAAACCCAGTTCATACTACAGCTCTGCCAGCTTCTTCTGGTGTCAGTGCAGCAATGGCTCACCCTGAGCCTCTTTATGGGCACAAGCAGAACAATGGCTCTGGCTGGTGGAACTACTCAATTCTGCTTGTTGGCAAAACTGTACAGAAGCAGAACAATCAAACACAGATTTAATTAGCAGGTTGCTAATTAAGAGAGTCTCCCTGCTAATATAACTCAGTTTTTCATTGTGGGCCAGTTAGAAAAAGAAGTGAGAAATCCTGAATCCTCACCTAGTGTTGGGAAAGGCACCTTTCAGCTTGGTAAGTGGCATTAGCTCAAACTAAAACAGAATGTGGTAGGGTGGTAGCCTGTCCAGCAAGGCTCTTCCAAGATGTGGCCTTGCTTATCCAGTAATGTGGACAATATTTAACTGTTCTGTGTATCATTACAAATATTTTAGTCTCTTATACAATACAAATCCATTTCTTATTTCACTTCAGAATTTAAAACATTGCACAACCTTGCAGCTTGAGTGCTGTGTTTTCTACTGGAGTAATCAAATCAAAACCACGCAACCTCTAAAAATTCAATTTGAGCAGCATGCTAGCCATCAGGAAGGTACTGGTTTTTGTTGCACTTGGCTAGAAAACTTTTCTTAAAACCTACCAACAGCCCCTGGTTCCTCCCCCACACCCTGAAACTTAAACAGTCCCTGCATGGAGAGAACACAATAATAACTCTGTTGGGATGAAGGGAGATCCATTTGGTAAAAGAGAATTAACTATTACTGATTACTTTTCTAATCTGAAACCTAAAGCTACTAAACATGAAACCATGGTAAAGCCTCCCTTTAAACAATTCCATATATTCAAAATACTTTAATTGCTTTCATACAAAACCTTCCTGTTTCTATTTGCTTACTTACATTTTCCAAAATACGTTTAAAAGGTTTTTTTTGTTTTGTTTTGTTTTGTTTTGCATTTTTGTTTGTTTTTTGGGGGGTGGGGTTTTTTTGGGATTTGTTTTGTTTGGGGTTTTTTGTTTAAGGATGGTATACAAATTAGTTGTCTGGAGCAGGCTGTTGGAGATTACCTGAGTTACATGAACTGAATTACCCTCTCAAAATGTACATGCTAGCTATGCACACTAAGCCTTTTTTTGAACCTATTTTAACTTGACCTTCAGGTAAAATATGGCCATACAGATTAAAACCATGCTCATGCTTTAAAATCCTGTACCTGTATACACACAGCTTGCACTTGTCATTTAAACAAGCTGTTAAATACATCCTCCATCTTTAGGAGGATGCTTTTAAGAAACATCAACAAGCACACAAGCTATTTTGCAGTGCACTTCAGCACAAAATGGACAATTGAGGCACTCTTGTTTAAAACACTTGAAAAGATACAGGTGAAATGCATTTCACTGGCACATTTGTTCTACAATATTGAAAACATTGCTATCAACCAACACAACAGGACAGAAATTCTGCAGTAATTCAGGGCAGTGATTTGTTGAATAACTACTCCAGTACTGCCCTAGAAGTCCAAATGACTAAACACTAAATATGAACTGCTAAATTGTTGGGGTAACTTTGAAAATTTTCCTTAAAACTTGGACTTTTCATTTGAGCTATAACAGCAAATGTCACAGCAGTGCTTGTTCAAGGGACTAAACCTTAGACAAAAATTTACTTCCATCCACTGAAATCAAGACACTTGTTGTATGCTGATTTACAACATTCATTCCAAGTTCCTTAGCACAACAAGCACACATTTTCACATCCTCATCAAACACATACTCCCAGAGGAGCTACTGAATTTCCATAGGAAGGATCCTGCTTGAATATTGGTACCAAAGCACCAGGTAACAACTCCCTTTGTCTGTAACAAAAAAAGCCTCCTTACATTTCATTAGTCTGTTCTAGCCCACAGCATTTTACCATCTTGTTTTTTCACTACAGCAGCACTGATGTACAACTATGTCTTCTGGGCACCTGGCAGGGAGCACTTCTGTTCAGGAAATCACTTAGGTTTGACAAAAGGCACTTACCTTCTCAAAAAGTGAAGCTGCAAGGATTCAGCATTACTGTCAGTGAGAAACTCTGCAAAAACCTGGGAAGGATTTGTTATCCACAAAGTCTCAGAGTCAATGTGGCACTGCCACCTCTCCTTCAAGCACCCTCCTACCAGGTGGGTGAGTGCCATGCACACAGGGACAGGCTGACTCTGGAGGCTGCCACGGGCTGCCTCCTTTCCTCTCAGGTCCAGCTGTATTCAGGGACCACAGGAAACATTCCCTGGAAGCCTGGGACTCACAGCAGAATAAAGTGATGGGAAAGAAATTCTTCAAAACAAAACCCTGGGTTATCAATATAAAGGTTTGCAGCAAGCAAATGAATAAAGTAACAGAGGTTTCCTACCTGGGTCTGAAGAGAAGCACATTGGTTGCCTTCAAAGCATGACAGAGGTGTGTGCCACAAGGCTTCTGTTCCAGTCTCTTTTGTGTTCTCAAAGACCAGCCTCATAACTAAACTCTTCATAAATAATCTTCCCCCACACTGTAAAATGTGGGGATTTCTTGTAAATTGTTTCCAGGATTTTTAATATCTGCTGAGAAACTTGGCTTGCAAATACCCTTTTATCTCTAAACTGGCACCTTCCAAAGGAAGGAACAATTAGTCTGTAGCTTTCTTGAATTTATTTTACTACAAGTGTCCTATCTAAAGCCATTGCTTAATTTCCATTTGCTCGACCCAATAATCTCTCTGTCTGTTCACATTAAGACAAGCAAACTGAGACTGGTATCACATAAGTAAAACTAATAAAATGGTTCCCCAAATCCTCATATGAGGTGAAAGTATGAGGTTTAGTCAAGGCATACTTAATTTTGTTAAACAATTTATCTTTTTTTCTTGAGAAAAACATTTATTTGTCCTGAAACAAGATATCTAAAGGATAGCTAAAGGATTCATGAGAACATGATGAGTGGTAGTTGAGAGCTGCACAGGATTCTCAGGAAATCATCATAATGACTAGGAACCATTAGAGAAAATCAGGTGTTTTAAATGTTCTCCACATGTGCATTTCAGGTGAACTAGTTTGTTCAACGTTATTTTTTTTCTATTTACTATTCTAAGCTTAACATTTTCTATGAGTTTGCTGCACTATCAAGAAAGCTTAAAATATTGCAATAAAAACAAGAGCTGTATTCAGTACTGCTACAAAGACCAACTGCAGAAGTAAGGAGAAGCAGCTTCACCCTTTATTTGTCATTGCACCAAGCCACACCCTTGCAGATTTTTGGGGAATGCCAGGAGTCCCCTCTCTCCTGATGCAATCTCATGTAGCAAATCAGCAGCGAAGAGAAAATGGAGAGTTTCTGTTTGGAGTCACAGTCTCCCCTAAATATCAATTGTTACATTCAGAACAAAGGGTCTTTTGGTCCTTCTTTTCCACCCATCTCCTCCAAGACAAATTCTGCTTTCAGCTGTAATCTTGAAATATCACTTGCACAGCCCTCTCACTGCCAAAGAGTTCATCCTCTGCTCAGCTAGTGCTCCCAAAAAAGCCCTGAAAAGCACAGGTGCCAGGGGGCATGGAGGGAGCACAGCACAAAGCAGAGCTGAGCAAGGCTCAAAATCAGAAAATAAGAGTTAGTGATGGTTAGAAGGGTTAGAGCTGAGATAATGTGTATGGAACCTAGCACATGCATGTAGAATACTTTGCTGATACTAAAGATATATGACAAGTTTTGGTTGCTTCTGTTTTACACAGGGGGATGATGCTAAGCACAATCCACAGAATTTCCTCCTGGACTTCTGCTCTGGTGCAGTCTGGCCAGAATGAGCAGGACCAAAAGCCTGGGACAGACCTCACTGGTACAGAGCAGCCACTCAGTCAGGGCCTGCCAAACTGAAAGGTGCTGCTGCTCTTTCTGAAAATCACCATCTTGACTGCCTTGGCAGGTTTCCTGTAGGGCTGGAAGGATAATTTTGGTGCAACACTCACATTTTGTGTGCTGTGTTGCAGTGGCACAGGGCAGAACACACCTAAATCTGCCACAGGAGAAATTAAACCCAAGGTAATTCAACCAATATTTTTTTGCCCAGTGAAAATATTTCTAACACCTACACAAGATAAAATGTGCACAACCCCCCATGATGCTGTAGAGTACAGGGGAGGGTAAATGAGCTCTGCTTACTTGGACACAAATGCACAGCTTTGGCCTTTTCAGTAATGTCATGTAGAACTTCTGTCCTTGAGAAGTTTGCCCTAAAAGATCAAATTGTGATTCCCAGTGCAAATAACACTGAAATTCCACTGACTCTGAGTGCGATAGTATTTGTGGCTCCAAGTTTGTTATTAAACTTTGAAAAGCCACCAGACTTCATAAAGACTTCAGAGCTGAAGTGGGTTGCCATTTACAGTAAATTATTCATAGGAGCTGGTTTATCATGTAGCAAAAAATTACACTTAGATGTTCAACTTAACCCAAGATGATTATCTGAAGGATAAATTGCCAACTCCCCACTCTAAGTTTAGAGCGATACATACCAATTTTCAGGCTGAAAGCCATTTGTAATCCTTATGGCAATGTTCCCAGATGAAATCACGCTGGAGACTGGTACATGTCTCTGCATTTATAATGAGCAAACTTAATGCTCACCACCAGCAGTATTTATTTGCTTCTTTGCCTTTGGCATAATAACTGAGGGATAAGAAGCCTGATTCACCACTGCTTTATTCCATCTTTGAACCATATTTTTTTCCGAATGAATCCATGAAGTCATTTATTGTCAGGATTAATATATTAACATACGAGGTCCAAAGTCTCATAGCAGATTCATACTTGACTGTAACTCCAGCTAAGGAGCAGTCTGGTGGATTCCAGTAAATCCAGACTTAGCTCCCATTGCCTTTACTTGGTTGTTTGTATTGCTCCTGATTCCTATTCTGGCATTTCTTGCTGCATAAATACATCAGAAAGAAAGAGCTTTCCAACCCTGATTAGAAAATGCCCAACAGTTCCAAGTTCATTCTGAACAACACAAACATATACATCACTAAGATAAAAATCAAGTGTTTTCCCATTTACTATTCATGTAGGAAGTGACAGAGGAGAGAGGCTGTGCTGTCCTGTAGCAACAGCATCTCTGTGTCTTGTGCTGCCCTAAAACACTGCTGAGGAAGGAAATATATGAGAACACTGAGAATTACAGAAAGTTCCCCTAAGCCACAGGTCAACCCTCAGAAGATTAACACTGATTTTGGAGGCAGCTTTTCAGCCTGATAATTCAACTTTAAAACCATTATGGTATACCAAGCATAGCAACACCTTAACTTAGATTTTACTGGTATTAAAGTGAGATTCACTATTTCACTTCAGTGTTCAGATTTGTATTTACTGAATTAAGGCACCAGCATACTGATTATCTGACCTACTTGCTCTTCTTCATGTCAATGCACTAATTAAGACCTGAACTCTGAGCAACAATATTTGATAGTAATAAAATCAAGATGCTCAGAAACTTTAAATAATATAGTGTGGTGCTAGAAACACTTGCTTAAAAACACAAATATGTTAACATTTTGATAGAAAATAGACATGTACTAAATGCCAGATCTTTTCTTTTTAATTTAAATTCATGAACTCATATTGCAGTGGAATACCTAATTCTGCTATTGCCTACTTTGGTATTCTGCTTTGGTTTTATTTTAAAAAAGTAAACAAAAATCCTATTACTTAGGCCCCACTTTTTAAATTTAATAAAGCTGTCAATCATGGGTTTTATATATGCTCTAAGTATTTACTGCCATAGTTCTCCTAATTCTGGTATGTACAGAATTAACAGGACCTGGATAAATTAAAATTTACTTGATTTGGTTCCTAATGTTTCTCTGGGTTTTGCTCTTTTCTCTGCACAAGAACTCTACATCTCTACCACAAGAGAAAAATAAAAAAAGAAGGCAGCAAAAAATCCAGAACCATTCTGGCATCTGTATCCTGCTTTTTTAAAAACATGCTGTCATATGGCTCCTGTGACTGGGACCTATCTGCAGTTTCCTTCACCCTTTCCCACTAATCTCTCTGTAACCTTCGCAGTTTTCTTAGTGGATTCCTAAAGAACCCCTTGTATTTCTTACCCTGTTTTCTTTTCCTTCAACGCTTAGTCACCAGGCAACAAACAGCCTTTGTTTCCATATGCTGAAGCACTGGTCCATCCTTTAAAGCAGAGCTGACTTCCAGGCAAATTAAAATCTGAGCTAGTTCACTGCCATCTGTGTATAAGCATTTGGTAGCTCAGCATCAATAACTTTAAAAGCAGGGTTTTTAACCTTTTCATAGCTAAACCTCCAGATTAGAATGGGCACAGTCATGTTCAGATAATTGTGTGTTTATATAATGCACATCTTCACCTTGAACCTCTTCCCAATCATCAAATCTTGCCATACAGCCTATTTTTCCTGCAATAAAATACAACTGTTCCACTTAAAGTTGACCCTTGCTGGTTTCCTCACTGATCTCAAGATTCATGCCCACTTCAAATCCCTCCTGAATGCTTCTGCATTTCAGTTTTCAGGCTGCCTTTCTGAAAGGCAATATCTTTCCTCTTGTTCTGTTTTCCACACTGCTTAAACTTGCTTGTCTTCATTTTCAAAGCCCTTCTGAACCCTTCTCATGTTACTTATCAGCCAAGCGAATATTACTAGCTTATGATCCAGCTCCTAATTGCCAGCCTTCACTGTTCTCTGCCCATTCCACAGAATTTCCCAAATGTTCAAAAATAAAAAAATAAAACAGTAATTTAAATTTTTCTGATTAATCCAAGAATGCTGTCAGTGTGTCCTAGCATTCCCTTCTCCTCTCTCCTTTTTCTAATACTCTGTTTGTAGGCTTTAGCTCTTCAAGTCAAGGGTGTAGGTTTTATTCTGAGGTTGTAGAGTACTTGATATAAAAGTCATCTGAGTAAATATTGGAGTGCCTAGAACTGCAATAATAAGCATAACAATAAAAAT
Source organism: Fringilla coelebs (assembly GCF_963513975.1). Lineage (NCBI taxonomy): Eukaryota > Metazoa > Chordata > Aves > Passeriformes > Fringillidae > Fringilla > Fringilla coelebs. The sequence continues at coordinate 55,422,997 of NC_140034.1, read as the reverse complement.
GCAGTGCCAGGGATGTATCACGTAGCTTACCACTCCTCAGAAAGTGGTTCTTCTAGTGGTATAACCTTCTGAGAGTTTTCTAAAAAAAAAATGTGTTATTTCTACCACTATTATGTTTTCTAAACTAAATTTCATGATTTTTTTTGTCTACAAGGGATAAATTAAGGCAAATTACAACCAAATGCCACACCCTCTTAAGATGCTCTACAGTAAGCACCTTGATCTCAAGGATTTTGAGGTTCTTGCTTGTTTGTTTGAGGTTTTCAGTTTGTAGATTCATTTAGTTTTGCTTTGTAATCCAGCCCTGTCGTGTTTAATTTTGTATGGCAGTGAGCAATGACTGTGGATACAGAGGTCCTTTAATTCCTCTTGTGTTACACAAGCGCTGTAATTTTTCATCATTTTGTGACAGGAACAAAGGAAGGTGGTTACTGTACAACTCTGGAAGAATCCCCAGCTCCCTACAGGTATATCTTAACACATAAGCCTATTCTTTCTCCTGGCTTCACTGAAAGGAATCACAAATCTGTTTCTAAGATCAGATGAGCCAGTCTCACCCATTCTTAGAATCATGTCTGCATTTGATGTCAGTTTTCCAGAGGTACTACATTGACACCAACAGATGTAAATTCAAGAAAAATATTATCTAAAATGTAGTTACTTTTTGTGCTAAAGAAAATAAAATAATGACAATAAAACTTCTACGTGGAAGTGAACACATTTTACCCTAAGTGGGTTAGTGGCAACCTCTCTTCTGTTTATTTTTTTAACTACTAGCAAGGACATATTCTTCCCCCACAGACAAACACCAAACAACAATACAACCACAAGAGTTCATCAGCCAGAGTTAAGTTTATTAAGTGACCCTCATGCAAGCACCTTTGAGAAGACAAATTGATATGTCAAGCTATCTGCAACCAAAGAACCTGCTTAGGGACTTCAGTTACAATGGCAATGCCAAAATTAATATGCAAATTAAAACTAAAATAATAACTTAGAACATTGCAGTGGTTCAGAACACTTTGACAAAAGTGAAGCTCTGAGGTTTTCACCTAGTCCTGTAAGAAGGGTTTCCTTTGGCAGCAGTTTTAACCTCCCACTTGACCTCCTAACCTCTCTGAAATAATTATACTCTGAAGGTCTTATTATGGATATTATGAAAGTTGGAATACAACCCATGTGGAGACCCACAGGATGAGAAGCATCAGTGGTCTGGAGCACTACCAGTGTTCCAACACAGTGAGGAGGGACAAAACCTCTGCAGTGCGCCAGAGGGCCTCAAACACCAAAACAAAAAGAATTTCACTTTGTTCAAACACAAGAATGTGAGAGAAACTCAGCACAGATGCACAGCAATTACACAATCTTCTTCAGTGTTTTGTCTCTCACCTGGTTTCAGGAATTGCCTTACAGCTGAGATATTGCCATCTGGGAACACCATCTTAAAGGCTTATTACTTGCAGGTACATTGTGCATTTCCACGCACAGAACATTCAGTGCTGCACTTTCAGTGACAAACAGCACTTTTTGTATCAAGTTCCACCACTTGAGCTGCTCAGTGGGTACTTCTGTAGTCTTTTCCCAGGTTAGAATGAGACAGTTTTCAGAGTAAAACCTGACACTATTTGCCTCAGGTTATCATGTCATACATGCCTACATTGACAGAAAAGACAAATACTATATGTAGCCTAGTTTCATGCTCAGTAACATTATTTTTAATAAACTATAACAAATGAGATCTCTGTCAGGTTTAGCTGCATGCTTTGTCATAATATGAATAAAATTTCAGACATCTGATGTCTGTGCTCTGATGTGCTTTTCTTTAAATGACTCACATGACTTAACAGCCAACTTCACAACAGAGTATTAATGGATGAGACAGCTTGAATTCTGGTGTTGCAGGCATGACTGATAACCACCAAAGCAAAGAGCACATTTACCATTTTTTCTTGATTATCTCTGTCATCAACAGTTAAGATTTTCTCTTTTTGTAAAAGAACAAAGGCTTTCTTTCCCTTTGGGTTTGTGCTGATGGGGGCCTGTGGTGTGGCTGTTCAGCAGGCAGGGGTGAGAGCTGCCGCTTGCTGCAGTCTCCCTTTTATGGAGAACAAAGGAAAGTTACTCTGCTCCCATCTGGGCACACTCAGGAGTATTTTTCCTCTTAAGCCACGTTAAGCCCATTAAGCTGAAGAAAATAATTTATCCTATTTTAAATGGACAGCATCAAAATCCAGGCAAATCCTTAATCACAGTAGCCTACAAAAAGTAAAAATATTATGCCTTAGCTGTAGATAATGTATTTCAAGTAATAAAGCCTATCACTTCAACTGATTTGTTTCACTTTTTACTGTTGGTCTCTCTCCATAGACTGACAGGAGCTCATAAAGTTCTATCTATCCCAACTGTATCCTAAAAGAAAATTTCTTCCCTGAAATACTTTTAAACTCTCCAAGGCAAGTGTGTGCCTTACTAGAATAGGCACTTTCCCTGCCTGCCAAATGTCTTGAAGGAGTGGCTCCACTGTTTTCAGGGTGACAGCAAATGACACTCAGAGAAAGGAGTCACATCTAGAATGTAAATGAGGATCCTGCACACTATGACCTCATGCAGAAGCTGGAGCTTCAATCCTGCCTGTGTTCATGAATAAATTGCCAAGTTCACAAGGCTCTGCAAGTCAGATTGAGACGTGTCTTGGGCAGAAATACTGTGCTCATATCCCAGAGATTCCTCTTTTCTTCTGCTCTTCTGGCACCCAAAATAAGGGCAAAGAAAAGCATCACCTAATATATTTCTATCACCAAATGTACTTTTTGTGCTAATGGCATTTTTAATGGAAAGATGGAAAAGAAGAATGCCATTAGAAGCAACTATACACCAAGATTTCTTACCGTGAAGATTTAAGTCTTAAAAGATTTTCTAAACTAGGAACAAATAAACAAATAAACCAGTTCAAAAAGCAGAAAATTGCTTTGATGTCAAGGAGGACATTAATTCAACTGCCTGAGCTGTGAGGGAAGCCTTACTGTGCTTGGCTGAGTGAGCTTCACTTCTCTTACAACTGCAAATGTTGCCAACTCTGTGTTGTGCCCCTTGCACAAATCAGGCTGTAAACCTTGGCAAGAAATGAAACTGCAAATACTGTGATATGCAAAGGCATGTTGCTTAATCATGCAAATGGTATGATATCTCCCCCCATTTTCATTCAATTTCATTTCTAGGTCACTCAGTCATACACTGAAGGCTAGATATAAACTCAGGCCTTCACAGGCTAAGTAGGAGAGGTTCAGATTTCTGACTAGCAGCTTATCAGATGGATGAGGCAGCAAAAGAAAACCAACAGCTCTAAACCCAGGATGTATAAATGACCTTCAAGTACAACACTGAATAGCTAAAATAGCTCTGCTAAGCTCCAGGCCCCGAGATACCACTGGGCTGTGACGCTGAGCCGCCTTCAGCACCAAAGACAGATTATGTCAGGTTTTTCCCTGCTTTTTCTGCATGCCTTAGGAGGCTTTATTTTAATATCTGAAGTAGATTATCCCATAACAGTACCAACAGGACACAGACATAAAGAAAAGAAAAAGCCTGCTGTCTTGCTGTTTAGAATTAATAAAAAACCTAGGCACATCAGTCACTCATAATTAAAAGTCAGTGGATATTCACAATATAAATAATAGTTCTTTCAAGATTCTTTTAAGTAAATTAATTTTACAATATCCTTTTGATTGTTCTAAACCAACCACAATGACTACTGTTAGCTTCTTAATTTGCATAAGAATAGAAACACTAGTAAGTACTATTACAATTGTCTAGTGTACAATAAACTGTTTAGTGATTTGTAATATTTTGTGCAGATTGTCCCTAAAGCACAAATCTATGGCCCTAAACAGGTCCTCTAGGTTAGAATGAGACAGATGTTCCCTCAGATGTTCCCTCAGAAAGCAGAGGTGGCAGAGGCATGCACTGGAGAAATAGTGGTTTGGGAATTAATGAATAATTAGTGGAATGGAATTGTCCCCTCCTTCCCAGGGGACACTGGACCGTGTCCACAACAGAAGGATTGCTGTGCTAGGACACTGCCAAGGGGAGACAACACTACTGCAGTCCCACCCTATGTGTCCACCCCAAATTGTACAGAGGGAGGACAGTGACCCTCTCAATTCCTAGAGACAGCTCCAAGGCCCAGACAGCCTGTGCAGGAGCTCAGGAGAGAGGCAGTTCACACCCTGTCTTTGTCCCAGCTGGGCTGTCATGACCTGTGATATGAACTGAGTGTGGCAATACCCCAAAAGAGCAGAGCTAGGTTTGTCCCAAAGCCACACTAATTGTATTTAGCTTTCCCCCCAGACTAAACCAGACTGAAGTAAAGCATCAGATTTTTAGTCAACCAACTGTTGGTCTAGATCTCCCCTCGGTACACACCTGGAGGACTCAACTACAGTCAGCTGCAAGTTATTCCTTCAGCATACTCCTTTCCAAGCCCACTGTTGTCAGCCTCTTAAGTAGTATCTTGGGGCAGAAATTTGTCAGTCTCCAGTACAACTCACTCTGTGACTTGCACCTATCAGATTCACTGCAGGAAGACAGTGAACAGTTAAAATCACACTACCCACAGTCTTGATCATTCAATATGAAATCTCTTTGCATTCTTCAAGCCAACAGAGCCCTTTCCTCATGAACTAAATTGCACCAGCCCTAAAAAGAGGTGTCAGAAAAATTTTGTTCCTTCAACAATCATTGAACAACTTGGGAGATGAATGGGAAGCTGAGGTGACAGTCTACACCCTCATCAGTTGAATAACACTGATGTACCTGATCCTGGTACAGTACTGAGCACTCTCTTAATAAACTAACTTCACATTCTCTATGGCACATGGGGCACCAGATTTACTCTCCTGCTGCACAAATTCTCTCTCAGAGTTGTTTGCAGCTGCTTTACACTTAAAGCCTGATTTAATTATTATTTAATTAAACCCATTTCATAGGTGTTACTCAGAAAGCATTTCATTAGGCGCTGACTGAAATCCTTGCACCAAGCTTGCTGAAACTAGAGCATTAGTCACTGTCCTGCTATCCCAAAGCACCAGGAGTTTATCCTTCATGATCAGCTGGGGGGCTCCTTCCCCACTTTTATTTACACTATTGACTCACTGCTGCCACTGTTTTGTACTGGACATGAAACATTTTCATTGGTTACTCTATTTGGTTATAGTTACCTTATATTTTTAATGCTTGGTTTGCTCCTTTAAAGAAGAAGTGTCAGAAATACCAGAGATTCTTTTATATCTATCTCAGGTCTTGGAGAGCTTTTAGCCTTTTGGGGAAGTGATGGGCCTGAGATTATGGAACCTTTTTTCACCCCTGTCCAGACAACATATTTGTCTTAGAGGCGGCAAATTTGGGAAGAGATTGAATTATTTTCTCACACAAGGGACTCTTCTCTTGCCCAAGATGAACTGGGCTTAATCTGCATTTATGGATAGAACAGGAAAATAAAGTACCATGAGATATTTTCCTTGCTCTAGCTAACCCTGCTTAAGCAGGGGAGTTGGATCAGATGAACTCCAGAGGTGTCTTCTCACCTCAAAGATTCTGTGACCATGGGAAATAGTTTCCCATAAGAACAAGGCTGAAAACTACTGAAGAGCAACAAAGTTGGAGGGACAGGAAGAATTCTAAGAGGTAAATGTTTAATTAACAAAAAAAGTTAATCAGTATTGATGTTTATAAGTCTAAACAGTGCCAAAGAAGCTGAAGTAAACATCAAACCTGACACAGTATTTCTAGGTGGTGTTGTTTCTTCTTAGTGACCTTAACTACAGTGTTAGCTCAGGGAATATTGATTAAATTACAGAATTCCTTAAAATTTATGTGTATTGAGTTGAGTCTGCAGAGGGCAGATTTAACTTACTTGAAAACATGTGACATAGGATATCAGAAGGTATTTGGAAGCCAGAAATGGGCGCTCTGCAGGATACAGTTACTCCATAATCATCAGGTGTGGCTCCGGCTGAAAGTGGGGAGATTAGGTCCCTCAGAGTGCTAACCATGTATGTCACACATCTGGCAGAATGACATGCAGCTACTTGACAGCTCAGATTTAAATGCGCCTTGAGTGCTCAGGAAGGTCCTAGGAGTGTCAGTCTATCTTTACGCAAACACTCACAGTTACTCCCGTTACTATCATACTGAATTTAAAAATGCCATCTGGGGAAAAAAACAACCTGCTCCAGAAATGCTTAACCCCCCCCCCCCAAATTCATAATTGCTAACAAGAATGAGGTTAAACTTGATGAGATGTTTAAATCAATGCACCAGGTGAAAGCACTAAGCGTTGTGGCTGCGTTGGACACAAATAAACTAAATTATGATTGATAATAATTTGATAATTTGATCCAGCAGTGCTGACAGCACACAACCCTGAGGTCAGCTGGTACCCAAAACTAAGAATGTCCCATACAATGAAAACATGTGCATGCACAATTTAACAAAGGAAACCTTTTTAGTACACTGTATCCCTCTAATGCAATGGTATTTGATAATTTCTATTTGAACAATTGAAGATTTCCTTGCATAAACACATTTAAGAACAAGTAAAAAATTTAAGGATTTGGTTCTGTGTTCTGTTTTAATATAAAATAGAAGATCAAATTAAACCCCCAAACCAACATGAAATTTACAGATCTGATTTACCATGATCTACTTCTTCCATACTGAGTTCTGTCCCTGCCCTTTTGGTCACAGGCCTCCATCCCAAAGGCAAAGCAGCATTATCTCAAAAATTCCAGGTTTAAGGCAGTAACCTCAGTTTTATCCTTTTTAAAATTTTTATTTAAACCTCATGTTATTTTTATCAAAACTAGTGAGTTCATGAGCTGTGTTGCTATTTTTAATTTCCCAAACTGCCATTTGTGAGTCAGTTAACGAAGACTTCACAGTTTTAAGGCTAATTTGAGAGCTTGTAAGCACCAAAAATAACTGCTGAAATGGAATATGCATGCTGAACAAATCACTCTGTCTTTAGCACAGCAAGAGCAACAAAGTTCCAATGTCCACAATCAGTGTAGTAACCTGCCAAAAAAACCCAAAGTTAATTCTGTAGTAACCTCAGAATTACTTAAATGCATTCCTTGGCTTTCCCACTTGATTGCTTTGAGCCTTTGTGGACAACCAGCTGAGCAGACAGGCTTGGCATAACACAGCCATTGCTGTATAATTTGTGCAATCACACTTTAGGAGAAATAAAACAACAACAACAAAAAAGGAAAATTAATTCAAGAAATTCAACAACCATTTTTAAAGCTATACAGAAAAACACATTAAACCCGCACCCCCAATTTCTTTAAAGGCATACCATTATTCATCCGCTGTAACACGGAAGTGTTATTTCTGAACCCTCTCAACTGAACTGGAATTCCAAGAAGCCCTAGCTGTGTCTGCCACTTGGCTGACATGTCAGTGCATTCATGAGCCAAAAAGGATCATCAGTTTTTCACTCTGCTCCCCCATATGCCAAGAACTCCGTATTCCCACGTGCTTACCTCTAAGTGCAATGATTTATATTGTATTAAATTATAGTTTACAGAGTTGTGTCAGCTTTTATGATGCCAACAATTACTTCCTGTGATGGCCACTGACTTGCTCTGACAGGAATATGCACCTTATTCCTAATGGGCATCCAGCTGGCTTTAATTCTAGCCATTGGTTCTTGAAACCACCCTAGATTAAAATCTCTAGTATCCTATGTTTTCTTTGGGAAAAATACATCCACTTTGTAAATATATTCAGGTTTAGACTGAATTCAACTCTTGCTAAGAGCTAGTTTGATTGCTGATTTCAAATAAATTATCTGACAAACATAGCTCTTCCTTGGCTTCCAAATCAATGCAGGTTTTCTTTTTTCAGAGTTACTCATAAATATTCAATTAACATTTTATGTGAACAAATAATTTCTGACATTCTCTGTGTTTCCCAATTGGACAAATGCTGGTTAATCAGGAGGGAAAAAAAATCCCCTATTCACAGAAACACACTGTGGATACAATCATTCCATAAACATTTCTGCAAATAACCACACTCTGCAAGTGCAGAACAATATCAGGGAGAACCTCAGCTGAATTGCTGATCAGAATCTGAATGAAGGCTATGGAAGTAATATGGCTCATGCAATTACAGAGGGAGTTAAATGCGCTTTCATGGGAACTGAATTTGGTCCATGAATTTTAAATGAGCCAGTGGATGACTTCAATTAATGGTCTGACATAATAAAATTATCAATAAAACTAAAGTAACTATGAAGCGAAATTTCTATCTATTGTATTAATTACCTTCTCTAATAGTTAATAACATACTGTTAAAATTTGAGAAACAAAAATCTGACCTTCAGAACTTCTGTGTCTGATGAAGTAACAAGAGACAGTGTAATATTAATCAAAAGAATGTTGAAATTGACAACCATCCCACAATTACTACATCATCCATCTCCAAGTGCTCTACACGCACTCCAATAACTGTTAGTTTTATGCTGAATTTAGATTGTGAGTGACAATTGGTTTTAAAAACTGCTGATTGAACTGCCAATTTGCAATGAGAAGCGACATCTTTAAAATATGGATAACTCTAGTAATAGCTACATAATATCCAACTCTGATCTATTTCAAATTAATGCACTTACAAAATGTGAAATGCTCCCATAGTATTAGATTATGAGACTAGACTGAAGGTACCCAAAACAGCTGCTCTGTTTCTCCAAGAATGCGAAATAAAACCATTTCCAAATTAGTAAAGGAAAGCCCTTCCCTTCTTTAATGGTTGTACTACACAATCTCATACAAGAAGTGCTCATTTGCAAAGTGGCTGATGGACAGCTTGGAGGGGGCAGCTTTGGGCCCCAAGATCAGGGTAGCAACCAAGCACAGCAGAAAGTGGCAGCAGCCCCAAAACCACAACACCCTGAGTATTTTGGGGGTGTGGGCTCTGAATCCAAATCCAAAATCTAGCATCAGGCTTATCATTTAGCAGCCCAGCAATATCTCACCTCCACATTTTATGATATTTTAACCTGTTAAAATCAATTTGACCAAAACTAGCCTTACAAAAAAATCACTTGATATACCATAGCATAAGGAAAAAAAGAAAAAGCCTGGAAATGTATGTGCATTTTTATTTCCTAGATGAGAACACTTCTAAACTGTTGTATAATATTCAAGGCAATAACTCTAATCTCTTCTAAATTAAAAAGTACACGAGGGCTTGAAATGCTCTGATAATTTTAAATTCTTAGGCACTGCACATGCTCCCAACAGTTTGTTTCAATTACATTTTCAATGCAGGGTTTTTTTATTATTGATATTCTGGGCAAATTGCCTTAAAAGTGTAAACTAGGGAAGAAAGCTCTTACAGTGACCATTAGAAGCTCAATAATAATTATTTGAACAATATAAAATTCAAAAAAATTTATCAAAAGTGGGCATTATATAGCTTGGAAATCAATTCGTTTTATATTCTATTTGCCTTCTTCCTGCACCAGCCTCACCTATTTAACAAAATGCTGAATAAATTGCTTCTGGTCAAACTATAAAGACAGCAGATATATGCTCCTCTCCTTCCATATCAATAACAGACATAGCACCTGTGGACAAGATACCCAGGAAAGATTATAAAGATGGATTTAGTCATACAGAAAGGCAATGGAATTCAAGATGAAGAGAATAACCCAAAGGCTGAAAGGCAAATGCAACACCTAAGCAATACAGAAAACAGGCAAGGTAATGATAACATGACACACAATACTTTATAAATTATTTAAATAAAATCTGTGATCCACATTGTGGAGTCCAGTGGCCCTACACACAAAGTGTCCATTATGGTTCCTTGGAAGGGCAGACCCTAAGTTGGAAAAATCTCCCGTGTTCAAGGTGACTGAGCAGAGCCTCTCCCAGGATGCTGTGTTGTGTATGCAAATGTACCCCAGTTCTACCTCCCTGGTTGGCCCGTTGGCCTCTCCACCCCTTTTTCCTTATAGGTACATCCCCTAGAATGTTCTCCCTTCCCTGCTTATCCATTGGCCCCATTTTGCTGCAGTGTCCCGCCACTTTTCCCTATTGGCTGCCACCCCTTGTCCCACCTCTGCACCACCCTGAGCCCTCACCCCATTGGCCCTGCTGCTCGGCTCCGCCCCCTTGTCCCCATATTTAACCCTGGACCCTGCACTATTCTTTGGGCATTGTGCTTGGACCCCTTTATGCGTGGCTGGAATAAAGCTCCTCCTTGGAACTCCACACAAAGACCCTTCCCACCTCTTTGTCATTGATGAGAAGAGAAGTGTGTGCTGGAGTGATGGGGCGTGTGTGAGTGTGTGTGCTGCAGTGATGGGGTGTGAGTGTGTGACTGTGTGTGAGTGTGTGTGTGTGTGTGCTGCAGTGATGGGGTGAGTGTGAGTGTGTGAGTGTGTGTGTGTGTGTGTGTGTGTGTGTGTGTGTGTGCTGCAGTGATGGGGTGAGTGTGAGTGTGTGTGTGTGTGCTGCAGTGATGGGGCATGAGTGTGTGACTGTGTGTGAGTGTGTGTGTGTGTGCTGCAGTGATGGGGTGTGTGTGAGTGTGTGTGCTGCAGTGATGGGGTGTGTGTGAGTATGTGTGTGAGTGTGTGTGCTGCAGTGATGGGGTGTGTGTGAGTGTGTGTGCTGCAGTGATGGGGTATGTGTGAGTGTGTGAGTATGTGTGTGAGTGTGTGTGCTGCAGTGATGGGGTGTGTGTGAGTATGTGTGTGAGTGTGCTGCAGTGATGGGGTGTGTGTATGTGAGTGTGTGTGCTGCAGTGATGGGGTGTGTGTGAGTGATGGGGTGTGTGTGTGCTGCAGTGATGGGGTGTGAGTGATGGGGTGTGTGTGTGCCTATGCCTGTGATGGGGGGTGTGTGTGAGTGTGCCCTGTGCCCCCGAGCAAGCAGCTCCATCCCTGGATTCGTTCCTGGAAGGTTGCAGCACTGCTGCCTCTCACTCCTCTCGCTCTGCCGTCAATAGGCCAGTGGCTCGCCACACTACAGCATCATCAACCAACCAGTTTTTCTTAAAAACTCTCCCAATGACATCACGCAGCGAGAAAGTCCCCAGTCTTAGCCATGTGGTCCAACAGAGGGGAACAGATGTGTTAATTGATTAATCCCACTGTCTCTCCACAGGAGCATCCTCTGTGGTCCCAGCGTGGTGCTCTGAGCACTCCACAAGCTCCTTCACTACTATTTTTTGCTGACACAATACATTATTCTTTTCTGCAGTAATGTCTTAAAAGCTGAGTTTATCAAGTCTAGGTAATTCCATCAGATTTTTTGCCAGTTGAAGTTTCTATTATCTCTATGGAAATCCTGCTTTACTGGGCAAAAGCTGTGGAACTGAATGTCTTTGATAGCATTTCCTGAGTACCCTTCTGACATTGCTTCTGATCAGCATTTGCAATTTTTCCTCCCATTAAAGGTTAACTTATGCCTCTCTATCTTTTCAGCACATCTTCTAATATATGGAAAATTGCACCTGAACCTCTACTGTAAAATATTAAATAGATCTGTATCATAAAAGAGCTCTTATCCATTCTCCAAGATGAGCATTTCCCTCTTATTTGGAAGAATGGATGAGTGAACAGATACAGCATATTACAGACAACTGCTCTTATTCCTGTTACATTTTGTGGTTAGGGGTTCTATTTGCTTTCTTCTGTGGCACTGGCCAAGCTATCTTTGACTCTCCTGCTGCATCTATCTGTTTAAAGGAGCAGTCATTTCTCAATCAGAAAAATACTTGGCGATTTTTTTTTTCCTAGAGGCTTCTTAGCTCTAAGTTTTGAAGTAATTCAAGTTCTTAATGCTCTTCCTCACAGCACTTAAAAGAATTGAACTACTTTTTAAATTCTTGCTTTTTCACTTCAGGTCAGGTCCTGAAACCTCAATGTCAAGATTAGTGCTTTAGCCAGATCACCAATTTCACTTTACAGGGGTATTTTCTTTTTTCATTATTCATGCTCACCTTCAGCAGTGAGCCTGTACACACTAGGGAAGAATACAGATTTCAGAAGCATATAAGATATTTTAAAGTTCTTTTTCATTCTAGACCACTCTATTGAAACAAAGATAAAATTTCTTCAAAACAAAACCATTTCTCCAAGACTACAAAAATTCTATATGCTTCCAAATGAGAAAATCAATGCTCCCCTTAGGAAAAAAAAGATTATTTTTCAAGTCTTTCATTTTGCTATGGTTGGAGTTTCAATTCCAAGTGATCAGTTCTCTCAATTCTCACAGGTACACACAGTGTTTTCACACTATGATTTTGAACACAAAAATAAATAAGCAGAAATATCCATTCCATTATTTCCAAATTGAGGGATGTAAAAGATATTACCTCTGATCCAGAATAATGCAGTTCTACAGCTTTTTCCCTCTGCTTTTGTTTTCAAGCAGTGAAGTGAACATACAAAAGACCTATCCCAGGTCTGAAATCTGAAGAAGGAACTCTTGTGCTGATTCTTTTGAATTCCAGCGCCTTTTACCCTCTGAACAGAGAATGACATTCATTATGACAGACACTTTCATAAAATGAAGAGGCACGTTGGTGTCTGTCCTGTTAGTATAAAGACTTTTATTCAGTTGCAAAATAGAGTGTGCAAATCCCTCAGACCCATTAGATCCACACTTGAAAGCTACAAATTCAACACCACTGATCTTCACCTGCAAGGAAAAACTCTCTTATTAAGGTTGGATAAGATTTTTAAGACCGAGTCCAACTGCAAACTTAAGGCTGCCACAGCAAGTACAGAAAAAAATCACTCATGGCAAAAGGCTCAGTATAAAATTGCTCCAAACCCAGAAATCAGATTAACAGATTCTCCCTCTGAAAATTTGCACTGAAGAAAATAATGAGAATTTGGCCATAATCAAACTTAAGGAAACAAAGATTAAAAAAAAAAAGTATTATGTAATGTGAAATATCTTCATCCACAACACATCCTCAGGAAGAAAACATTGCACTGCCTGTGCTGGGCCAAGAAGGACTGGTTTTGGAAGCCTTTGAAACATCTCTGTAGCTCCCTGATGTACCTGATGTCATGTATTCTAAAGATGCTGCAGCTTTGAATTCATCTTCTCAGGTATACATAGGAAAACTCAACTTTGGAAAGGACTGCAAAAAAACCACCAGATTTTGTTTCCCTTGCAAACAAGGTCACAATTCCTATTAACTTTACTGTGATCAAAACCAGGATTTATGCACTAAAATAAATCAGCAGAAATATAAATAGACTTAATAAACTACTCAGCAGGAATATCTTATATAAGACATTAATTGCTACAACAATTTACAGAATATGTTTAAAATAAAAATATAATCTAATAATGCTGATAACCTTGCTTGCCAGGCAGTTTCACTGACTGTCTACATTATCTTCTATTATTTAGGCATCTACCAAACCAAGCAACCTAGATTGGGGAGGCGGGGGGAAGGCTATTAATTGTAGAAAAGCATCCTTGTTCCCAGAAATCAAGCATGTACATAAAAGTTTGAGATCGGCCCAGTGCTTAGATCATTCCACAAGAGTTCATAAAAAAGGCAAAGGACGACCTGTAGGACAGCGTGGGCTGGCAGTGCTGTCAGATGCAGCCCCTGGAAGAAGAGGAGCACATACCCTGGGTGTCAGACTGCCCAGCCAGGCTGCCTCTCTGCATGGGAATAATGACTGACTCACTTTGGCTGGACAAAGAGAGCAGTGTGCAAATCCCTCAGGTACACACTCAGAAGCTAAGAATTCAACACCATTGATCTTCACCTGCAATGAAAAACTCTCTAATTTAGGCTGGAAAAGATGGTTCAGATCATCCAGTCCAACTGCAAACCTAACACTGCTACAGCAAGGACTTGCTCTGTTCACAGTCTGACTGCTCACTGAAAAAGTACCTGGCCCAGGATAGAACTGGATGCTTTGTACAGCTCAGGTCTGTACAGCTCAGTCAATAGAGCATGAGAGTCTTAATCTCAGGATCATGGGTTGGAGCCTCACGTTGGGCGCCAGCTGTAAGACTGTCGTGCCTGGACGGGCTGTTAAGGTCCAATCCAGCTAGCTATGGACCCCAGCCCACAGGATCCCTCATGGACAAAGGCAAAAGACAAGAATTGCTCTTCTCCATGTGGGGACAAATGTCCTCAGTTTATTGACTTATAGGGGACATCAGATCAGGCGACCCCCCAGATGGAAAAGAGAGTCCCCTTCTCGTGGGGGGATTTTGAGCAAAGGGGAAGGGGGGTGGATGAATGGAGCAACAGTCAATGGGATACAAGTGAGGAGGGGTGAGGGGAGGGGTAAACCAGGGACAGACCACCAACACTGACACTTGGGGGGGAAGACCATATGGTGATATGGTACAAATCATGTGAACAGTGCAAATTACCAAGCACCCAGTGCAAACAACTAAATAACTGTTTAGTGCAATGCAGCAACCCTCTGCGTTGTATGAAAGGATCATCCTCAAGGAGGTAATGGCCCAGCTCAGCCTAACGTGATAGAAAGAAGTGGTACTGTCAGGTCAGGCTGCCCTGTACACAGCTGCTGAATGTATTGAACATTTGCCTCCAAGAAAAACATGAACACCAACCCTGAGTTTTCGTGTAACTGAGAGCTGTTAAACAGCTGCTGTGCTCCCTTTTACTGCCTATAAAAGGCTGCCTGAAATGTTTTTATTGTAGACACTTCATCTTCAAGGCAGTGATTTTTCAACTCTGAAGGGCCAGTCATTGATCCATCTGCAGGTTTTGTTGTTTTCTCCCTTATTCCCTGATAGCCTGCATCTGTTGCATGTGGGGCCTTCCTTGCACTGAGTCTCAGTTTCCAATGCTTATGTCTTTTACACACACAAACTTTTACACAAACTTCTAAATAACAGAAGATATTTTCTGAAATGTATGAAAAATATCTGTGTATGAATAATCACCATGCTAAGAGATTTGATAGAAGAAAACATAGCTTTTATAAAAATATATATTATAAAAACACTTTAAAAGAAGTATTCATGAACCATACAAAGAGTGTTTAGAAGTTTCTGGGAGTTTTTTGCAACTGCTCCCAGTACTTCAGACACTGTGCTTAGAACACATTATGCTTTCAGGTCAGAGTCCTGTACAGCATGAACTAGCACAGCTCTATGTGTTGGCAGGACTCTCTTCCACTGCCTTGAGTGGAGATGCAGTAATTCATACCAGGCAGGGCTGTAGTCACTGGTGTCAGTTCTAGCAATCTCTTGCAAGAATATGAAATTATATAAATGGCTGTCCCTTCTCACCTGCATTTCTTTTCCAGTGGTACCCTCCCATTTAGTCCTCTGACCCTGGTCCTCAACTTGAATTCCTCAAAATCTAACTGGTTTCTATTGACTTTCACATTGCTGCATGAGCTTTGGGGTTTAACTGCTTATAAATTGAGAATTATATGATCCAGAAGCTATTGAACAAGGGAACAGAACTAACCATTATCCCCTCAGCCACAAGCAATTTTCAAAGTAAATCTCTACTTAAAATATCACTTCATTGATTGATGCTACTTATTTATTATATAATAAAGTCTCTAATAATGTGGTATTTCATTCTCATAAAAGAATCTTTTAAACTATCACTCAGGAACAGTTTTAATGCAAGTGACATGTTGTCACCAGCCTGCCTTCAAGACTACAAACCTGTTTAAACAGCAATCTTCAACAACAACAAACAACCAGGCTCAGGCAAATCCCAGAAGCAGGAAAGGAATAGTCAGGCCTGGGGCATGTATTTACTGCAGCTACAAAACCCATATTTTCCATGCAGAACAGGGGCACAGCAGGAAATAGATCTTCTAAGACCTAAATGTAGGACTGAACTGTTGGTTTACTTTAACAAGTTCAGGAATTAAAACACTACCTTTATCCTCTTCTACATGAACTATGAACATCATTAAAAAAACCTCAGCAAAACCCCCAGAGCCTCACATGAACTTCATGTTTTAGTTACTGTTTTGCCTTCACATTTATCTCCTCTCACTGCCACCTTATCTCCCAGTTTTCCTGATTCCCTTAATCAGGAGTCTGATGGGGAGCTGTTGTGTTTTCCCTCTGAGCTGATCTTATGTGATTAAAGCAACAGGATTCCAAGCATTACTAGTGTATTAGGAGCCTGGTTTAACTCCTGTAGTTAACTATTTTACCATGTCGCATTTACTTTTTTGGCTGTTTCAACAGTTGCAGAAGCTGGATTTTGTCCAGCTGTGCTAAGCAGCTGCACAGCAGGAGAGGCTTGATGTGGCAGGCTAACACAGACACTGAAAGCCCCTTACAAACAGTGGCCAGCAGCACATCAGAGTTACCAAAACCACCTGATGGCCTTGGTCTGTGCATATGTAACAGCTACCTGGCACTGTGGTAGCTGGAGGTGTGATGGTGATGTTCCTGCAGATATGCTGGGGAGCTGTGCCAACACTGTGCAGATGGAGCAGAAATGACAGTACTGGTTTGGCAGAGACTGTTTAAAGGCAGGAATGGAAAGAGGTGATGCTTAGGGAGAAATATTCCTGAGGAAAAGAATCAGGGGAGGATGAGCTACTTAGACAGCCATGCTGTTCAGATGCCACGACTTAGACAAGGATCCTCTCAACAGAAACTCTAATTACCTGGGCAGAATTTTGTAATTAATTCATTCTTACCAAAGGTAAAGGAATAGCACTTCTTCCCTTAAATTCATGTGTGTGCATTGCAGAATCATCACCCTTTTTGTTTTTTCCACCAGTTGAACATTCAAGTTGCTCCACTCAGTGAATGGTACCGTAACTCCTGAAGTGCCCAGGCTCCTGGGCACCAGGACAAAATACAGCTGCCATGGAAGGCACCCTCTGAACATGAAGGGAGGGTAGGAAACACACCTAAACACAGATTATAGTTTTTCCAGTGCCTTCTGTCTTTTCAGGCCAAGCCAAACACCCTGCTGTGAGGAATTCTTTCACATTAGTAGTATCAGAGGACTACAGAAATGGACAGATTATATTTTGATTTTCTATTCCATCTTAGTATTTAACCACACATGACTTGCATCAGTTTATCTGTAGAATGGAAGTATGAAATAAACACAGTTATAAAGCATTCCAAGATACTTGCAGGAATGAACTGTGAATATGCCAATGTTACTTACAGTAGACACAGAGTGAACTGTGGAAAGGTTTGGAAATCTGAATCACAGAAGTCTTAGCATCACTAATCCTGATTCTATTTAAAATGAAACAGAAATGCCATGGGAAAACACACTGCTGATCATTTCATTGAAATATTTTAGGATATTCCCTTGTCATTTTCTACTGCTTTTAATTATGAAGCTACACATGATGTTTTTGATACTAAAAAAAAAAAAAAAGAGCATGGAATTTTAGTATCAGGTATGCAGTTCCCTTTTTATTGACTTTGATGATTTCTTTCCTGTATAAAAGCATATTAAAAAGAAGCAGTAGCTGTACCCATGATTGTAAAACAATTCCTTGATGTCAAAAACCTTATCTAAGCCACTTCTCATGCAAAAAGATGAGAATTTAAAAACATCCGGAAGCAGTTAGTGGAGGAAATAAATGAAGTTATCCAGTTTAGAAGAGGGGCTGTAGTAGTAACTAATAATAGCAACTTCACTGCATATGAGGGAGTAGTTCCTGGCAGTCAGATATATTATTGCACATCTAGACTCAAGTGTGCCAAGTGGTGGCAGCAATAAAACTGCAAATGGAATAACTACAACAGAAAAACTTTGCAGCCAAGCTAAGAACAGTATCACCCAAACACTCAACCAGCCAAGTCCTGAATCAGGGCACTCATCAGCTTTTTTAAGGACTGCCAGGTAGGAAAAATAGCCCCCTTTATGCAACATTTCACCACTACTAGAATAAAATTAACATCTTACCCGTATCTTTTGTGGCTATTGGCAAGATGACTAAGATTAAAAGGAATATTTATACAAATATTTGCAACATGTAAGAGAAAAAATACATGGCTGGGCTGCAGCTCAGCTTAAGCAAGAGATGCAACATTGCAGTGGAAATCTCATAGAAGTATGTTGAGTGGTTTGTTCTTCCCCTCTTAATACTATAATCCCTAGCACAAAAAAAGTCTAATTCTATTTTGAAAAAGTTCTCAGTCATTACTGGGATCTTACCCAAATATGGGCCCTTTTGGATGTTATTTTTAACATTAGTTACAAAATGAAATACATAGTAATGGGGAGGAGACATCACATTTTAATTTAGAAGAAGCAGTCTTTTCTAGAAAAGTTTTCCTTGTCTCTTTCTCCTCAGTCATTTGTTTGCTTCTATCTCATTAGTACAGAACTTGAGCTGACATTCAAAGGTAGTTCTTTATCTGGTGAATACTCAGCTGTGCTAACTGAAGTGACTTTTGTTATTGTTCTTTGTCTCTCAACTATAATTAAAGTTTCTAACTGGAATTAACAGGCATGCCTGCAGTGTGTTGTTCTCACAGATGAGGAGCCACGAGAGTTACGGTGCCCTGCCAGGGGATGAGGAATAATGGCTCTGGCTCAGGGGTGAATTGCACAGTTCCTTTACAAACACTGAGGACTGTCTTGCAAAGCTCCTGCAGGCTAACAGTGGCTCCCCACATCATTATGTGACAAATAAGGCACAGGCCCAACCAGTGAGTTAGTCTGATGGATGGGATTTTCAGATCTTTCTGGCTTCATCATCCATAATTTACTCAAGCATAATGCCACTAGTGATCAATATTAAAGGTTCTCAGCAGAGGAAGCCAGCACAGAACAGAGCTGCAGCACGTTCCAATGTGCAGCTAGGCAGGGAAGTGGAGAATTATGTCTGCAGCTCACCCCACTCATGTTCCCAGTTCACTATGAGGTCCAGGCACAGGGGACAAGGCCACCCTGCTGCCCTGTGTTTATTTCTGAGATACTGTGAGGATTCATTTGCTGTATAGTCAAATCAGGTAACTGACAATTCCTGGGTAAAACCACATTCCACCACTCCACAGGGTGGAGTGTTATGGGGTCCTTTCAAGAAAGCGAATACAAAACGTAGTCAGGTAGAAAAGCCATAAGAACTGGAGGGATTTTTCAGTTTCTCTGGTCATTCCCACATTTCCTTTATGTCATTTTTGCATATGTTACTTTTAAGGTTAAGTAATCTGCTCATCTTTGACAAGCACGTTCGAAGCCATGCAACATTATCTTTCTTGTCAAGATTTGCCTTGAAACCCTTTCACTTAAGCCCATGTATTTAGCTGGGGAGCCACAGGTCTTAACCCTCTTGTCTGCCAAGTTAGTAAATCCAGCTGTTATGTAGGAAAATGGAAAGATTTTGGTAATTTGAGTCTTTGGCACATACTACAGTAACAGGACAAGAGCAGAGAAAGAAAAAAAGGAGATTTATAGGAGAGGTTTTCACAAGAACAGGGTTGGGAATTTGACACAGCTGTATGGTGTGAAGAAGGTGGCTGTGCATTTCACATTTATGGAAATGACACAGTAAATAAAGTAAAAAAGCAGGTGTCTTCAGATAATGCATGAATAAACTGTAAGTATACCTATGCATGTATCCAAAATGTTTTAAAATGCACAGCTTCATTCATATGACATGCACAGTTAAGGATCAGAAATGAAAGCTTTTATCAGAAAATCTGGGTCAGTGCTGACTCTCATATTCCTTAAATTCTTTCAAAATTATTAAATAAACTTCCTTGTCTAAGTGTTATTATTATACCGCTGCTTTTCAATTTACAGCAGAAATAATGCTGCCTCTCTTTAAAAGAGCTACTAAACATCTTACCAAGGGTTTGTTGCAGGAAAACAATGACAGGTACAAGATGGTTCCTCCCACACAATCTGCTAACAGCAGCAGCAAAATCAGAGATCATTAGACTAACCTGTGGTGTCATCCCGTGGCAGATATACATGATTGGGATATTCTCTGTGTCTGGCCCTTGATCAAGGCACAAATCACTTTTCAGAGAATTCTGCAGCTAAAACAAAGAAAGAAAAAAAAAAATCAAGCAAGTTTTACATGACAAAAAGATGGTGTGATGACTTTCTTTTCTTTGAGAAAATAAATCATATGTAGTTGAGGAAGAAAATATGCAAAATTAAAATATGTTGCAGTGAAGATCTTGAAGAGAAAGCATCTGGACTAAATTCTTCCTTGCAGATAATCTAGCACCGCTGATTTCAATAATGTTGCACAAAATTTCAGGCAGGGTATATTTTAAAAAGCCTTCAGAGATAGCAAAAATTTTTTGATATATGTTTTAAAAATATTTAGTGTCTGGTACACACTATATACAGAACCTGAATGTATCCTGCTAAGCAAGATAGATGAGGTATTAAACAGCTTTTAAGAATCTCTATGAGAGTCTTCCGATTTCTGGAAATAATTCAAAAAACTGCTTTCAGCTGACATCTGGAGACTTCAGGGCAATTGTTATGCACCAGCTCCCCTGATTATACACAGCAATGAACAGACTGCAAAGTACTTGGCCCTGGTCAGCACAAAGCCCTGTAAAAAACCTGGGCTATGCTGAGACAGAGTTTTCTAAAAGTGAAGTGCTAAATTAATGAGCAGAGATAGCTGGGAGGTCTGTTCAGAGTGTGAGGACAAAGATGCAGACTGCATAGCCATGGATGTGTATAAAGGTGTTCAGTGGTGTAAGACTGGCTCAGAGAAGAGGAGACAACTGCCTGATGGAGTGGAGATGTGCTTTGCAACCACCTGTGATTAGCTGGGCACTTCTGTCAGCAGTGCACAGGGGCCTCTTTCAAGGAAACCAAAATAATACCTTTAGAAAGGAAGCCTAGAACTGCACATAAGAAGAGTGGACAGGCCAGAGGCTGAAGACAGGCAGTGAATAAAATCAAAACCATCAACTCATCTCTACAAGACTTCCAGCTCTAAACCTAACCCTAAATCCAGTAATGGACAGGATGCATCTCAACACTAGAGAAAAAATATGCATTAGGTATAAATATTGGCCATTACTCTCAAGAATTAAAGCCTTAAGAACTATATAAAATCTTCTCTCTCAAAACTATCTACTTCTTATTCATAATGTAACCATAGCCATGACTCTAATCACAAACAGATGTTGAAGCACTCCTCTCTATCTAAACAAATGATAAATATCAGCCTTATTAATTCATGCCTGGGTCTATCACTACCTGTGAGAAACGATCTCTCACTTTGAAATTTCAAAGGTTTATTAAACCTTAACAAATACAACAAATGACTGAATAACGAGAAAGCACAACACTGGGAGTACAGAACAAAACCATCACGTGCTCCCCCACAAAGTGGCTGCTCCACCTTTTACACCACAGTGTTCCATCAGGTAACCCTGGCCCCTCCCAAAGTCTGTCAGTCAATTCTTCTTCACTGTCCATTGGTGGACGCTGCTTCCCTGCACCTTGACTGGAGGTCAGGTGTTGCTCTGTCAGCCCTCCTAGTACCTAGCCTGCCCTCCCCGCCAAATGCCCCACCTACCAAGGCCATCCAGTGACAACAATACAAACAGGAGGGGAAAGAGGACTATGGGCAGAACATATCACAATAACACTAGTATAAACCAGTAAAACTTCTCATAACATGCACATAATATTCATCCCTTAATTGCAAGAGCCAGCCATAGCCTTACCCATCTATAACACTACCTCTGTGGTTTTGAGAGGAATGAGGGAATTGTTTTTACAAACAAGCTGTGGGTCTGCTGGTAGATAAAACCAGCACTGGGAGATAAAAGAAACAATGGGAAGGATTCCACTGATTGATGAATGGAAAAAGAGATTTGCTTTTACAAATAAACTTTAGGTTTGCTGAGAAATGAAATTAGACATTGAAAGATGAAAGAAACAATGGGGAAGAAAAACAGCTTTTTCAATTACTCAGGATTGTTTAAATTGATGATAATGCTATAGTAGCAGTATCTCTATTTTCTAAAAAAATAAAAAAAAATGAAGCCCATTGATGAATGGAGGAATTTAGAGAATCAGAAAGCAGATGACTTGCTTTGAAATATCACACCTTTCTCTGCTGTAAGATGTGCAAGCAAACAGCAAAGCAGACACAAAAGAAGATCAGATATCCAAGTGATTCTTTTACTAGAAGGATAGGGGCATTTAATCTTGTGTAATACAACAGTATTTCATAAAACAGTGAGCTGTGTATTTCACAAAACATGCCTTCTTTATCTGTTTTCATAGTTGTCCACTACTTCCTTTGTGATGGTACAAACAGGACAGGGCCTGCGCCTCACATCTCTATCAGCTGATGGTAATTATGTGCATTATTGGGCGGTACCTAAATCACAGGATCACAGAATGGCTTGGGTTGTGCTGAGGGTTAGATTTCTTCTGTTCTTTGCTTGTTACCTGTGGAATTTCTTCCCACTGAGTTGCTAAAAAGCACTGATGGCTGGGGCTTGAGAGGAGCTCCTTTGGTTTTTGGGAGTTTCTCTGAGGGGGCAGGCAGAGATACCACAATGTGAAAAATGCATATTTTATGACTGGCATTTTGCAAATATTAAAATGAATTTTATATGTGTTATATTTGAAAGTAATGCTGTATTAATTTTCATAAGTAGTGTGTTAAATATAGTTTTAGGTTATAACATAATGTTAAAATAGAAACTATGCTATGTAAGATAATTTTTTTTAAAGAGAGGACTCGCAGAGAGATAGCAGCCACAGGGCACCTAAAGCTTTCAGAGAAAGAGAATTTATTGCTCCCTTATCAGAAGAAACGAACTTCTTCCTGCCTGCTCAGCCATGAAGATGCTGTCAGGATTCAGAGGAAGAAGCTGACACTGCCCAGACAGAATCCTGTGTTTGAATGGAATTGATGCATCATGTATGAGGTTTATGAATATGCAAAAGGCTATTGCTTTTAAGGGTTAATCCTCTGTTAACATGGGTCCTTTTTTGGGCTTATTTTGCCCAGAAGGAGGTACCCGGATTGTCTGTGACTCTGTGCTTATTGTCTCATATTGTCCTAAATCCTAACTGTCCAAATTCTTATTACTCTAATTATATTACTATTTTTATAACCATTTTATGACTATTAAACTTTTTAAATTCTAAAACCAAGCAATTGGTGTTTTCCACACATGAGAATGGGGGCAGGTGAAAAGAGACAGGGCTGGGGGCAGCTGCTCTCTCTCTCTTTGGCATTGGAGGAGGACAGCCAGGCTGTCACTTACTGGGGGGAGGACTCACCAGCACTGCTGGAGCTCAGCGGTGAGGGACTGGTCACCACCTGCTCGTGTGCCCCAGGAATGCCAAACCTCGCCTCTCCCTGCCCTGCTCGGAGCCGGGCCGCCGCTGTCCCCTGTCCTAGGGTCATGTTATGATGCTTGTATCCCCATTCGTGTGTCCTGTTTGTGCTGGATATTATGTTCTGTGCCTTCAAGACTGGCTCTGAAGAGCGAATGTTTTGTTTTGGTTTTATTATCAGCCTCTCCCCCACGGCTGATGGGACACAGACACAGGGCAGGGCATAGTGCTGTTTCTGCTTTTTTTGCTGGGCTTTTGGCTTTGCACTTGCTCTTGCTTCTGCTTTGCTCTTGCTTTTTGCTTCTGCTCATTAGTTAGTTTAGCCAAGCAGTCCAAATTTTTCCCTGGACTGTTTTTCCTTTCCCTTTTTTGGAGCCATGCAAACCTGCTCCGGACTGTGACCTGGGAACACCGAGAGTTTGCACCCTGTGGCTGCAGCAGCTGCCCCAGTGCCGGAGGGACTGATACCAGAGTGACCACCCCCAGGAGAGACTTTCTGAATTTGTCATCTTTTTCAGAGCGGTGAAACAGTGCTGTCATCCGGTATTGTTCATTTTGTGTGCTGGGGGGTGTTAAATAAACAGGTTCTTTCCACTTCTCTCTGAGGAATCCTTCCTGAACTGGTTGGTGGGGAGGGGCCGTGTGGGTTTGCTTTCTGGAGGGGCCCCCTTTGGAGGCTTTCTCCCAAATTTGCCCTGAACCAGAACAGCCCACTGTTTGTTCGGTACTGCTCTGGGTTTCTGCACACCGTGGCCGCACCCTGAGCCTGGCCCGCATGTCCCCGCAGTTCCATCCCGCCAAACTGCTCATCTTCCTCACCCACCAGCCTCGGAGTTCTACTCATTCTGTGATAGATGAGTAATGCCATGATTGACTCTCACAATTAATGGACAAATAGAACGTATATAGGTTAAGAAAAGTTTTATAGATTTATAGTTATGTTGTACCCCCTCACGTGGTTATCAGGGGACAGCTGGGGTTGGGACATCTGGGAAGGTCAGCTTGTCACTATGCCGACATCTGACCTCCAATCAGTATTTGAGAAAGAGATTCCCACCACTGGGCAGTGAAGAAGGACAGAACTTTGGGAGGGGTTAAAGGGTTAAAAGGGTTAAAAGGTAAAACTTTCATTGTGAGGGAGCGGAGCACATGGCAGGGAAAATCTTTTGCTCCCAGTGCTGTAACCTTTTTTCTTTATTCAGTCTTCTGTTGTACTTTTGATAAGGTTTAATAAAGCTTCCAAAAGTATGAGAAGTGAGTAGCTATTTCTCACATAAAGAACTGTTATTCCTATTCCCATATCTTTGCCTGAGAGCCCCCTTAATTTCAAAATTACCATAATTCAGAGGGAGGGAGGGAGGGGGTTTGCATTCTCCATTCCAAGGCAGGCTTCCTGCCTTCCTTAGCAGACACCTGTCTTGTAAACCAAGACAGGCTGGAAGACACATTAAAGATGATCTCATTCCAACCCCCCTGCCATGGGCTAGGACACCTTCCACTAGACCAGGTTACTCAAAGACCCATCCACCCTGGTCTCAAACATACCCAGGGACAGAGTCCAGGATCTCTCTGGGCAACCTCTTCCAGTGCCTCACCACTCTTAAGGAATTTTCTTCCAAATATCTAATTTAACCCTGCCTTTGTTCAGTTTAATTCCATTCCCTCTTGTCCTATCACTATACATCCTTGTGAAAAGTCCCTCTCCAGCTCCCTTTAGCCCTCTTTGGGTACTGGAAGGTTGCTCTAAGGTCTCCCTGAAGCCTTCTGTTCTCCAGGCTGACCAGTGTAAAAAACTCTTCTTACTTTTCTGGTTGATGAAAATCTCTCAGCAGAGTATAAAATCACTGTTGCTGATTTTCCTTTTGACTTGAACGATGTGAAGTTGATCCTAAGATGAGTACTTTAGCTCTTCCATAACCCATCCTTTATTTATATTGTATCACTTCTACCTGAAAAGACATTTTTGTCCAGAGCCACCTACAAGCAGAACCATGCACTAATTTGCTGCTATGCCTCTTTCTCCTCAGGAAATTCCACACTTGATTGGATCACAGCATGACTGAGGGCAATTCCATGGTGTGTGGCAGAGGCTTCTTGCACACAGGTGTGATTTTGGCATTGTTCTGAACTAATTTGGGAGGTAACCATTAAGTCATGCATTTAGCAATGACCTTCCTTTGCTGGAAGTGCTTTTCTTGTATGATTGTATGACAAGCCAGCATGGTTATTTTAACCTGTCATCACAGGGGCCATGGAACTTCACAAGATGTACCATCCCTTCATTTGCCAAAACATAGCAGCTGCTCTATGGCACCCTCAGGGCTCTTCCAGAGCCATACTGACTAACTGCACAGCTCAGTTTTCTGAAGACAAACCTTTCACTTGCATGATCTGCTCTCACATTTTCTAATTAGGATTGTCTTACCGAAAGAAAAAAATTAATTCAAAGGAATCAATTTTTGTGAAAATGACAGTGGAAGAGAATGTGAAAAGGTCATTTTCACATAGTAGACCTACATCCTCAGTCTGCTCTCTTATTATGGGCCTGTTTTAATTTACTCTGCTCATCTTCCATGCCATGCACACCTGCCCTCTCTGTCTGGGGCCCTGCCAGTTTCTGATGGGCAAGAAATGCTTCTGCTTAATTAGCACCATGCAACTCAAGCATGATTGCAACACAGACAAGGGCACTACTGTCCCACAAGTAATGATGAGCCCAAAATGCATGGATTTAGCTGCACTTTCTGTTGGATGCAATGTAATTCTCGAACCTCTCTAGTGGTGCCTTCTACATGGGTTAGCTATGTGAGATTTGGTTAACTTGGAATGTTAGTCTTTGATTGTGATACCTGTTCTGGGGGGAAATCAGGATTTCCCTTAAATGGCTAAAAGTCTAATAAGGGAAAGCATCAGCCTTTAACAGTTGAATTTGATGATATTAAAGGTATTTCCATCCTAAATGACTCCATGATTCTAAATTAAGATCTGGCTACAAGCTTAAGAAGGTTGCAGTTGAAACACTGGGTCTATTTTGTGAATTCCCCCCTGTCACAAACCTGCCAGCTCCAATGTGTCTGCAAAATCACACCTTGAATATTTCTGTATGGAATGCAAGCCAGTAAGCAAACAAACACAACAAAAAATCAGGGAGGAAGGTAATGTTCAGGACATCTCAGCACACATGACAGCAGAGCAGCTGTCTCTGTCAATGAACCATATTATTTAACTAGTGACTCTAAATTGATCTGATTCTTTTACTTGAGTCAGGCATTGTCTTCATTAATTACTACCACTATTACACCTTTTCCCCCCATGTTTGCACAATGGGAAATGTAAAAAGGATCCTTACCACCCCATAGGCGACGGTATCTGAGTACATTCTCATTTCTGGATACACGCTGACAAGATACCACCTAAAGGTCTTGCACTGGAGCTTTTTCCTTAGGGCCTTCCTCTCTGAAATATCACCAATATCAATTCCAGAGTCCTGCACATGAAACACAGGGCAGAAAAAGCCAGAGAGACATCAGTGATACACTTCTGTGTAAACCACACACCCAGAATCTCCCTCATTGCAGAAACACAGAATAAACTGAGTTGGCAGGGACCCGTCAGGATCATTGAGCCCAACTCCTGGCCCTGCATAGCACCATTCCCAAGAGCCAGACATCATTTTGACCTATGATAATAAACACATTTTGGTTGTGGAGTGAGTCTGTTACCCACACATACCCCAGAAGTGCCCCAGTTAAATATGATACAGTTCACCATGGCAGGGTCTCTTCTACAGTCTGCTTTGGTGAATGGGACTACTCCTGTTGACTCCAGTGGGGTTTAGATCCTGTTTCCAATGAATATCACTGCTGTTCTCTAATTTCCTGGCACTTTCCAAATCCAGAAGGAATTGGCAGGAAGTAGTAAGTTGCTCTTGAAACACAGGCATTTGCTGGTGTTCCACTGCGGCCTAATCAATAGTGTATGACACTTTCTGGCCATTTCTGAAGTCTGAATTACTGCTTGACTGCAAAGAGCAGAAGCTCTGCTCACCTCTCTGAAATAGCACTTATTAAAGTTCTTTTGTAATGTAAAAAGAGAAGTTGTTATTTTTGTTAAAAGCAGTTGCTGAATATTCTGTCCCATAATTTTTATTCTCCTTTACATTTGTGGCTAACCTAGTTTCTACTTTTCATAAGAGCAGATCACAAAGCATGACTTTCATAAATGCCCTGTATATAAAAATCAATAATTTATCACATCAAAATCACACAGCAGAAATTTTTAGAGACGGATCTAAGTGCAAATCTGTGGCTGCTCTTGACAGGGAGTAAAATGAGACATTTTGCTCCACGCTGTGCTCAATGACTTCTGCCTCAGAGCAAAACACAGGATAAATACATTTTCATAGGGAAATCTTATAATCTATCTCCTTAAACAACAGCCTTTACTGGGCCATGAAAACCCCAAAGATTTTGACAAGATTTTAAAAAACACTGAAAGCACTGCATTTTCTTAGTTACACAAGAAAAAAGGTATCTGTGTAAGTATCTATATTTCTGAGCTGCTGAAACAACCACTGCATCCCAAAGCACTGAATTAATGCTAATCTGGAACAAGTATGTTTTATTATGGAAGCATTTTCTAACTAAAGTAAAACTGACTTCCACATTGGCAAAGTATGCTAAATCGATCTGGCATTCATAGATTAGACATTACAATTTTAAAAATGGTGATTCCCATCTCAAGCCCTGCATCATCCATAAAATTTTATGTGGAACTACTCCTTAAGTAGCAATTTTTTTCTGAATTTTGCAGCAAATGACTAAATAAAAATGCTGTAGTGTGCTGAAGGACAATCAATGGATCTTGTGAACAAATCCCACTCATGCACCACTCTGGCTGCACTTGCCAATGTATCTGACCCTTGTGTGAAAAAAAGGAGGGTGCTAGCACACAAGTATTCCACTTTAGGCATTAACAAGGCTTCCTGGGAACAAGTGCTAAATTGGTCCACTGCCTCCCAAATCATATCTCATGCAACCCTGAAGGCACCAGGGCCTGTTCCCTCAGTGTTCACAGTATAAGAAAGAGCATTAAGGAAGGGTCTCAGTAATCACATCCTTTCATGCAGCTGGAGAAGAAAAATAGCTCACATGTAGCACACTGGCTTTATCACCACCAATAAGAGAGTGTGTTCCCCAAAGTTGAGAATATGATGAAAAAAACCCAACAAACAAAACCAGAAGCACAGGCAGAGGAAAGCCCAGTTCCTGATTCTGGGACTTGAAGAATCTTTCCTCTGGGTTTCAAGTGCTTTTCTGAATCTATTTATCCAAGTGTCAGTGATGC
Organism: Fringilla coelebs; assembly: GCF_963513975.1. NCBI lineage: Eukaryota > Metazoa > Chordata > Aves > Passeriformes > Fringillidae > Fringilla > Fringilla coelebs. Next base: position 55,394,332 of record NC_140034.1, on the reverse strand, counting down.
AGAAGTCACCATGGCAGCAGAGGTCTCCATTTGAAGGCCTCAGTACTTCAGAGGGAAGCACACAGAGATCCCGAGAGGGCAGTCACAGCACACTAAAAAATGCACCCCGCTCCTTTGGATTTTTATTATGATTATTATTATTGGCCAAAGACTAAAACCTTTGAAAACATCTGACTTCTCAGAGATCTAGAAATTCTTCCATGGAAAAAAATCAGGTTCCATGTTTAACACTTTGGAATAACATATTTCATGGAAAGTCCTGACTATGACTATTGTGACTACATAGATTTCTATTGCCTACGCAGTCTATTACCAGTATTCATTAGCTTCCAGATAGAGAATTGCTCCTGTAATTGTCCAGCTGCACTTTCTCTTTGCATTCTTTATGAATTTGATCTCTAATTGCATTCAGATCACCAATTTGCACAAGATTAAGCAACACCACCATCACCTCTAGATGAATATGATGCAAATCAGTGTATAGTGCTGTACACCCTCGTTAGCAAAAGGAATTTCTAAGTTTTGTGTTAATATTGTGTTTGCAAGTCAAAAAACTAAAACTTGGATTAATCAGTGAAACTGAACCAATCTTCAAGAAAATAATTAACAATATGAAATAGAAACTGAAATTTAAATCTACCAGGCTAATCACAAATAACATTCATTTGGAATTGCTTTGACCTAAAATAAATAATCCTATCCTGTCCAGAAATGTCTTTATTTTTGTATGGATTTCTGTGCAACTATTCAAAACAGGGACATGTAGAGGACAGTTTTGATTCTGTGAACATGGAACTTTCAGAAAAGTCCTTTCCTATATCAGGTTACAGAGGATTTTTTTTCATGGTCATAGCAAATCATGTGGCTAATGCTGCAACCTAAAATAGGACAATGACTTCCCCACTTTGCCAAAATTATCTAGTTTTAATCACGAGAGATGCAAGAAGCTACTGAGAGCAGCTGAACCAACATCAGCTTTTATGAATTTAGCTGATTTTTTGTTTCTAACATTTTCTTCTAATTAAACTAAAGGAGAAGTACATAATTTTATTTCTTGACACTGAAATAGCAGCAAAACCAGTTTCTCTGAACTGATGTCAAATTAGAGAGATTTTATTCAAGGAAAACTAATCTGCCCTTTAATTTAAGTCTAGACTTTGCTTTTGCTGTAATGATGAGAGCTGTCCTCTGAGATAAACTCCAAATTCAATAGAACCATGCTTCTCAGTTTCTAGGTGGAAACAATCATCCAGATTCTGAGTAAGTACAGTCCCCTTGCTCTGAGCCATTTAGCTCATAGCTTTTCACAGATTAAATACCATTGGCTATAGAAATGAAGAACAGCTAAAATCAAACCGAACTCTGACGTTGGCCATCTGACATCATCTCTTCAGTAATCATCCATGAAAAAGAAATCAGGACAAACAGCCCAGTGAGGAGTTGCAGCACGAATCTGCAACATGACACCCACCAAGCCACCCTCACTCTGATGTGAAATGCTTATCCGACACCCCACACTTGTATCAATAGATGTCAACATCCCCTGGCAGATCTCTCCTCACAAATCTGATGGAATTATAGCTCTCTGTGATGGTAAATAGAAGACTAAAATTCAAATTAAGATGTGCAATATAGATTTGATGGTTTTTTCCTCCCATATTTCTGCAGCTACTAGTTTAAAATATCCATGAAGAGTCATTTGTGAAGAGAATAAACTTGACAAGAAATTAATTTTTAAGGGACCTAAAGACAAAAAATTATTCTAGAATAAGACACAACTACATATATATGTTTATATGCATTTGTGTATGTATGGGCATATACCTTATGCCTATATGTGAGACATAAATACATACATACATACAAATAAAATCCTGCCAGAAAAAAAATCAAACTTCAGGGTAGTAACTGTTGTATTTGTAGGGTGCCCAAATGAAGGAAGGAATGAAGAATCTTACGCCATGTTCTCAGAAGGCTAAGTTATTATTTTATGATACTATATTATATTAAAGAATACTAAACTAAACTACACTAAAGAATACAGAAAGGATACTTATAGTAGGCTAAAAAGATAATAATGAAAACTCGTGGCTCTCTCCAGAGCCTCAACACAGCTTGGTCCTGATTGGCCAATGAGTGAAAACAATTCATATGAAACCAATGAAACAATCATCAGTTGGATAAACAATCTCCAAACACATTCCAAAGGAGCAAAACACAGGAGAAGCAAATAAAATAATTATTGTTTTCCTTTTTCTCTGAGGCTTCTCTAATTTGCAGGAGAAGAATCCTGGGCAAAGGGATTTTTCCAGAAAATACAACTGTGACAAGTAACCAAAATGAAAAGGATCTAAAGCCAAAGCTTGGATGCACTGATCTCTGTGACTCACCTCCTGGGGTATGTTCCAGGCCATATAGACATGGTTCTTAAACTCATCCATCCAGACCTCAGCCACCCTCAGCGCGTTTCTGCGGACGTGAGCAGTCAGATCCTCCGTGTACGGTTTATGTGCTCTTTCGATGTGGGCAATCCTGGAGCAAGGCAGAACCTCAACGCTTCCTCCACACTGCCACACCTAGCAGGGAAAAAGAAAAGGACATTCTGCTAGTGGCAGCTCCCTACACCACTGCTGGCCTCCAGCAAACTCACTGGAATTTTTTTATTTCATTGGTAGAAAGGAGAATAACCACTCGAGACTTCTTGGACTACAAAGAGGTTGTGAGGGGAGGGTTATTACTTTGCCTTACCAAAAATTATTATTGCTACTTCACATCACTACAGAGTTTCTACATTACCAGTAGCCTCTCATCACACTCTGCCTGGATCAATGCAGTTGTTTTCAAGATTATTAATAAAATTATTTATACCAAATTCAAAATAGTAACACCTGGTTCAAGTTTTAAGCCTTGCAAGCCTTTCTCTGAGGTTCTGCACAGTCCATACCAGACCATATATGCACTATCCAGAATCTCAAACTAGGCAGCCTGTCATTATAGGAAAAGCCAACCAGCTTTTTAAGACTGCTGAAGTTTCAGGTTCCATGAGGATGAGGAATATAAATGCACCTTATGCTTTGCTTTAAACATGGTTGTGAAAGGACCAGGACTATGCCTTTTGAGAGGGAGAGATAAAAACCAAGACTGCCTAATGAAAATGTGTGAACAATTTAATCAGAAACTACTCTTAAAATAGCTTCTTTATGTAGGTTACTCTACTTGCTCAATTAGATTTCAGTTTTTCCCACTACCACAACTGAGATAAAGTACACAAAATTAATCAAAATTACTGCTTTCATTTCTGATTTACTCTTTCTGATTTCAACAAAAGCTAAAGCCACTTTGGCAAACTGAAGAGTCACTGAAGTACATGAGTTATTTTACATAGCAGCTCTTTTTCTGTGTATCTTGTACCATGTAAGCTTCCTAACAAGATCAAGGCAGCCCATTCATCATGGTTGACTGGATGCTGCTCAGGTGAAAGACCAGATGTACCCAAACTGCTTGATTCTGCTGAATAAGTACCTGGGTGTCCCAGAGGCAGGTGTACTCATGGAGAAGGGACAGAGTTTGCCTTATGATAACTGCCAGCAGAAACTCCTGAGGCCTGGTACCTCATCCTAAGAGAGCAAAAAATGAGAGCAAGGGTGCTTCTTTCTTGTACCCTCATCCAGGGGGTCATATTCTGATCTCCCTCCTGGTGGCCAGGAATGTGGGCTGGAAAAACATCCTGTTCTGCAGCTGATCTCAGGCCCCTCAGATCTGTCCACCCTATAGGCATATGCTCTACTAAGGAGGCACTTTGTTCAGTCATTCATTTTATATATTTAGACATCTGGCTTGAATACAGCATTTAGGCATTTGGCAGCTCCTGAGACTAGAAAATGTGGCATGAATTCAGAATGTTTACAAAGCTTTTTTCTGAACTGGAGCCTAATTGCATTCAGCATATGCTGGGAGAAGAGACAGAGCCCTGGTTTGCAGAGCTCTGTGGAAAGGGAGCTAACCCATGAACCTGCTGTAACAGTCAGAAAGGGAGCTGAAAAGACTTCAGCACATCTCTGTGTCCAGAACTTGGAAGACCATTAGAGTAAATAAACATAACCATTATCAATATCAGGCAAAACTGAGATGATCATAAATATTTAAAAATAAATATGCAACTGATCTGGCACCAAAAAAAAAATAATCTGGAAAAAAAATTGGTGTCCTGTCTTTGTAAAACTCATATTAAGTGGGCAATCTAGTTTAACGATCTAACAAAAATAACAAAAAAAGTTTGTAAAACATTTATTTATAAATGGTCCAGCTACATCTCCTAATAGATATTAAACGTGAAGTACCACCAGGCTGTGGTCACACAACGCCTGCTTTCAGTCCAAGTAACAGCATGGACATCCAGCTATAAATTGTTTCAGAGTTACTCACTGTACACTGCCTAAATTGAAAAAAGACAAGGAAGATGCAGAGATGGTCATAACTTAGCCTAGGACAGGGAAATTCACAGTGCACATGCACTGTGTACTCTGCCCAGCCTCTGCTCATTCCAACCAGGGATGGCCTTGAGCCAAGACCAGCAAGAGAACACCAAATCTTTTGTGAGATTTTCAGAGCTAGGTCACAATGCTGTCTTGACAACAAGTTGAGCTAAAAAGTTCACAGTCTACAATAAGCTGTATTTCCAAGCAAATTTCTAGGAACTGAAATTTGGAAGAGCAGTGTCATGTATAATTTCAGCATTGATTCAGTTATCAGGAAACTGTGATTTGATTTAATAATGAAGTGAGATGTTTTCAAAAAACAACCTGAGATGATCAAGTCCTTAACAGAGTTTGCAAATAAAAATGACCCACTACCTGAATAAACACCAACTAATCAATTCTAGTGGCCACTACTTCCTGCCAGATACTGTCAGTCTTTGTTCTATTTTCAAAGACTAATTAATTTCAATCAATTAATTAGCTATCAAAACAGAGCTGCTAAGTTTCATTAAAGAATTTCAAAATATATTATTTCCAAGCGAAAATTTCCTAAAATGTACAAAAATCTTAGATACAGGTTATGAAACCTTGCTGAATGTAAGCAGAGGCAATGCTTTAAAAAGGCAGAAAGTACAATCCTTACATGCTCAGCTGGTCACATCTGGGACAAGCCAATATCCTTTCTCCCTCCCACTGTTCTTTGCCAGTGGGATTACAGTCCAGCAAGAAATCTCTTTTTTATCCAAATGTTTCATTGCATTTAGGGAGCGGTAAGTCGTTAAAAAAAAACAAATAGAAATGGAGGTAGCAGGCATTAAAGTAGGACTTTCAAATGACATGATGGTCTCCTGGAATCTCATGAAAGTCAGGATCCCCAGCTCCCTAGAATATGCAAAATCTCCAGCCAAGGAATGAAGGGCTTTACTGTTCATACTCTAAACACTACAGTGAACTGCTTGTATGAATACTAAACAATAAACATCATTAATTGCTACATAAAGCATCAGGTTTTCTTTTAAATTCTTTTCCCTGATTATATTTTAAGTAATGCAATTTCCTGCAGTTTCTTTCCCTTCTAGACCAAATGGTGACTTGAATCTGACCACTCCTACCTCCCCCCATCTCTTTCACTCATTTACATTAATCCCTGGTGCTCTAACCATTGTGTCGGAGCTATTGTGGATAGCTGGATGGCTTTTCAAGAGAAAAACCTTGAGGTGGTGTAAATCTCACCTCAGAAGTGCACAGGAAAGACTAATTAATTACTCTGACCAAATACCTTTTAGTCAGATACAATTTTTATGGTTTTTAAAATTCATAGTTTAATGCTAAGAAATACATTTTCTCAAAGACTCGGCTCAGAGGGAACTGAGAATCCTTTTAGAGTGGCCTGTTTTTCATCTAATAAAATTCCTGTAGACAAGAAGTAATAGTAACTGAGGGGTTAGTTCCTCGCAGCTTCACACATTTCCCCTGTGGATTTTGCAGCTATTTTTTGCTGTCATTAGCAATCTTTATTCAGGCTTTATCCACACTGAATAGCACCCTACTAGTTTTCCTGGACTGCTGTTTTATTTGATGGCTATAAACACATACAAAAGTTAAAAATCAGTAGAGCTTTTTCAAATTATCACCCTTGGCTTTAGCAAGAAGTCTCTAGATAAGAGCTTCAAAGCCTTTTTCAAACCACATGGAATGGTTTGAAGTAAAATGTTATATTTCTGAGCATACTGTGGCTGCAATCAGTAATACTTAATGACTGACCTACTTGTAAAATTGCAAGGAAATTTGTACAAGTACTTAATTTCCTAAACCGCGGTTAAAAGGAAATTCAGCAACTTTTCCTGTTCCCATCCCTTCCTGTTCCCTTCCTGTCCCATGAAGATAATTTTCCTATGATAGGCAAGCAGTGGAAATTACCAGCAAAAATCTAAATATCCTGCCAAATCTTGAAATGTATATATGCAGTTGTAAAAAATAATATATGCTTTCATTACTGTGACACAATAAAGAGCAATTCACATGTCATGCTGTAAAAGCATCAATTGCAAAACTGTACCAACAGGCCTCAGACTTTGCCTTTAGAAAGTTCTGAAGCATGATCAATGTGGTCCATGTATCTTTGAGAGTACTTTCCATGATTGCTGGAGTCTCAGATAGGCAAAAGGTTTGCTTTACTCTAGAGGAACTTCCTGAGGTTCTGGTCCTGCTGGTTTACATTGCAAAAACAGTCTTTCAGGAAAAGAACACAGCTCCTGGAGTTTCCCTTCCAAAGAACTCTGAGCCCACTTCAGTGTGTTTTCAATGTTCCCTTCCAAGGCAGCCTGAGAAAGGGCTTTTTATTCTTGAATTTCCTGAGGAGGTTCATATATTTGGTACAGCCCCAAGAAGAGCTTACAGAGATTTCTCTTCTTTAAAGAGTTCCTTGTTCCTTCATCACTACCCAAAGGTACCAAAATTCCATTAAAAAATTCTAGGTCCAAAGGGACAGTAGCAGTGCCAAAACGAACATTTACAGAGCTGAGAGACTAAAATCAGCATAGCCCATGACCTAAACTAAGCAAATCAAAGAAGAGATGACAGGGGCATTAAATGAGTACAGAGAATCTATTGGAGAGGGGTGAGGGGGAAAGGAGGGGAAACTCCTTTTTGCACCTTCAGTTGCTGTGGCTTGTGGACAATCTGCTCTAAGCACTTCACACTATTAATTTACTGAATGTTTATTGGCACATCGTTATACCTGTGGCCCTAAATCTGTGAGAATTTATGTTTACCAAGGTTAAAGCAGCACCCCAGAGTAAACAGAAGGGCTCTCCACACTGGGAGAGCAACTTAAAACCACAGAGAGGACACAGGTGGTAGCACAACAGCTCAGCTGTGAGTCCCCCTCTGTTGGAGGGGTACAGGACCTGAGCATGGGGCAGTGCAGGGGGATGGCACAAGTGAGGCAGCTACGGGAGCAGGAACACACCAAGTGGTTTCTAAGAGCAACTTGCAAAGTCCTGAAACCCTTGTCACCCCTCACGCACTCCCACCACGCATCCCACAGCACTGCAGAGCCATGTGTCACACACAGTACCTTACAAATACCCAAATCAATCTGGTTACAAGTTTTTTAAGCAAACTCCATTCACACCTGGAGAACCTCTTTCACTACATTATTTAGTAAATCCTCTCCAATTTCATTTAAATGTATTTGAATTTGCACGTTTAATCAAAACAATCGCAACTCTGAAGCCGATCCCTTTCTCGAATATTTAATTTATACTTCAATATAAAATGATATAACACTTCTTCATTAGAAGTTTCTTTTTATCTCTTTAATCACTGAGTTTTCTTTTTATGTTATAGAACCTTAATCTAATAAAAAAAAAACCCTACAAGTCATCGAGCAGTTTATTAGCATGTACTGCATTCATTAAATTTACACAGAGTGTGCAGTTTCTCCAAGAGCTGATGTGACCTTGTTTGATACCATCACCTCATTTGGACTGCAAACAAAAACCTTTTAATAATTAAGTGATTTCTCAAAAAGCTGAAGTAATTTCTGGCTTCAGTCAAGGTTGCAAATTACAAAATTAGAAGTACTCATTAAAGATGCCCCGAAGTTAAAAAACAGTCAGTGTAAATTAATTACTACTGTGGATACAAAGTAATTAATTACCAGTATCTTTGAAATATATTTTTGGGAACAATTTATTGTAAAAACTAGTTGTGAATCTTGTCATCCTTTGTCATTATCATTAATTGTTTACTGATAATCAGTAATGAGCTTGATGTTGTACAGACAAGTATGAACAAGCTATTTTCATTCAATAACATAATAATTTTGAATCTGCATTACTTTGGTATCTTGACAGGTGACTGCAGAAAGGACAGAGAGAGTTGTCAGAGACAAAGGTCACTGAAATCCACGTTCATATTTCTAGTTGCTATCAGTGGGTTTTCAATCACACCCTGGAAATTTTTGGATTGTTGTGCACATTTGCTGGGTATCTGCTTCTGCAGAGCTAGAAACTATACCCACTGGATGAAATATGTTAATATTTATTTAGGTAATATCTCCACTGAATTCAGATAACCTTCAATAAATATGTCTGATCATCACACAATCCTGTCATACTTTCGGGTAAACTTTTTTATTTGTATGGAAGAACAGCCTTTTTTCATAACCAAGCTGGTAGTTTAATGTGAAGCTGTAAGTACCTACAAAAATACCTTCCCCCCACCATCTAAAAGGCTTTTTAAATGGAAAATAAAAGACTTTAACATAACTAGAGCTGCTCTTCATTTTTAAAATGTAAATTATCCCTTAAATCTAACTTTTGAAGCCATCATTAATTGCCTCACAGGCCTCATTTTACATTAATTGTGCCTTCATAAAACACTCTCATTGAAAACCTAATACATGTAAAGATTCTTCCCAAATTAAATTGTCATTACTTTTCTTCCTCTTTTAGCTAATTGCTTCATTATGTACTTTTTAAATTGTTTTGTTCTGCAGGGATTAATTTTGCACGTATCTTCATGAGCTATGAAACTGTTACAGTGTACTGTTAAACTAGGCATGGTGTGCTGCTGGTTTGAACTGTAGGAACCACTCTCCCACTCTCCACCTGTGTCACTTGGAGATAACACATGTCAAGGGTCACTTATGGCCCCGTTCAGTTCTCTTCCAAGTGTGTCCATCTCATTGCCAGGCACAGCCAATAACCCACACATCAATCGCTACATTGCCAAGTTTAAGTTATCAACAGGAAGTAAAAGAAATCACTTTTTGTCTAAAAAAGCACAAAAGGAGAGTGAAAAACAGGACCACCACGGGTTTAGTATTCATGGAGCAATGTACTGTGCTGGCCATCTTTTATGGCTTTACCTTTCTCTCCTTACCACAGCTACACTTAGCTTGATGAGCTTCATTAATCTTGCACTGTGCCTAAAGACCTGATCATAGAATACATCATGCTGGGTTGGGAGGGACCCACAAGGATAATCAAAGTTCAATTCCTGCCCCTGCACAGGACACCACAAGAGTCACACCACGTGCGTGAAAGCATTGTTCAAACACTTCCTCAGCTCTGTCAGGCTTGGTGCGGTGACCACTTCCCTGGGGAGCCTGTTCCAGTGCCCAGCCACCCTCTGTTGTCACTGTTCAATTTCAATCCTTTTACCAGGATTTTTCTCCTGAGAAGCTGAGAAATCTCAGAAAAGAAATGTAAACAATAATTATCTGATTGCTTAGAATGCTGGAGGTTGCTTACCAACAGGGGCATCTTTGATTGGTTCCATGTGAATTGTTTTTACCTAATGACCAATCCCAGTCCAGCTGTGTCAAGACTCTGGTCAGTCACGGGTTTTTTATTATTCATTCTTTGCTAGCCTTCTGATATCTTCTTTCTCTTCCTTTAGTATAGTTATAATATATCATTTTCTTATAATATAATATGTATATGAATATGAATGGAATGGAATAGAATAATAATCAACCTTCTAAAAAATATAGAGTCAGATTCATCTCTCACTTCATCCTGGAAACCCTCACACCAACACCACAACAATTATAACCACCCTTTGTGAAGAATCTTTTCCTAATATCCAACCTAAACCTCCCCTGACTCAGCTTCAGGCCATTCCCTTGGGTTCTGATGCTGGTCACCACAGAGACCAGCTTCTCCTCTTCCCCTCACAAGGAAATTCTAATTGCAGCGAGTCTGTCTCCTCCCAGGCTGATTAGAACACGTGCCCTGAGTCCCTCCGCACACAACTTCCTCTCCAGACCCTTCATCATCTTCACTGCCCTTCTTTGGACACTCTCTAACAGTTTAATGTCTCTTTTATAACACCCAAAACTGCCCCAGCACTTGAGGTGAGGCTGCTCCAGCTCCGAGCAGAGCAGGACAATCCCTCCCTTGCCTGGCTGGCAATGCTGGGCCTGATGTCCCTAGGACAGGGCTGGCCCTCCTCATTGTGCCTGATGTCCCCAAGACAGGGCTGCCCTCCTGGCTGCAGGGCTCTGCTAACCCATATTCAGCTTGGCATTAACCAGCACCCCTGTCCATAGTGCTGTAGCCCAAATTCTATCAGCATTATTAAAGACTGAGACAAGAGCTCCTGAAGAATCCCCTGTTCAGCCAGGCTTTTGCCTGGTCTTTTGCCTCACTCGCTTGACTTACAACATGAAGTGCTGTCACACACATAAAGGTATCTGGCCTTCACACCTGTGACCTGAACATGCTGGATCCATCCTGGTGAACCCATCTCAGTCATCTGCTGACTTCTGTACCACCACAGCAACCCCCTGCTCTCCCTCACTGGTCTTCCTCTATTCTTTGTTAGATTGTTAAATCAGTCTTGCAATATTAAAATCACTCAATGAAATTAAATTCTAGAGGAAAGCCACAAATATGGAATCTTACCAGCTTAGGCCATGAAGACTTGCAATACCAGAAGGTACAATGGCAATAACACTATGCCGTGACTTGAAAGTGCAGGAGGGCATTAAACATGAGGCTAATAATGCACTAATTAACTTGCATCTCACCTGAGTCCATTGATGTGTAAGCATATATTGAGTTAAACTGTTTTATATTTTCCATACCACTAAAAATAACAATTTCCTCTCATAAAACATCAATATATCTGTATTAGTTCCCAGTTGGTAATGTGCAACTACATATGCAGAGTTGGTGAAAAAACACTTGTGAGAAATTTCCAAGTGCCTCTTCATCCTTCCTTGTAGGGTACAGTGATGTGCCGTGTTAGCTGCTGCTGTAATACTTTTCTTTCCTGTGGGAGCAGCTAATAAAATATTCTCTCACCAGAAATAGCAAAAACACAAAACTGAATCACTGGTAATGTATAATTACACATGCTGTAGCTGCAGATTACCTGCTGAGGCATTCATGAGAAGAACAGAGGGAAAAACAATTATTCCAATGTAGGAGTGACTGAAACCAGAACAAGCCAAAAAAAGCCAGTAATGTCATGACTGGCAGAATTTGGAAGTATGACAATTACTTATTTTATTCTCAATAGAGCCTTTCTTTTTTAACCTATTGGAATTACAATCTTTTAAATAGAGAATTTCAGTCTGTGTCATCTTGGGATTCAAATTGTTGACACAGTGAGGTACTTTGCAAAACAAAGATAATCTCAGGAATAATCCTGTGCACACAGATAAACCACTGCTGGTTACACAGGGTGCTAGGCAAGTGCTTATGCCATACTTGCACTGCTAAGGAATTATTTTTGTCTTGGTGAAAGTGTGATCTATGAAAAGCTACATCTTGTAAGTAACATTTGGTCAATCTTTACAATTTTTTTCTTTCAGGCTTCAATCTAGAAATAGGCTTCTCTTAATTCACAAAATAGATGAAAGCAAAATAAACTTCTCTCTATTTAAAGTTTTAATGCAAACTTGAAGAGAAATCATTACATGAAAAAGCAGTATTTAAAAGTTCTCTCAGAGTAACAGCTAAGGATATTTCTATTTTTGGACTTCTCAGCACTTTGCCTTTACACATCACCAACCTTGTACTGTTGAGCAGCACTTGTGATCACATACTGTTGATGTTTTCTGTAGAGCAAATCATTCCCTAGTGGCAAAGGATATTGGCCTTCTTACTGAAAACAAGCTAAAAAACATGGCTTTAGGACTACAACAAGTGATGATAGCTGCAAGTGCAAGAATGGGAAATATCTTGATTAATTTTCCTGAGGCGTATTTGGGGAAGATCTACATTGCTCAGTGGAGTGCCATGAAGGGAGGCCCAGCAGCAAGGACAGAAAGGGACACCAGGCATGCGTGACACATGCCCCACTACTCTCTCTCCATGCAAACAGTTCCACAGCACAGCAGTTTGGTGAAAAATCCCTTCATCTTCTTTGTTCCTTCCCTGGCATTTCTACTTCTTGGCACGCCAGCCTGTCAATCTACCTAACAAAGCAGTTTGTGAGGTAGCACAGTAAATCACTAACTGATTAACATTAAAATTAACCCTGCATTTGAAAAAAAATAAAAGTTGAATGAAGCAGAGGTGTTCAGAGGCAGTAGGTGTGGGGCAGACCACTGTGCCGGCAGGGCCAAAGCACTGGCATGCTGCTGCAAGAATTAGAACAAGAGCATGGCAAGGAGAAGGAGAAAATCTAACCTATGTGCTGTGAAACTTCACTTGAGCTTGAACGCTGTTGGTGCAGTTTACATTATCCTCATCCTAAACCCTAAACACAGCACTGTACCAGCTTCTAGGAACAAAATTATCTCCATCCCAGCCATGCCCAGGACAACTGTGCAAAGGCTTTCCTTAATAAAATCAGACATCTGTTTACATGCAATATAGTCACAGTTTCATGTAATTTGTGGCCTGTGTTAGGAACACTGAGAGGTAAAATGCTTGTGATTAACAAAAAGAACACTATCCCAAGGGCAATATTATAAGAAAGATCTCAGGTGAGAAACAATCAGGATACACGCACACTGTGGACTGGAAATGGCTGGAACACATAAGCAGCCATCAGCTTTTAGGCACCAAATGGGAGAGACTCACTTAACTAACAGGTAATGAAAAATCATGATCCCAGAAGTATGTTGGGGGGGGGGGGGGGGGGGGGCGGGGAGGGGGGAGGTTAAAGAAAAAACAAGATAGATAAGACCCAAAACCACATTAATAAACCCCAAACAAACAACAAACCAAGACCCAGGCCAAAACTAACAAACAAATAATAACTTCTGGAATTCACATCTGCTTGCTTTGCCACAGAGGGACCCTAATGTATGAAATACCCCGAAGAACACTGGGATTATTTTCTGCTCAAGTAACTCATTTCTCCATCTCTATTCATTAACTGCATTCCTCCAGTTCTCCACCATCAGAGACAGCATTAGATTCACAAAAGGTCTGCAGACAAACCACCAGACTAGCAAGAAATGAAGCAATTAATTTCACTACAGCAATATACTGTACAAAAGAAGTGTGTCACACTCAGTCTAACTATAAATGCAATTTTCCTCCTGGGTCAGCTGATGTAAAGTCCTGATATACCCTTAAGTAGGAACAAGACCCAATCCTTTTCCCTTAAAGAGCTTTTACCTTCTAATAAATTTTCCTCTTACCCACTTAAGAGGGCCATTATATCCTTGTGAACACGAATTCATCTGCAAGCACAAAGTCTTTGTGACACACAGAATTACTCTAAGTCAAAGCCTAGGCTTGCATTCCCATGACTCTGATGATGACTTAGTCTGGGACCTGAAACAAATCACTGAGTATTTGTTAGGGCATCCCTAAAAGTGGTACAATAACTTCTTGTAACAGATATTTGGGAGCTTTATCAAGCATGTCGGTTGCTTTAAAAGACAAAAGAATTGCTACAGGGTTGCTTTTGATAGAAAATCTTCTTCTGAGACTTTAGTAGGAATTGGAAGAGACCTTTAAGGTACCTACTGCAAACTAGACTTGAACCATCCAAAGCAGAATCTGACTGAATGCATCCAACTGATTGCAGAGGATTTGTAGGTTCTTGTAGGCCACAAGAAATGCCTGTGCAGGCACAACCCAGCAGCTGAGCCCAAACAACACTGAGAAACACCAGCCTTACACTCACATTCTTTTTCCACTTTAAGGCAGTTACCAACACAGCTCCTGCTTGATCACATGGATAAGAATGTGATTCCAATTTGCCCTCTAAATGCAATCTGGTAATTTAAAAGCACACTTAAGTCCATTCAATTTGGAATGATTGAACGAAAAAGAAGCACCACTAATCCTAACCTGAATTTATAAATATGATGCTTCTTCACAGTAAATGAATCTTTTAAAATCCCAGTTAAAGTGATTGAACTCAAAGAGGATTCTATGTAATCTTGCATCAACCAGCCTGCCTTTTTTTGTCTTATGGGGCAAATAAATAGATTTACAAGAAAACATTTGGTTGAAGAGTAAATAAAGAGTTTCTTCTAAGATTCAAATGCATTCATGTTTTAAACTCATCTGCCAGCTTCTAGCTCAAGGCAAAAGACTTCTTTTAATATTTATTTAATAATATATGTTTAGTATTTTACAAATGCTGTTACAAATCCATAGTCAAGGGTAAAAATCTTAGAAGTTAAAACAGTATTCCAAATCAGAGACCAACAGAGCTGAGCAGCAGCTCTGAAACAAATTCAGAATCAAGAGAATAATCCTCCAAAGTCCTGTTTTCTGTGGCTTGTTATGGTTTACCAACAATGAATACCTCAAATACAGTTTCCAATAGTTGGGGATTTTCTTGCACTCACGTAACAGAAATAACTAGATATTTGTGCAGATGATGAGGTAAAAAACAGCTCCTGGGTGAGGACAGTGGGAAAAGTCTCCATTTGTCAGGGTTTAATTCCTCGCAGTAGTTTTACATCCTCTGGAACAAAATCAGTGATATAAGGACATGGGACCATGTTCTACTTACTGTGTTTAAGATGAACAGGTAGCTCAAATGATCCTAACATGGGCTATTTCTGCAGTCAAAAATAAACTCTCCAGTTCTTTTAGATGTTTGCTCTTACAAGCTTATGCATAAAATTTCCCTAGCAGGCCACTTTGGACAGATAGTGTCTGCTTGTCCATTATCCTGAATGAGAATGCTTTGCAAGCAGCAGAACACTAGAAAAATCTAGATACTTCTTAAAAAAATGGAAAATGACAATGAAAGATGAGGTGCAGTGAGAAATACATAGTCACAGATTGGAGAGCAGCATTTTAAAATGGAAGCATTATTTATTGCACTAATATTGTAATTATAATGTAGTTTTTGTGGAGCAGTGAATGTTTTGATTAAGGCATTCACCATCAGCCCCACAGTTGAAAGTGACACAAGTAATCTAGAGATGTTCCAGTGCCCAACCCTCCCCTGAGTGAAAAACCTTTTCCTGATATCCAACCTAAACTTTCTGTGACACAACTTCAGGCCGTTCCCTGTCACTGGTCACCAAAGTGAAGAGATCAGTGCCTGCACCTCTACCTCCCCTGGTGAGGATATTGAAGACCACAATGAGGTCTCCCCTCTCTGAATCTCATGTATGATCTCAGGCACACAGAGGATTGTGGGAAGAGCTGTTAATAAATTGTTAAACAATCTGCTTATTATAGCTCTGCAATTTGTTTTAATACAGTCAGATCCAAGCCAGCATAAATTCAGATAAGGAAGCATATATTCTGCTACCTTGCACACTACAATCTATTACAGATGAAAGTATTTTATGTAGGTCAGGTGCTGCTTCCCTGGAGACAGAGAAAAAGCCATAAGGAAATCAGAGCAGTGTCAGGCCTTATTCCAGTGATCCAGCATACTCCAAAATTTCAATTATGCAGAGATTGTGTCTCTCTGGCCTTGTCTATCAACACACCAACAATAAACTCCTCCAAGGCTAAGTATTGCAGACCAGACAGGGTACATCTCATGACGCAAGCCGAGAGAAAACTTCTTGCACTCACAAGGAAACAATTTTTTTACAGTTGTAAAAAAACCCAGAAAAATCAAAGTGATGTTATTTTTCAACTTATTGCAACATTGAGATGCAAAATAAGTTTTTGGGAGCAGAAGGCAGCTCTCTGGCCCTTATAGTGAGAAGAACAGTGTTATTAAAAGAAGCAGTCTTGCATTTCTCGCTTTCCTTAGAAAAGTGCTCTACTGTAGCTGAAAGGGGGTCTGTGCTTTGCTCTGGCTGAAAAAACTCTTTATCTTTAACAGGTGTAAGAAAAAGAATTTCAAGAAACCAGAAATAAAAATGAGTATTTTTTGTTATAACTTGCTGTCTCAGGAGATAATTCTATATTCTTACAGTAAGTTCCCTTTTTTTTTTTGCTATTGTACAGCAGTATGCTTTTATTCTGGCAACTAAAAGGCTCAAAACACAGTTACCTCTCCCTTACATTTCCTAGCAGGGTTCAGAACCTAGTTTTATAACACACCACACCATTTTTCTTTACCATTATCTACCTAAGAATTCCACTCTTATCAAAAACCTGAGAGATTCTCAAAGAGAACAGAAAGGTGTTTTGCTGTGAAGAGATACAGAAAGAAGTACACAAATCACACACAATACTGCATTATAGTAAACAGGTGAAGAGTGTGCAATGGAAAAAGAAAATATATGCACTTATGCACATTATGAATACCTTAATTCCCTTCTGTCTGGAAGGCAGCATAAATGCCTCTATATTCTACTTTGCTCCAAGGTGATTTTCCTAATTTAAATAAACCAAGTAATCTAGAAAGGTTTTTCCCATCACACCTGTGAGAAACTGTTCTCCTTACTGAGTCTGAGATCACAGGTAAGCAGGGAGATTTGGCTATCAACTCTGCAAAATTCTAGCACTGTTGAAAGAACAATCTTAAATTTAAATTCTGTACTTCTACCCTTGTCCCAGATTAAGTTCTGTAAAGAGAGCTATTGCTCTTTCTTCCCTCCTCTCTCCTCAAATAAATTTACATGTTTGCAGAGCTGTGGATCTCCTTTTCATGCCATCATCCATGTTTTGGACTGCTTCCCCCACCCCCCCCCCCCCGCAATAAGAAACAAGCTATATTTTAAATGTAAGCCACCAGTATTGGCTAATTATTTTCCTTACCCTGATTCCAAGCTCCACATTCTCTCCTCCATATACTTCCATGCCTTCATCCAGTAATCCAATCTCTTGGAAGTATTCTCTATCTACTATGAAGCACCCAATCAATGCAGGACTTCTGGAAGAATAAATCATCAAATCATCAGCAACCAAAATTAGCAGATAAATTATGAAGAATTTTATTATTCAGACACAGATTGTATTTATTATTGCTAGGTAAAATGATGCAGCAAAACAGATTCTTTAGAAAATATTTCTCAAAGAGTTTTATTGAGCCTTGCCTTCTGATATTCCTTCTAAAGTGAAATGAACACCATTGAAGGAAATTAGAGTTGAATTATTGAACATAAATATTCACCAGAGCAGTAAGGATTTCAGTGCTAGTAGTGTGAGATCCAGGAGCACCAGTTTTGTTTCTGAGGCACCAGCCAGTGTAGTCTCTCTCCTTGCTAAGTCCTCAAGTTTCTTGTCTGCGACAATTGCAAATGATACCCACTGATTGCAGTTCTGTGTGTTTCGCCAAACACACAGAGCTAAAACACTTGTGTCTGTAAGCTTATCTAAAAAAAAGAGATTATTTCTTAAATAGGACCATCCAGATCAGTTTTTTTAATACAGAATCAAGAAAAGTCTGCCTTTACCAGCATAGTGTAACATTATCCATTGTCCTGAGCCAAATCTAAACACATCACATAGCTTTACTGGACCAGTAAGCTCTATTTATGTCATGGTGTGAACCAACCAATTTTTACTACACAATTTTAATCAGGTAAGAGTTCAGCCACAGAGAGTACAATTTTGCCCTATGAGTAGAGAAGGATATAGAGTCATTTAGCCTTTTCATTTTTCTCCTACCTTATAATCCACAATTGCAAGAAATAAATATGTCTTTTCAGATTATTATGCTGCTATCAGGCACTCTGGTAATGACAGGATATTAATTAGCAGTACAGGGGAAATCACCCTGCTTTTATTGAGAACACTCAAACTACAGCTAGTGGACACATTTGCTTTCAGACAGATCATAGGCTGTCTGAATCACAAACTGTACAGCTCTACAGAAATCTATATATTAATGCCTCCAAGTGCTATAGTACCTGCTTTGTAACAATGGGAGACCATCTCTGATGTATTTATTAATGAAGAAAATAGCAGTTTACATCAATACAAAACTTATGCTTCTGATAAGGTACTTTTATTTTTGTTTTTTTTTAAGTATTTCTCAGTGCACCCGCTTCCCTTTGCTATAATTCTAAAAGGATAATGGAGGCATGATAAAAACCATCCATCAATACACATGGCTTTGTTTGTTGGTGTGTTTGTTTTAATTACACAACACACACATGAAGCATATTGCACTGAATTAAAAAAATGTGCCAGGGAAAGAGCTAGGGAACAAACCTGAAATTCATAAAGGACACTCACTCCCCAGTCTTCACACAGAACAAAGTTTGGGGGTAAAATGGAAAAGTATATTCGCTCATTACTTTGTGTTTCACTACTTTTAATTTTAAAAATCATAATAATTACTCTATATAATTAATCACAGGATCATAGAATGGCTTGGGCTGGAAGGAACTTTAAAGATCATCTCATTCCAAACCCCAGCCATAAGCAGGTTCTTCTTCTAACACATGAGGCTGCTCAGAGCCCCATTCAGCCTGGCTTTGAACGCTTCCATGGATGGGACATCCACACCTTCCCTGGCAACCTGTTCCAGTGCCTCACCACCCTCACAGTAAAGAATTTCATCCTAATATCTAACTTAACCCTGCCCTCTGTCAGTTTAAAGCTGTTCCCTCTTGTCTATCACTACCTACTTTTGTTCCTTACCAGTTTTGTTGGAACTACCATTTAGGTATTGGAAGGTGCTGTAAATCTCACTGGAGCCTTTTCTTCACCAGGCTGAACAACCCAAACTCTCTCAACCTGTCTTCACAGGAACATTTTTATAGGGTTAACAGAGTTCATTGACATCAATAACTATTTCTAATGATGTGGAAATTATCACCCCTTTTTACATTTGTCTGTGGCAAACCTGTTAATTTTTATCTCCTGCTTTCCAAATCTAGGTTCTCTTCATGGGTCAGTGGAGTTCAGAGAGTGTTAAACTGACAGAACCTGAGAAAAGTGTCTGTCTGTAAAGACAGAGCTACTGGATGAAAAATAGCTGCCAGTGCTGTTTGAGGTTCTGCTTTTCAGGTGGTGAAAACAGCATTCACGCTTTCTTTCTGCAGGGAGCTGGAGCACAGGTACCAGTGACCTCCTTGGAATGAATGTGTATCTACAAGAAAGGCCTGTAATCTCTGCAGAGCTGCTCAGTGGGTTCAGAGAGTACTACTCCCCTCCCTGAAACAAAGGTATTGTTCTGTACCAGCCTAACAACACTCTGGACCTGGTAAGAATGTAGAGACCCAGACTGTCCCACAGCAAGGACCCAATACAGCCTTTGCTCACAATGTCAGTGACCAAACATTAACTCCTAGGACACAGCACAGCTGTACACCTATGTGACAAACATTGTAAAGAATACAGTTGTCAGATCAGCTCTTCTTATATAATGTAACTGCAAAGAAAATTCCATTTATTCCTGTAAGCACTAAATTAGCAGGCAAGACATTTGGAGAAAGCAGTGCTGCTGAGCAGCTCTGCCTCCCATTTCACTTGGGAAGGAATCCTATTTAAAAAGAGCTACTGAAAACAAAAGTTTCCTTTAAAAACCTTTAAAAACATCTACTGAAAACAAGAGTTGTCTGTGTAGGCATCAAGGACACTTAAGTATTTGAAGTTCAAAGTCAGTAAAAGCTATCACATAGCTGAGCCCACTTGCCCCCTGTCACACCCAAGAGAGCTTTTAGACACTGTAATTTAGTTATTTATTACCTTATTGGAGCAGTTGTGTTCTCCAGTTTCCACCAGGACTTAGGAGGGTTCAGATACCGGCACCACAGCTCCCAGTCAAACCCTTGTGCTGAGAGGGGATACTCCTCTATTTCAAAATTATCATATTTAATGTTATCAAATGATGGAGAAATTACTCTTTTTCTGTTTTCTTTTATCCTGGTGAGTACTGGTTCAGCCCTAAAAAAAAAAAAAAAACAAAACCAAAAAAAAAGAAATACAGTGTTAAGATTACACCAATACAAGCATACACCTGATGGAAATCATAGAGTAGTTTGGTTTGGAAGGAGCCCTTGAAGATTATTTAGTCCACTACCAAATAAACAATATAGTAGCTAATGCTGTAGTTTTCAGAAAGAGCAAAGTCTAAAGTTGTTACCCATTCAAAGCCCTCTCTGCTTTGAGATGGAGTTTTGACAGGGCAGGATTTGCCCCAAAGTAACACACTGTAACATATTCTCTAGGATGCCCTGTTTTTAACCTTGATTTGAGCTGGTGGATGGAATAAATGAGTATCTGCATATCATAGAGCATTTATACCCTTGCTATCAAGTAATGATAACTTCAGGCTCTCAACACTATCAAGGACATCAGGATCAGAGTTAATAATAGATCTATCCTAGAGACAGAAGCTCTTGCCTTTTTACCATCATTTTTACTTAAGGAGCAAGGGAGATATTAAATCCAGACTGAACAAGTTAAAATACGTAGTTATGTTCACTTTTGCAGAGTGGCCAAAATAACGCTTCTTTGTTTACACTGCAGAACATAAAAGAAACTTAATATTTTTTAATGAAAAGAAGATACATTCACCCTCATGGGCAAAGGGCTATATTACTGGAGGAGATTTTTTATGTGCAGTTTTCTAATATGATTTAACCACATTGTAATCAGATGAGCAGATTACCCAAACCATAAAAATGGATCTAGATCATATTGCACAGCACAAACACATGTTTTCTGCTTGTGTCCATGATTATGTCTGAATTTTCATTAAAAAGCTCAGAATTCTAACTCACCCTCTAAATGCAAGAGGAATGTCAGTCAGTAATTTAACACCAGTGCTTGGAAAAGGTCACTGGGTCAGAGAAATTGAAGGAGGCACATACCAACCCACGTTGAATTCCACATGGGCATCAAAGAGAGCGACGACCGGAGCTGTGGCTGCTCTCCAGCCGCTGACCCGGGACCGGATCAGCCCCTCCTGCTTGCTGTGCCGGACAACCTTGATGAAACCAGGCTTGTGGGCATTCACCTCATCAACATACTTCTGCAGCTTCTCCTTCAGCTCCTCTGTAGAAGGGGAAGAATTAGGTTTTAGCGAGAAATGTCAGCTTGACAAGATGTAAAAATCTGTTCTTTCTGTCGTAGACGAGCGACCTCCATCCAGGGAATAATGTGCTCTGACTCCATGATTCCAGAAGGCTGAACAAATGCTTTATTAAGCTATATTATATTACACTAATACTATATTAAAACTATACTAAAGAGATACTAAATATTACTAAAGAAAAACCCCTGTCTGGAGACAGTCACAACACAGCTTTGACCCAATTGGCCAATCAATCCAAACAACCCTCACTGGTGTCCAATTAACAAATCACTCTCAGTAAACAATCTCCATAACGCATTCCACATGTGCCAAACAACAGGAGCAGCAAGTAGAGATAAGAATTATTTTCTCTTCTTCTCTGAGGTTTCTCACTGCCCTCACTCCCCAGGAAAAATCCTGGGAGAGAGAATGATATCTCTCTCTATTCAGAGAATGTGAATACCACACTTTCAGTAAAACAGGAGTAGCCTTCACACAGCTACTCATAATTCTCAAATAGTTAGTCTAAAAGGATGGCAAACAAAAAGGAGAAGAGCCATGAATTATTTAGCAATAAAAAAATTTAAGATATAACTATTTAGCCTACATGACTGCCATCAGAATATTGGCACTGTTTGACAGTAACATGCCACAAAATGAAGTGTTATGGCTACATAAGAGCATATCATTTTACTGTAACAATAAATAAGGCACCTGTCTTATATTTCCAGGAAAAACAAAAAGCCTGAGTATTTTCCATGAATCTTCTCTACCAATATTTCAAGAAAAAAAGAGAAGTAAGAATAAAATGCATTATTTTTCCTCTTTACATTTTTCTTTCTCAACTTTGACAACTGGTTTCTGTCTCGACTAAAAAGTTCAACAACTTTTGCTCTTAGAACAAAGACCAGTAAAAGCTCTAGAGAAGAATCATTCCTAAGTAAAATATAATAACTCTTAGATCAACAGCTATTATCTCTCTGGTTTAAAGACCACTGCATAAGAAAATGCAATATGTGGAGT
The DNA here is from genome assembly GCF_963513975.1 of Fringilla coelebs. Lineage (NCBI taxonomy): Eukaryota > Metazoa > Chordata > Aves > Passeriformes > Fringillidae > Fringilla > Fringilla coelebs. Next base: position 55,372,016 of record NC_140034.1, on the reverse strand, counting down.
ACAAATATTGTGTTCACAACTATTATTAACTGAAAGCACTGTTCACTTTATTTTCTATTAGCACTCCTATGTTCTATTTACATTATGGTATCACTCAGAATTCCCTTTGGGACAATAAATTCTCTTTATTCTGAATCTCTCCACAAATCCAGGAATGTCTTTGCTGTGATGCAGAATAATGCTCCTGCGGCTATAATGCTATACTGGGCATTATCAAATCTGCATTAAAGCTCAATGCTGACTGTGAAAACGTGAACAAGCCACTTAACTTCTCCTGAGGAACAGGTTCCCCAGAGAAGTGGTCACAGCACCAAACCTGCCTGAGTGCAGGAAGCATTTGGACAACCCTCTCAGATACATTCTCAAGTGAATTTTGGGGTGTCCTGCCATCAAGCCCAGGCAGTCTGAGAAACTGAGAAACCAGCCTTCCACTCTGGAAGCTGGTCACCTCCAACAGATCTGGACAACCAGCATGCTGGAATGGGTAATGGCAGAGAAAATTAAAAGCAAGTACACTTTATGAGCCATATTAAACGTTCATCCTTGGAAAGGAGGTGGGTGTGTCCTCTCTTGAGCTGATAGAAGAACAGAGGTCATAAAGTACAAAGCCTCCTAAAGTTCATCCCTGGTTGTAAAGACTCTTGGACATCCACCAGGTGTAATGCAGCTGGTTTCTCAGGCCTTGCAGGACTGTGCATGCCATGTACCTTTGTGTCAATGACCTCTGCATGAAATGAGAATACCACAGAAAAGTCCCGATACTCACAGTTTACATAAAAAGAAGAATTAAAAAGAAACAGTCTGCTGATCATGTCCATCATAACATTTAAACTGCAGCAATATTTCAGGAAATGACTGGATATATTCCCAAAATTTTCAACATTACATTTCCAATTTGTTTGTCTGTGACTGCATCACCTGGAATAAACAATATGAGCCACTTACAAAGCATAGAGCACTCTTCTATTTTGTATTAGAATTGCTGCTTATTGATCAATAGGCTTTTTCTCCTTTATGATGTAAAAAAACCCCACATTAATTTCTTTCATGCTTGTGCCAAACCACATGTTCTTACTGCTCACCCCCTAACAGAGAGATTTGTAGCAAGCACAGAACTTTCAAACCAGCCGCTAGCTAAGAGCACATTAAATTAAAAAGAAGACACTTATGTTACTGTAATTCTATGCACCTAAAAATAGTACAAACCCACTCTCTATTCCCAAAATGCAACACTGCAGATGGTGAATATCAAAACACGAGGATTAAAGCTTTGTTCTGGGTCTAAGTGGCTGCTCACAGCTTTGCAATACCAGGAAGCTTTATTTGCCACAACAATGCAGCATCGCTGCTGAGGATAAAATATGTGAAAGGAAAGCAGGCTCTAATCAAGGACTCAAAAATGAGTAGCCTTGACAGAGTCATTGCTCTCTCAGTCACTCCATTTCAGTAAGTGGGCTATTCTTACTCCTGCCTTGCACATTTCCTGATGTGGACTGACTTTAGAAGCTTCAGTAAACACAAAATCTATTTCATAGCTAGGTGTAGAATGGAAAGAGATGGAAATGGAACAGAACCCAAACCTTGGCTTGCCACCAGCGTGACTTCAGCTGTGACACTTACTAGGCAGTGCACACCTCTGAGTTTCTGGTTACACTGCAGCTCTTTGCAAATGAAGTGGATGGCCTGAGAGCATCTCAGGGGAACCTTGGAGGCTTACCCGTGATCAGTCAGCATGGAGAAATCATCCCCTGGGCTTCAGGATCACCTCAGGAGACAGAGCACTAGTTTGCAGACAGGCACTTTCTGGCCTTGGTTATTTAAAACAGATCAGCTTTGCTCTGCAACGGCAGAGTGCTGAGCAGAGCATTATGTGCACCCTTTGCCTTACAAGACCTATTGGGCAGATTCTCCCAGAAGAAAAGATAAGGCTGTGAAAAAAATGGATTATTTTCACTCAGCCACAGGACAGAGACAAAATGCAAATGAAGCCACAGGACAGAGACAAAATGCTAATGAAGTTTAGAAAGTCACCATATTGGAAAACACTTTAAAGATACCCTAGCAAAAGAGTTGGGTCAGTTTTTTCCCCATGCTTTCCATGTCTTCCTCAGTTTTACATGAGAAATCCGAGCTCAATTGTATTTGACAGTTTTAGAGCACCCAGTCCAACTGGCCTGAATGATGGGACTCTCTCCCCAGAATTATACATACACTTTCCTACGGCTCTGATGGTCTTCAGCAATATAAATTTTAACCCAAGTTCTTTTTTTTTTTCACTTCAAGATGTGTTGCCTGAATAATAAACAGCCTTTTTCATTAATTACTGTGCTTCACAGCTTAACGTCACCATAGGGAGAAGACAGGGAATAAGAAAATGTGTCATCTTCAATACACTGTTGATTCAGTATCTAATTATGGAAACAAACAGGCTTATAAAGATAGATACATTTGCCTTTCAGCGCAGAATCTCTCAAATAAGGACTAAATTTGACTAAGCTGAATGAGGCTCTGCAATTGGAATGAAAGAGCAGCCATATATGGAATGGGAAAATAGCACTTGGAAATGTTGCACTCTACCACCTGTCTCTACATGGTACAGATGTCTGGAGAGCACAGCACAACTCTCCTCACAAATGTAGAAAACATAATTAGTGTGCCATAATTATGTTTAATATTAACATAATTAAGTTCAAACTCTTCTAAGAGGTTGTTTGTTTATTTTTAACAAATTGACAAAGATTTTGTTTGTCAAGTTCCGCTACTCAGTATGACAAAGTAGTGCTAAAGGATTCACACAGTTTTGCCTTCTTAGGAAACCGCAGAAACCGGACAGGATGGAACAAGGAGCATGAGGAGTCAGAGGCATCAGCCATCCCATTTTCTAGAATGGAAAACCATCTACAGATCATGCTTTTCATCCAGCTGCATGAAGTGGGTTACCTTTTCTAAGCCTCTGTCCCTACTAAACTGAGAAGTGAGCAAGCTCAATGCTCAGTGCTGTCAGGTGCCTCAGCCCCTTAGTGTCCTACAGAAGCTGTGGATCGGGCCCCAGACTTCAAATTTCAAAGCAATTAATACAAACAGCCTTGCCATAAATAACAAATTACTACCTCACAGTCATGGAGAAGGCACTTAAAGCTAATTAAGGCCAACTTTCAGGAACTTTCATACTTTACCATATTCCCACTCTGAGAGCTTGAATGAGCTTGCATCTCTCAGAACAACCATGTTTATGAAGCCCCACACTATGTTTGGCTGAGACATGCATTTTACTGACCTTTTTCTCATCTGTAACTTTGCCAAAAGAGCTAAAATAACAAGTACATAAATAAAACAACACTCATAACACTCTGCATTTTCTAAAGCCTAAGAGTCCTTGCTGACTTTGACCCAGCAACGCATGTTGCATGCTACTGCCATCTCTGCAAACCTTATGCTTTTCCTTTAGAGAAATATTTACTTTCATGTCAAAGGCCCAGGAATAACCATGTCCCTCTTCACCTTGGCCCTTGGCACAAACATGGCTTCTTTTACTGTGAAGGAAAATAATTACTTTTCAATACAGAACTAGGTTTAAATTAACAATTGTGCCAAAAACAGTGGATTGATATCTTATATGAAAGGGGTAAAATCCTGCCAATTCATTTTTTAATCTCTGTGCATTCATTGAGCTGCCTAGAAGGCACACTCTGGTCCCCAGGTAGAGGAGAGTGTTGGACATTTCCTTGGATCATAAAGGACATTTTTAAAGGCAGATCATTACAGCACCTGCAAGAATACAGGAGGAGTTTATGCCTGCATTTGGAGCCAAGAGACAACTGGTCAGCTTGCTTCTGGCAAGCATCCCAGACCTTCCTGAATTCCCTAAGCAGCAGGTCAGAACAGGATCCACTGTCCTGCAGGAAGGCAAAACAGTCACCTGGCACAGCTCAAGAAGTTGTTTCACCGCAAGGGCTGCTGCCACACTGGAAACATCTGTCTCATCAGGTACATCTTACTTCTGCATGAAAGACCAGTAAATTGGCAAAAAGACAGAATTCACACAAGCCAATTAATTATAAACCAAGATTTTTCTATCTTCTTACCCAATTATTTTTGGCTCTAAGTCTTAGGAACAGGAAGAGCTGCTTTTTCAACCTTAACATGTATTAACATAGCTAACTTACTTTCTGACAAATAAAGAAAGTCTGCTGTAACAAGTTTGCTGCAAAATCCCTCCTCTCTTCCCCCTAAGTCCCTCTGTAGGCAACCAGCCTGAATTCATGTAATAACTTGAATTCATGGCAGCAGCTAGGCATATAAGAGAACCTGTTTTGTTGCACTTTATCTAATAGGATATGTGGATTACATCACTTATTTCGTATGCAGCTCAGTGCTTCATCATTTTTATTTTTCTTACCTCTGGTCCCTTATCTGTCATGCTTAAGTGATCACCTCTCATCTCTGTAGGAGAAGTAGATAATTCCAAATGGAAAATATTTATAACCAGACAGAGGCATGTCATTTGTAATGCACATGTGTACAGAGAATGTCTGCAGCAGAGGGTAACAAGGCTCAAGCAGATAAGGAGGGCCTGCTGTGCACACGTATTTAATAGCCCTGCGTTATCTGGTAATAGATAAACCACCCAGGGGAAATTACCAACATGATGCAAGGAATTGATCTGGACACACATCAGAAACAAAAAAGCAGTGGAGTCCTTTTCCTCCACTCCCATACCTAACTTGCACTGTTGACAGAGATGCATAGTCTAATCTCAGAAGTTAGGCTATCCACATGTAAAGATAGAGAGTGTAATGAACTTTTACAGTCACAACCTTTGTATTCAGCAAGCCCAAGTCGCAGCTGCTGTCAGACCTCCTCAGGTCTACTAAGATAAATTGCCTACAACAATTTATTACAGCTCACGTCTCTGATTACAAGCCAAGGGTTTCTTTAGCACATGAACAGTACACTTCTCCCACAGTAAAGGCTGGGAAAAGAAATGCATTTCCTCTCTTACCGCTACACACACACATTCTTTGAATTGCCCAGGAGAATCTGTACAGAGGAATGGGAAGTTTCCAAGGGGTTTAATAGGGGCTGCTTTGATCCATTCTCAGCTCCTTCACAAATATCCCTCTGCATTTCACTGAAACCTACAGCAAAAGGATAACACACAGCAAATAAATCCACCTCAAAACAGCAATTAAACAGCTTCCAACAAAAAACAGGCTTTGCAGAAGAAATCTGTGCCAGCAACTCTTCCTTGAGTCATCTAGCAGATGCAGTCACTACTGAGGTACATTTTGGTTTTTTTTCTAAATGATGTTTATTTCCCATTCCAGCCATGAAAATGGGATACTACACTTCAGATCATTAAGTCCTTCACAGAAATAATGCTGTGTCTTAATAAATCCCAAAAAAGTGGGGAAAGAACGATGAAAACTATCTTTTGGAAACTCTGATAGGTCAACACTGTTATGGAGGAGGGAGATACAGAAGAAATAAATATTACAGCTGTTATTTTTTGTTACTACTAATCTTCTGTCTTTATTGCAAAGGTTGTAAGTCCATTTTCTTTCCCTCCTGTTATTTATTGAATATTGTTTGAGTATATATCTGTCTTCACAGGACTCGATTCATGTAAGGTGCATCCTTACATCCCATCTTAAGGATCACAAAGCCCACATTATAGCAGCAGTCTCCCAACACTTTGCAAGACAGAGACATAAATTGAGATGCCAGATGAATCTCCAAGGTGACACCAGAAGGAGAGGAATAGAAGCTGGATCTCCCAAATCCCAGGGCTGCACATTATCACCGCACAGTTTCCCTAAGGCTGTAATTCTGCATTTTGAGCTGTGGTCCATATGGAGCCCTGAGAACTCTGATTCAGAACAGGATCAAGGGCTCTTCCACATCCCTGTACCAGAATTAACAGGCAGCTGATATCTGGGATCATCCTAATGTCAACAGAAATGCACTGCACCAAAGGAACTGAACACTGCCCTTTCATCTCACCAACAAAGGGAGACTCACATGCTTACCTCTCAGTACAGAGCAGGGCCTACTAAAGGGAAGTGTTAGCATTTAGAGAGGAAAAGAAAACAAATTTCCTCTCAGGTGAACATTCCAGCTCTTTAAGAGGCAAGGCAGGACTAACAAAAAGGCACAAAATGTCTTTTCTTAGATTGACAGTCAGGTGTGCTTGTGTGGAACATGCAAACACAGCTGAACACAGAACAGGACTTGTCAAGCACTGCCACCAGCTGCTACCAGCCACACAGACACCAGAGGGACAGAGGCTGCCATCTATCCTTTCAGGGACACACCTAGAATCCTAGAAAGGTGCTTAAATTTCAAAGGATCTTTAAATACAGGGCTAATGATATAAACTTAATGGCTCTATTCAATGTACAGATTGCTGATGCTTGAATTAAACTCAGCAGGAACACTGTCCCACTCCAGCTTCTAGTGCATGATTGCTTCCTGTTTAGGGGCTGTTACTGCATGGATCATGGCTACAATAATGTGACCACAATAATGAGGGCAGGAATAAGCACTGAAGTCAGATACTTATATCACATCTGATGCAAGAGTCACTTCTGATGTTTATTTGGATACAATAGCTTTAGAAAGGGGCTGTAGAGTGAGAGGCATAACAAGCACCAAGACCATGCATTAGAGCTGACACATTGATATAACACACTGCTGGAATAACACCAGCCAAAATTCTGAGTTCATCATTTCATTCCTTGGTGTTCCTGGATTCATCTGTAAAATGACCTTTAAATGTTAAAAGTGCTTGAGAAATGCATTCTAGTCCCAGCTGTTTCTAGTAATCCAAATGGCACTTTTTTTTCTTTTCTTTTTTTTTTTTTTTTAATATATAGCATTTAATTCTAGACTATTTCTTGGATATATGTGGAAAATCACTATTCAGAAAAGAAACTAAATGCCTGAACAGAGCCAGATCAGATTGTATAAATCAAGAAAAAAACAATCTAAAGAGCACATTAGAAACCTCTGTACTTTCATACCCATAAGATGCAGCAAGCTGCTCACTCTACTGTGAACTTGATAAATAATCCTGAAAATAATAATAATAATAAGTAATCCTGACTCCAAGAAACAGCATGGCAGTTCATGTTGTGATAACAGATTCACAAGGAAAAAAAACCCTGCCAATTTAACCACACTAGTCCAAGTGCAACTACATTATTTCAGGAGCAGATTCTGAGGAAATTAGTCACAAAAGTTGCATTAAAAATGGAATATGCAAATACTCAGAACTGGATGAAACAGAGCTGCTAATATTCCTCTCTGGATCAAACCTCTGAGAACAGGACTATAAAAGGAATAGGAAACAGAAAGCAATCACCAAATACTTGCTGGAAAGGGACCTGTGCAATCCAATCCTTTACTCAAAACAGGTCCAAGTAAACAATATGAAATAATATTCACTTGTAAATAGTTATTTAAAAGAACAACACAGAGCACTAAGAGGTTTTGATTTGAATAAATAGGACTTAGCCTTGCATACCATGTTGATTTGTATTAAAATCTTACTTGATATTAGATATTATAATCTAAGTTTGTATTTGTTGCATAGAACCCTTCCCTGGTAGCAAACCAACATGCACAAAACCTGATGATACTATGAAAGCATTCTCAAGGGTCAGGAAAGCAATAACACTATTTCACAGTGCCTTTTTCTTTTTCTTTAACCTTGTCCAAATGTAGAGTTACATTTGGAAGCTTTTTATTTTGACTGAATGACTTACTGTACCAGACAATTCCTAGACATCAGATGCAAATTGTTCTGACCATATTCCAAGCCAGAAAGATTGATTTCTTGGCTCCTAGTGATCATGTTGTGTGTGACCTGTTATTATCTCCTCCTTTCAATGGCTGCTTGCAGAATAATGCAATTCACACAGCAACAGCAATACAGCACCCAATCCACCAGGGAGAAATACAGCCTGCCTGGGCAGGAGGGCTCTTCTCAGCAGATGGGACTGGTTCACAAAAAGGACTTGTTTTATATCAGCAGAGCTGCAGATACAAGATTTTTGTCACAGATGTTTCTGAGAATAAAAATGAAAGGAAATTATCCCAATCTGAGCAAATCTAGTTGTTATTCTAATAGCTAATACATCTCTGGCAATACAGCCAGAGTAGATAAAGTAATACTCTGTAAAAATTTTAAATGGGAAATACTGGAGGCACTGAAGTCAATGAGAAGTTCTCAGAAAACACTGTTATAAGTCTGGGGCCCATCATGGGGCCCCAAATGCAACATCACACATGTTGCCACTGGAAGTGCAAGTTCAAATCCCATCTCTGAAGAGTCAGCTCTCTCATATCTTTTTATTTTATCATACAGTCTTGAAAAATTCTGCCAAACACTATTTATTACCTGCACAGCCACCAAATCCTGCTCACCTGGCATAAAGGGGAACAAGCAGGACCTACCTACGCCTTCTAAGCAAGCAAAGAGCTGCTTTCAGAGTGCACTTCCACTACAAACCTTTGAGGAATGTCACCTCAGCAACACTGCCAAGTTCATTTGGGACAACTTGGGAGACAGCTACTGTGCTATATAAGTCATGGTTTTTAATTCACATCATTTTGAAGATCTTGGAAGTTACAACTGCTCATTTTTGAAGTATTAATAAAATCCATGTAGTTTTTACATCTGTAAATCCTCCATTCAAATCAGAAATTATTTGGTTTGAATAGCATAAGAGCCACAAGGTTTGTTTCCATCTACAGATAGAAACTGGTTTTTTTTGGAAGAAACAACTATGAAATTAAAGCAACAAATTCTGACTTGCTTCTTTCCTAGCATATTTGCTTACTCCTTAGGAACAACACAATAATGGGATGGTACTATTTGGTACCTGCGGAAAATCTCTAAATCCAGCACATATGATCTCCAAGAAAACTGCTTTTTATGCTACTGTATTATCCACTGCTTCCTAAAAATCCTGAACTCCAAGTCTTAAAATTATACAATATCATAGAATTTGTATCTTTAAATTTATCACCATGTAGCAAATTATTCCAAGCCTTTCATCAGTTATTATAGAAAATTTCTTTGTAGGCACCTAATCATAATCAATCCATTATTTCTAAGGACACGTTTGGAAGTTAATTGTTATATTACAGCTGCTTTTTATGGCCTGACTTTTTGCATCAGAAACATGTGAAGGACAGCAGCAGCAATCCTTATGGTTTCAGAAAAAAAAAAAAAAAAGGCTAAGCATTAAAAATAACCCAGGTAGTAACTTGAACTAAAATTCAACATACCTTTCCAATTCAACACAGGAACAGCATTGATGTTAGCATCCTACTGCAGTCTGGGAAAGGTTTGGTTAAATCTTGCTTAAATGGGAGTATGTTATTTTAAAATTAAAGTATGTTAATCCGGCTGTTAGTATGCCTCCCAGCAGGGTGGAAACCTTGCCTGCATAAAACATGCACACACAAGAGCACACACCAACCTTGCCTTTCCTGCTCCCTAGAAGCATTTGGCAGTAGAGCCAATATTTATTTTTTTTTACATTATAAGCAGTAGAAGTGTATTTTCACTGTACTGAAGTAAGACAATGTCCTGGTTTAGGGCAAATTTGGAGAGAACCCCCAAAGGGGCTCCTCTAGGAAAGCAGATTCATTTGGCCCCTCCCCACAACCATTGCGGGAGAAAATACCTCCTTGGAGAAAAGTGGAAAAAGCTGTTTATTAAGCAATAAAACCCCTTGCTGCTCCAAAAGAGATGACAAACTGAGAAAGTCCCGTTCCCGGTTGCAGTTCAGCTCACTAAGTCTCTTATCAGTCTCTCCGGTGCTGGAAATTGTGGGCCAGGCCTGGCCGAGTGGGCCACAGGTGCTAGCTGCCGCTGCTCTGCTGGGTGTTCAGTCCAGAGCAGGTTTAAAGAGGTGCAAAGAAAAGGGAAAAAAGAAAAAAAACCACAGGGAGCTTCTTTGCCCCAGCTAGCTAAAACTAATTAAAAGCAGAGGAGAGCTCTGTCCCACTGTCTGTTCATCTGCAGACAGTACAGTCCAGGAGCAGGAATGTGGAGGAATGAGTGCAGTGTCTGAAAACAAACTGCACGCTTCTTCTCTCTCCCCTTCATTCTCTGGAACAAGTCTTAAAGGTGCAAAACTTCTAATTCAGCATAAAGAGAACAAGACGATTGGGGATAAAAGCATCATTAAGTCAACCCAGGACAGACAGAATCCCACCACCTCCAGCGGTGGCTCCTGCATTTCCACCCAAGTGAGCAGCTGGAGCTCAGGCAACTGGGCTGCCCCAGGTTTCTGCTTTACTCTGCTGGAACTTCAGGGAAGGGCAATGGGAAGCAGGCTGGGCTAATAGTTCAAGTTCTGTTTTTGTCAGCAAAAGCAGAGCTGGTGGGGCTGGCTGAGACAGCACATACACAGCAGTTGTCTGGTATCTGCTGTCTGGCAGCGGTTCCTCGCTCCGGCTCAGTCACACATTGACACCCAGCACTGCCCAGGGCAGCGCTCCTGGCACGCTGGGGTGAAGGACACAGGAAATGCACTGACATCAAAAACAACACCTGGGCACCAAAACGCCTCACATCCTGGGAGATCTCACTAAAGAAGAGTTCCACAGGTGAAGACATTGCTTCAAATTGACAAAAACATTTTAAAAGTTTCTTCTTTTTTTTTTTTTAATTTTTCATTAAGTATTAGGCAAATAAGAGTTCAGGAGAATATTCCTGGGTTACAGTACCTCTGGCTAATATTTAGATATATTACACCAGGTTCATTCAACATTTCTGGTAGAATTCACAATAATTTCTGTTTGATTCCTTTCTCTCTCTCTCCTATTTTTTTTTTCCTGTCATTTAATTTTAGCCCTTTACTTCAAAATTTAACTTCTGAAGCAAGAGATACTCTTGGGACCCATCAGTCACTGCCCATTAAGGACAACTCAGAATGTGTGAAACTGATTGTTCATGTGGAAAACTATGCACACGGGCACTTGTATCCAGGCCCTCCCCCACCACATTTTTCAAATAGCTTCATTTCCTCAATAAATTGCAGCAAATTTAAATTACTTCCATAAGAGCTCCCAGCTTAATTTTTACTGACATTATTATTTTTTTCACATTAAAATTCTGAATCCGGACATTTACATAAAATACTACTTGGGAAATTTAAAGGTTTGTTTTTTTTCCAGGACATCTTTCTATGAAGGACTGTTAGCATTAAGTACTACCTGTATCTCATTCAGCCAGCTGTGCTGTAGTCAGTATCTTTGCAGAAAACCTACCAGACTCCATTTATTATAGATATCCAAAGGCTTGAAACTACCTCCTATTCAATTCTTCCAGTATCCTGTTTGACCTTTCACTGTGAATAATGATTTTGCACAGATAATGGCTAATTTCCTTGCACTGGATCTTATTTGCAATGATTTGCAGTTTGATTTGCAGTATACCCACATTTTTCAGAATAGTTACTGCCTGAATTCTCAGATTTAAACCCTTTAGCATCTTCAAAAGAACGCTTCCTGAACAGCTAAATTTGTAATGGAATTCCACAATTCAATTGCCTCCATCTATGAGCATTAAATTTCTACCTTGTCTGCATACTGCAATATGTTACATTGAAAACAACTTTGGACTGGGTAATGATCTCATTTTCCTACATAGCATTCATCTCAGTTAACCTCAGAGACTTTATACAGCTATATTCTTATGTCACAGGAGGAGGTTGCTTCCATGGGTACTAAACTCGGAGTTATAATTAATATCCAAACCTTAAAAACCCTGAGCAGCATTTATTCCATACAGCAATAGCAAGAAGCTTCTTGAGGCGTGTAGCTCTTCCAACTCCAAGGCTCTCACATCACCCCCACTTTCTGAACCTGCTCTCTGTTAAGTTAAAAATGTGTAAATTGTACCAAACACAGCAATCCTACAGACACTGAGAGTGTTAAGGGGCCTAAACAAAGTGTAATTAATTTCTTCCTTATATCTTCTGTATATATGATCCAGTATGCTTAAAGCAAGGTTCTGCTCATGGAAATGAGACGAATTAACATTATTTGAATAAATCATGTTAAGCACTAAATTTTTTGTTTCATAGCAGTACCACACAGATAATCCAGCATTTTCCACATAGGAGTTTGACATAAACAAAAAATCAAATGCAGCCACTCACATTCTGCACAGTATTTCTACCTGAGAGGTTTAAAGATTCCTCAGAGGAACTGCTTGTAAAGCTGTTGTCAAAGGAACTGGCAGGGTTTGCTACCTGAGCTACAATAGCAGATAATGTGAAGAACCTGAACCACATGCTACAATTCCAATTAGGGAACTCAAATCAGGAAAATAAGTAACTCCAGTAAATGCCATAAACATGAGATGACAAAATGCCTGAAGAGGCAAACAAAAAGTGGTCACAGTTCATATACTACAAATTGGAGCCTAGTCAATCTTCCTGTCTTTCACCAGAGACAAATCAGGAGAAGCAGAAGGTTTCCTAACATCTCTTTGAAAAACACGGTAGGTGAGTTTTTCTTTTTTCTATTTCTTTACTACCATCCTTAAGAACAAAATGCTCAAACCTACAGCAAAAGCAAATAACTTTCTGAAAAGCAAAAAGACTACCAGCTTCTAACAAGAAATTATTCTCAGTCTTTTTGCTAAGCTGCACATGAAAGCTTATGTCAAGAGTTCCTTTTTTTTTATTTGCTTTGTGAGTGAATCTACTTGGTTGCTGAAAAGCTAACACTGTATGTGTTAATTGGAAGCATTTGTGAAAACTAATTAAAATTGTTGTGCTGCAATCGTGCTTCAAAAAAGGTTTTTTGTATCAAATCCTAATAAAGATCCGTTCATCTTGTACATGCCTTATTTAATCCCTTCAGATGGATAAACAAAGAACATATCAGTTGTATCTTAGCAGAGAGGGAGTCAATCTAAAGACATTAATTAGGAAGCATGGTACTAGTTATCCCTGGATAAAACTCAAAAGCATGCATGTCCCTTCAATACTAAACCACACCACCGCTGTTTCCATGTGACCATTCCCTAAGGAATTCATCTCCCCCATCTTTTTGCTCTCATCAAGACTATCCTTCCCTAATGGTGTGAAATGGACCTGATATTTGATATGCACTAGCACTCACAAATCCCTCTGGAACCAGCTGGGATCAAATACATGTAAAATTCATGAGTAGTTGGATGAGCTACATCTCCATTTCCTCTTGGCTGGGTCCACACCAAGGTAACACCTATCCTTATCAAACAGTGCCTTATTTTTCTCCACCCATCTGCTACTTTGGTTTTGGAATCCATTGATCCCATTGCTTTGACTTGCCCTGTAATGAACAAAACCAGCAGGAGAAGCAGGGAACACTGTCACCGTGGTATTTTCTGAAAAATCCCTTTGCCAGGACTTCTTATCCTGGGAAGTTGAGAAGCCTCAGAGAAAAATGTAAATAATAACTATCTGATTGCTTCTCCTGTGTTTGGCTGCTTTGGAATGTGGTCTGGACATTGTTTACCAATAGGTGCATGTTTGATTGGTTCCATGTGAATTGTTTTGACTCAATGACCATTTACGCTCCAGCTGTGTCGGGACTCTGGAAGCAGTCACGAGTTTTTATTATTCATTCTTGTTAAACCTTCTTTCTAAAGAAAGTATCCTCTTTCTTTAGCATAGTTTTAGTATAGCATTCTTCAAAATAAGATCATAAAATAATAAATCAGCCTTCTGAGAATATGGAGTCTCATCTCTCACCTCATTCTGGGGACCTCACAAAGACCACAGAACACCTCTTAAAGGTTTTTCACTGAAATCCTGTCATTCTCCTCACTAAAATCCAGTCATTTCATCCTCTTCATGAACACTTTGTGTTTCATTACTGCATGACCGACCATCATTAAAACTCTCTGTCTGAAAGCCTAAAATATCCATGATCTCAGTGTTATCAGGCATACATGATTGGGATTTGCCACGCAGCAAGTGAAGACATCCTGTGAGGACAGAGCCACGGCAGCTCCCAGCCCAGGGAGCACTGTGCAGATGGGTCACTTCCAGCTCTGGGAGCAGCTTGGCTCAGCATCTTGGGGCAGAGAATCAGGAGCAGCTTGGCTGAGCTCCTCAGGGCATGGTACCAAACCCCCTGAGTTGGTTCATGCACAGTTACCTCCGGTCTGCTGTCCTGCAACTGCAGTTCAATGCCAATAGGGCATTCTTAAAATGCTTCTAACTATTCTCTTTAAATCTGCATTTTAATAACCACAGTCTTTTAGTCATATGAGAGGTTGCTCTGGAGCTCAAGCCTTTTAATTGCTGAAGAGAAGGCACTTTTACAACTCCTTAGCATCTGGCCATCAGAAATAATTCTAGGAATTAAGATGACAAGAGCAGCTTTGGTGAGAGCTGTTCAGCATCTGAATTAAATAAATACAGTCAGTGAGGCTCAGCTGGGCTCATAAATCAAAAGTGATTATGTTTACATGCCAAAATGCAGTCAACACTTTTTTAAGTTTTAAACTTGTATTTCTGGCTTGAATTTTCAGTCACCTTAAACCTTTTTAGCTAGTGTAAGAAAAATATTCCTGAGGTTGGAGATTTTGAAACCTAACTGGACATGGTCTTGGGTGACTTGTTCTGGCTGACCCAGCTTTGAGTAGGTGGGTGCGACCAGAAGGTCTTCAGAGGTCACTTCTCACCTCAGACAAGCTGTGACTCTGTGACAGAGTTCACATCTGCCTTGGAGCGGATGCATGCATTTCTTTTGATGCAAACTTATCTTCTGATAAAATAGGCAGACACAGAACAGAAATTACAACACTGAGTAGATGGTTTGAGAGCAATACAGGAACTGAGGTACGAGTGATTTGGCCCTTCTGTGAGCTTGCAACATACAGTCATAATTTTACAGAATCTGATTTTAATAACAATATTATTTCAATTTCCTAGACAAAATGATACCTTGCCAAGAAACTATGTGCATGTTTCTGACACTGTAAGGTCAAGGTTTTTGAAACAGATGTCAAAAGCTTGACTCCTTAGTCCTTGCTTAGGTCATTGAGTAGAAGTTTCCTGATTTTCACAGACCCGCCAAGACCGAACACTACAGCATCCAGTTGAACCTGTTGTGAAATAATGGGACAGAGCCTGTTTCATTGTTCATGGAACTCTGCCTACCAGTAACTAAATAAAGTAATAAAACACTTCCGCTTAAAATCTATGCAACAGCAGTTAATAAATACCAATCAAGCTGTAGCTGTTCTGTGTCACAAGTCTTCCAACAGCAACAGTTTGGTAAAGAAATTGAGCTTTGCAATTACTTGTTTGCAGATGGTAAATGAGGAAGCATTAATGTGAAGGAATCTGGTGATCTTACACACCACAGGCTGTTATGCAAAGAACAAGCTGTGAGCCTTTTTATGTGAATTCTCCATACATAATTCAAACAGATTGCAGAGCCTGATGGCTTTTCTTTCATAAACAGGGATCTCTGTTTAAAAGTACATCTGAAAAACATTTTTTCATGCGGACACAGTCAATGGTGACCAAATACTTTGAATATTACAACATTAGAGATACTAAAGGTATCTATAGCTCTGCCTGCTGGCAGAAGAACTTTCACAGGACTGTTAAGGGCTTGCAGAGAATTTAATTTTTTCATATTTGTCCAGGCCTCACAAAATGTTGAGGTCAAAAATTACTTACAGTAGAATGAAAATAAACCTACCAAATACAGACAGAGGTTTCTACTGCTGGTTGCAACTCTGCCAACTTCCCTGTAACAGGAACAACAGTTTCTGAAATGTTTTTAAGGCGGGTCAGAAACAATAAGAGGTTTCTTTGAATATGAAATCTCTGCCTGAAAATCCACGTGCTGACTAAGCAATGAATGTTGATGAAATTCACCTTAGTGCTTTTCTGTTAAAAGACTAAAAATAGTTTGACAAATATACCATCTGACTGCAGCACTAAAAGGATTTTGAGAGATCATCTCATCTTTTATCTTGCCCCAACACATAGAGAAATTTGTTCCAATTAATCCTGACAGAAGTTTGTCTCATCTCCTTTTAATTTTACTCAGCAAATATTGCCCCATGTTCTTTATAGATGGACCAAAAGAAGCACACTATAAAGACAAATATATTAACAGTATACCTCAGTCTGTTGTCTGGCACAGTTAAAAAGCACAAACCCCAAACCTGCAGTGATTAAGTCTAGATATTTGCATTTGCAACCATAAAAATAACTTTCTTCAGGCTAACCACTAACAAGAGCCATAAGCCATAAAACCAAAAAACTGGCATAAAAGACCTAAAACTCTTTCTGCAACTCTCCACAGACAAGATACCTTTTCCTCATAAATCTAAAGACCAAGAGCTACTCTTGAGTAACAAGCCCCTTTGAACATTCATGAATATTAACATATTTCTGATGGCAAATTCATTGTAACAACTTTGCTTTTCAAGCTGATATTTCAGGATGCCCCTGGGACAGGGGAAATGGAATGACAGATAACACTATCTCCCATCACCAAGCTGCAAGAGAATCCTCCCACGAGCAATGCTGGATAGCCACACCAGCAGCCTGCAGGGGGATGATAGCTTTAAGGATTTGGCAAGACACAGAGCTGGCTCTAAACCCTATATAGTCATCAGTAACATTTAAAAACTAGCTTTTATACAGAACACAGAAAAACCATCCAAATTTTCTCACTGCCAAATCACTTGAAGACTATCAAAAAAAGAGCAAAGAACTAGTTTGAGAAAAAACACTTCAAATGCAAAATTGCAGGAGGAATTCAGGGAAGGTGTTAGGATATAAAGCTATTGATTTCAATAAAAGAAGGAAAAATAAGTAATTTAAGTCTTAACAGCTAAACCAGAAAAAACATCAAATATATCAAATCCCACCAAGGACACAGCTGATTCAAGGAAAAGTTTTTTACAGCACTTGAAAAAAAATAAAATCAAAATTTACTGAAGTCAGCTGATTAAGAATGAAACTCATCTACCACCTCAGACAAAAAGTCTACAAGTGTCTTGTGATTTGCACTGAACTCCCTTCAGAAAGAAATTAATTTGGTTCTTTAATGTATTCTCAATGTTAAAAGGAATAATAAGATGACAGGAATTTGTAACTTGCCTAATAAATATTCTAGACAGTTGTCACAGTACATAGAGTTCCCTGGATTTTAAACTTTTTTTCCATGTGTATATCAAATCTGGATGAATTATTACTCTGTTTATGGAAGCCAAGAGATTGAATTCATTGTTCATGAATTCTGGTACCATATGATACAAATAATTTCACCTAATGTAATGGCATCAAGAAGGATGGGATACATTATGCATCTAATTGCTCAATAGCATCTAAACCAATGAACACTTCCCTGTTTCCATGTGGGAGCTTACAAAGGAACATAAATCACACAAGTAATCAGGCTTAAAAAATACACAGCTGGCTGCATGTCTAGGTGTTCAAGTCCATAATGCACAAAACCGGACAGTTCTGAGGGTTAGATACTTTTCAAAAGGGGACTACATTTTAAGTGAGATTTTCTTGAGCAGACTTGTTTCCATTTTAGCATCTGTGCCAGTAACAGCGCATTAGCAAAAGAGCCTACTGAAAGAAATGCCAAGTAAACACATTGAGGAATCTGGAATCTGATGCCAGGGACAGACCTGAGCAAGCAATATAATTCCTCAAGTCTTCCCCATTGGAGCTGTGACTTTGCATATATTGGAGAGGCATTTATTTCCTACAGAGGAAGGCAGAAACATCCTGCATGGCCCCAGCACCAGCCTGCTGTCACTCCTGCCTGTCCTGGAAAGGCTCACCCGTTCCAAGCAGGTCCAGCCCTAGCACTCCTGCTCCTGCTCGGCAGGCACTTCTGCGCACTTCACTCACAGAAACAAAGTTTTGTCTCCTGGCGGAGATGAAACAGTTGGAATCAGAATTGTGGTAAAGTATGTCCTGCAGAACATTTACAGATAATTCTGACTAATTTTTTTTCCAGAAGAATGCCAGACAGGGCATTGGTGGTGCTTCATCCTACCAAACAGATGTGGAACTGTCAGGCACCTATGCAGGTACTCAGGATTACTGTACAGTACCTACAGTGACAGGCCAAAGATCTGTTCACTACTCCCTTCAAAACTGGCTATTTATTCTCTATAATGCATGTATTTCTCAGCTGTCACTAGTTAATCCCCTTTTGGGATGCTACTGAGTTTCTGGGCTGAAGCTTAGTCAACACGGGTTTTGCTGGTAATAGGATAATGCAGGCAGTTTACTCCTCACTTTCAACAGTATTTTTAATCAAATTATCCAAAACTCACAGAGAATGACCTTCCATTTCTAAAAGGACCCATTAAAAAATAGAAACATATTTATTTTACATTTACTGGTGCTTTTATAGGTCTTTATCAGTCAGGAAACCACGGAACAAGTAACTGATTACACAGGTAACTGCACGTGGCATCACATTTTAAAAATAAAGTACAAAGGCAGAGGAAACACTTTTCCCTTACCACTGCCATTTATATAAATCACAGGAATTCCTTCTGTAATGGCTATGTATGGCACAGACAGAAATGCAGTTTCACACTGACACAAACTTTTAAAAATGATCAGAATCAGAAATCCACTTAGTTCAACAGGGGCAGGTAGGGGAAGTTAAATGTGCAGAAAGCCTGGATCTGATAACCAGACAAACCTGCTGTGTTTAAAAGCTTCTGAGTGTGGAATCTAAACTGAAATAAAATCCAGCTCCAGCACACAGATTTGCTAACTCAGGTTGTATCTGGTATAAGCTAAGTGATCATTGTTCTATATTAAATGAATCACCCCACTAGTGCTCTATTAGGATGGGGAAAGACAGCCAGAATAGCAGTGGAGCAGAGTCCATCCAAAGAATTTAGAATTTTCTAGAAAATATTCTATATGAACTCTAAGCCACAGGGTGCACACAACACTGTGCAACACCATAAAAATTCATGCAATTTTTGAAATATGCTTTGTCATACTTTAAAGCCAAGTCTTGATGTATAAGATCCTGAGCTAGATAAATCATCCACTGCTGTTTTTCATGTTACTTTGATAGCTTTGATAATGCAAACCCAGGAAGTCAAAAAAGCTGTTAAACATGCATCTTCTTTTATCGTTTTACTAAAAAATTCCTCTACTTTCTTTCTTGCTGACCTGAAGCTGATTGAGCTATTATGCAGTAATGCACAGCTGATTAAACTCAGTTTGATATACTCTGAAGCAACAGGCATATTTTTCTAGGGTACTTTCCATTATAAGGAAAGCTGATTAGACCCTTCTTTTTTTTTCCATTTTACTGCACCCAAGTAATTTCTATCAGTGTTTTAAGTTCAGGGCCAAGTTCAGATGGTTAGATTAACAGACCATTTTATTAATTCACCTTCCCTACAGTTTTTCTTTTTAGATATTTCAAAAGACCCCTGATTTTCTAATTTTTGTGTGTTATTGAAAGAGTGGTAAAAAGAACAAATATTGGACATGTCTAACCTGTGCAGAGCTTGCAGTATGAATTACAGACCTCTGGAAGTGACTCAGGCTCAGTTTTGAAATCCTCTTCCTGGTAGACTCCATTGGCTCTCAGATGGGGGCTCCAAGGAGCTGAAACTTTTGGTGAGAGCTGACAGGATCACAGAGGTTCCAGTTACCTCCATTTGGGAAAACAATACTCTCTTTCAGTGATGAACCACTTCTAATTTGAGGAGATGGGCTATGTGAGCAGACCTAACACCACTGAAGGACTGGATTTCTTTCATTTGGTGGTAACCCTCCTCTGGACTAATCATACAACTTTATGGATAATATTTTTCTATGTCACAAGAAAGAACTTATTAATGAAAAACTAAGTCCTAGAAGTCAGCTCCTTTCAAGACTGGTCCACAAATTAGAAATAAAACTTAAAAGCTTTAGACATTTGGTAAAGATGGAGTACTGACATAAGGACAAAAAAGCTATAGAGAAAAATAAAAGTAAAACAAACCCTAAAACTTTTTAAGCAGTTGAAAAACCATTTTTTTCCCTTTTGTTTTCAAAAATAATTTTCAACTGAAAGCTTTCGTGTACCTAACCTTCTTTAGATTTAGTATCATGCTCAGTTTAATCTTAGCATCATTTGAGAAAGGCAGCACACCAGCAGCAAGAGCTGTCTGTGATGGAAGCTTGAACACTAAAATTATTGTACCATTCTCACCTCAGGGACTATGACTGCACATCTGCAAAACCAACCAACAATCCCATTCTACAGCATGCAGTAAAACAGTAATTTTGACTGCTTTGCACTGGATTTACTGATCTGGCTCCTGCAGAAGTGCTCCTGCCCACATGATGTCTGAAGCTTTGCAGAGTACTCCAGGCTGCCGTATTTCCACCTGAGAGAGAAACACCGAGCAGTTCCCGTGCTCAATGTGTTTTCAAGGATATGAACTACCAGCATTCCCTGCTATCAAACTCTTCCCAGAGCTCCTACTGGGGAATACAGTTATAGAGGCATTTACTCAGATTTCAGGAGAAGAGTAGATCACTGAAAGTTTAGTTGGAGTTACATAAAATACTGTTCAGGGTCAACTGAGTATCAGGCAACCTGTAAAGTTCTTCTGTATCACTGTGTACAACTGATCTTTTCAGGCTTGTAGGGTGAAACTTAAGTACAAATCCTCTTATTTAATCTGAAATTCTCTTCCTATGATCTGTATGATCATTCTGTGCCCACGTGTGATGACGCTCCTTTTAACAAGCCATTGAGGTTTCCCCTAACTTCATTATTTTGTGATGTTCTTCTCCTCTGAGAGATGCAATTGCTGAAGCAGGGAGACACATTAAATGAAAATTTCCTAAGTCAGATGTTAGATGCTGCTTATTTTAGATAGCTCTAACAGTGTGCAGACCTAGACAATTAAAAAAAAATTTTAAAAAGGCAAAATAACCTTGACTATTTCTCTTGCTATTAGTCAGTCTTTGGGCTCCCCAGGAGAAAGGAATTCTGCACAAAGTCTTTGCTTCTCAGTCAAAAAAAAAAATCTCCCTTTCTTTCAACCAACCTATCTTTTTCTTATTTTTCTTTTTTTTTTTTTTCCCTTGGCTATGCTATAGCTGAATTTTTCTGGTGAAAAAGCTTTCCTAAAGTCTATTTTTACATATTGGACTAATGCTCTAAGCCCAGATGCCATAAGATTTAATCCTAGAAGAACAGGAGCCTCCAGAGTCTAGCAGGTCTCCCTCTTGGACACAAGGCATTCCAGATGATGTCATTTCACAGCTTCATTCAGTTCCTGCCCTTTTACAGAACACTGTGAAGCACAAATAGCATTAATAAAAATTAATTGTGGAACACATTTTGTCTTTGCCTGTGAGATATTAACCGTACACACAGACACAACTTTTGCCTCGATATTACTTGCATTTTATCTATTGGTGTGTGGGGGAAACTGGTAAAGAGAAAAAAACCCATTTTTTCGGAAACGGAGATACCTGATGAGAGAACACACAAAACCAGACCCAGTGCTACTCAGTTTCACTTGCATGTTCCAAACTGGTTGTCAAAGCCTATGAACTACCAACAAAGAAGTTTCAAGTGCACAAATATCACTGAAATGTAATCCTAGACATTTCATATAAGAAGCAGACCACGGGGAGATGTTTCAAACTTGTTGCCTGTACAGTAATAATAACACTGGAAGGCAGGGAATCACAGTCACTTATTTGACTTGGGAATGTGAATACATTTTTCAAGTACTGACACTGCAATAAAAACCAGAAATCATTGTTTATTTGCTGGCAGAAAAGTTGTCAACTTGTTTATTTGTTGACAAATAAGTTGCCACTTGTTTCTCATTTTAGAAGACCTTGCCATTCTCCTTCCACTTTGTGTACATGAGCAAAGCTTGAGATTAGGTAGGAAGAAATAATTATTTCATAGTCTGTAAGACTGATAGATCATCTATTTAGCCACAAAAATATCTTTAGGCTTCCCTAAATTTCACCATAATTTGATTAGCTGTGCAGATTTTTTTTTTACTTTCATAAAACATTAATGCTCTGAACATCTCATTTCTTATTTATTTTTTACTTTATTTTTCCAATTATTTCTATTTCTACTACATGCAAATCTGCTGGTATTTGTACTGCTTGAAAAGATTGCTTCAAATAGAAGGTGGCAGCTTTTGAAACATTAAACAATGATTAGACAGGCACTGGGCCAAAGGAGTGTGTTAGAGAGGAGCAAAGGAACAATGCAGCAGCCGATACTGAGCTATCTGGAGAAAACTGAAAGCACTTAGCAATTCCATCAAGGTTTTCCCTGCTGCCAAACAAAAACAACAATGATTCATGCTGCCATGTTATTTAGCATTCATCATGCTTCTGAATTACTCAGTTGAAAGTTCGCACTGCAGTGCAGACAAACCCCTTTAAATTTAATGAAAGACAATTTGTCCTTTGAGTTGGCACCAAAAGACATCTACCATTGCTCTCAGATTATGTTTGAAAGGAAACTAAGAAGAAAATAAAAATAAACCCATCATTTTATTCACAAACTCCATTGCAAAATGCCATAGGGATGTGGCAGGAGAATTCAGCTCCACACAGGTCCCCAGTCAGACAGCCAGGAGAGTAAGATTTGCCCAGTTGTGTAGGAAATTGGCTGCAAAACTTACCCAAAATCTAGACACTTGTGAAAATCAAAAATAACATTAAGGGTATTTATATTTTCAGCATATAGCCTGTATCTCCATCCACACAAACTCGTGCACCCCCAGACTCTCACAACAGAGTTCCACAAGTGGTGATAAGAACAACTCTGGTCACGGAGGCCCAATGAAAACAAAACTGTTTTTTTTTCCAAATAAACCAGGTGAGGAAAAACAAGAGGGAATTCTCACTCTCTCACAGCCTAACCCCTAAGTCCTCATTTTTCCCTTGTTTCATTTTTGCATAATCAAAAATGAAAGTTTTAGCTTTTATTCATATTCATCACATTTTCCATAAAGTTTTAAACTGACCTTCGCCAAAGTTTTCCCAGGCTGCCAGTTGAAGCACACTATGTTAAATAGGTTGCTTTTCCAGGGTGAAAGGAAGGAACACCATTTAGTAACATCCCCAGAAATCAGTAGCATCGAACAAGTGAAGTCCAGTAATTTAAAATTTGGCCATTGAATATACTTTGAGAACACTTTTAAAGAACTCAAAGCCAAACATATCCACAAAAAAGCAGGCCAAAAGAAAAGCCAACATGAACTGTTTTAGTTCTTTTAGAATTCACATATCCTTTGTTTAAATGTTTAAATGTTCTGTACTTGAACTTTAGACTTAGAGTAGGTTCCACAACGCCTTTAAAAGATCTAGCAATGTTATAAATATGCCTTTGTGTGGTGACCAAAGATTAATCTGTAATGTATTAACATGTTTTGCTAACTGATTTTAATCATTTAGTGATATACTTGAACGCTCTTAAATTCTTCTTCAGGCAAATCTCTTATCATGTCTAGGATCCTTCAGCACATCAAGAATTCTAAGGTTCTATCACAAAGAAATTGAAGTGTTTGAAATTATCAGCTCTGGAAGGAAGTGTTACCACTACTTAAAGTTAAGAACTCAGCATTGATTCTATGGAATTTATCTTTTTATTCCTTTTTCTTTTTAAGAAAACTATGCTTGGGTTGAGAGGAAAAGGTAAATTTTAATGAAGTTCATTTAAAAGGCAATTTTCATTTCTTAACGTTCTGTTGGACAAAATCCTTTAACTCCTTTGTCTGACATTACAGAGTATTTTCCCCACACCCTGTCAAACTCTTTCAATTATAAGTGCCATTCTTTTGATAAGGAAAGAGAAAAAAATCCTTTAAGAAGTCTTTCAGGCTCATAAGAGCTTACATTACTGGAATATTTCAAATACAATTTCTGTTGAAGACTCCATAGGAAAAGACGTCAAAAGGAAATAATCTGATCAAAGCAGAGTATCTTACTGACATCAACAGATATTGGCACTTCTCTTATGAATGTTTTCCACTGCACCAAATCTATACATGTGGCTTCTGCTTGAATTTAGTGACATGTGCTTCAGAACATAATCAACAGAAACCATTCAAGCATTTTTGAAGGCAAAATAATCTGAAAAATGTGAGAGGGGGGAAAAAATGGGGAAAGAAAAAGGTTTTTCAACCAAGCAATTTCTCAGAGCTCTCTAGAGATTAATTTTAAGGCAAAAATCACAGTGATGGTACTGAGAAATGTACCAAGGTAGTATTTATGTGCTGGCATCCTCAGAGTCAGGATGCCGGCAGCCCAGAGCCCCTCCAAGGCACACAGGGTGAATTCCGCCTTACTACCAGAAGAACTTAAACCAAGCCTGTTCTCAGGGAATGTGACTGCAGCCTTTAAGTGTGGTCACATTAGGCTTCTGAATCATACCTGACACAGGTGATGCTATTTTCTGTAAATTGACCCAAATAATTCTTCCAGAATACCCCAAAGTGACAGTGTGCAGCTATTTATCATCACCTAGAAACTGGAACTGTAATTAATTAATCTGTTTCAGGCTTTGCTATGAGCAGGAACATGGGGGCACACATGAGTATGCTGACACTAAGGGCTGTGTCATGAGAGGGTGGTAGGACAGGTGTGGGGATGGAGGATAAGAACACTCTGACAGTGCATTGCACCACTTGTCATTCAGGGGACACAGCAGATGTGGAAGAGAAGTGCAGTATGAACTGGCACACTGGGATTCAAGGAAAAACAGAGCCACCATGAAACAAGGTCAGTCTTCTTAATCTTTGTGTGCTGAATCTGACACAGGAAAAGATATTCATCAGACTGCAAATGGATCAGGACTTGACAAGCTAAATTACCTCACAGATGGAATAAAAGGTAAGATGACCATACATTAACTTTTGGCCCCTGTTGGCTAGGGAAGATTCAATTCATAGCATTATCTGAATGCTTGAGTCATAAAGTCTGATGTCAGGAGACTGCAATAAAAGCTCTGCCCTGCACAGCTGCCCCCTGATGTGGCCAGTGGTTCTGCTATCAGCTGGCACACACATTGAAATGTTGCTTCTCCAGCCATACCAACAGACTGAACTATGGTGTATTGCAGATGATTAGAATAACTATTCTGCTGAAAGGCCACTTTGTCACTGCCAGCACCTTTGGAGCAAATAGAGCTTCCACAGAGGCAAATGGTCTCACAGCATTGGAACTCTCCTAATTGCCCAGAAAAGGAAGGCTAAGGACCTTCCACTGGAGGTATAAAGGAAGGAGACTGTGATGGTTCCCAACATAAAACTCCATGCTGGTTATCAAACAGCTTTCACACAACTATAATGACAGACACAAAATCTTGCCTCCAGAAAGGGATGCTATCCCTGCCCCACTCATGGATGGAATGTGAGTCCTTGAATCTGATGGACTATGGAGTTCAGGCATGGGGGAGTAAGGAAAGCTGCATGAAAGGTATACTTCATAATTGTTCTTAAATGAAAGCAAAAGAAAATGGAAAAACATGTATGAAAAGGAGGCAACGTATAGAGAAAGGAAGAAAGTGGGAAATTATAAAAATATGCCCAAAAAAGGAAGGAACATACTATTACTGGGGGCAGAGGAAGGCAGGGAAGGATGATTCAGGCAGGAGTTTAATTACTGCAGCTAGAAGCAAGGGAAAGCTGAATGGTGAGAGGGAGGACATGGAGGAATGCAGTTCGTGAGAAAGTGCAGTAAATATTGGGATGGAGGAAATTCTAAGAGGCATGGGTACCCTGGAATTTGAGACCATGCAGAATGGAGACCCCACCTGAAGGACACAAGCTCACAAAGAAGGATAAGTTGTAGGGATTGGGAGTGAGGAAGTAAGCATTCAAAAAGAGCAGACTGCAAGGGTAGAAGGAGACCAAGGAAAGTGGCTGAGACAATATAGACAAAGGAACAAGACCATCCCTGGATGAAAAGAAGAACGAATGAACACAGGCGGAGAAAAAGGTGTGAAGAGTCACAAAAAAAATTTTAAAAACCCAAAACAAAACAAACAACCTCCTCCCAGCAAACAAAAACAAACATAATTTAAAAAACCAAACCAAAACAAAACCCACCCTAAACCAACCAACCACCACACAAAAAACCAAAAAAAAACCAAAAAAACACACAGGGGGCAGAATAATTGGGACAAATGGCCTTATTCATCAGCAGTGTGTTTCTCTTCTCTGCTCTGCTTCACACTTCATTTTGATATCCTACTCCACAACCTCTCCCTTTTAAAGCAGGAATCAAATTCATTGTCACAAGGACTGACAAGTAAGGAGACAACAGTCCACAGCCAATCCAGGACATCATCTTCAGGACCCAGTGTCCTCATAAAAATCTCACAGTCTATTTCTATTAATAGTTCATATTTTTTCCCACCAGAATTCTGAACTGCATGGCCAGGACATGAATAAGAAGAACATTATGCTCTAACTTCTGGGGGCAACTGGAACAGATGGCCAGAGGACAAGGGTTTGCCTCCGGTTATTTCCTTCTTCTGTCTTTTCAGATGCATCCACAGAAGCTGGCACACGTCACTGCAGTCCCAGCAGCAGCACACAACATGTAGCAGCAGACATATGCTCAAAGAATTGCCTTCATTAATTCAAGTTGCACCCCTAAATGTTACTAAAGTAAAATGCAGAGTTAGTAACAATAGCCAAGATTTTTCTCAAATCCACAACGGGAACAGATTTCCTGTTCTATACATAAATCTATGCCTTTTAGCATTTGATTCCTAAACAGCACTGCACAGCCCTCTTTTCATGTCAATCCCCTGTCAACCCTTCTGAGCTTCTATAAAGACTGTGCTATAATGATTTCAGCAACAAGACGATTAACTAATGCAGAGAATCAATCTAGGCAGATAAAGTAAAGCCTTCCCAATGCACAAACCACAGCCCAAAAATAAATGCAGATTTGGATAAACGTGGCCTATTTCCTTGGTTTCAGATGTTTCTGTTTGAATTGGAACTTTCCTGACATGCAGGTAAGGGAAGAACAAGAATCCAAACAGAGAGAAAGCAAGACCAAAGGTTTTCCCCAGGAGATTGCTATCAACAGGTTTTCCATAGCTGTATGATCTACAAGTAAGCCATCTTCAAACTAGGCTGTGCTATGAAATCAGGCATGCATTTGAACAGTAGTCTTGAGTTCATCACTGCTTTTGTAAAGGAAAAAAAATCAGACAATTTTCTATTCCCAAATATCTCTTAAGAATTACAACAGAAATACAACTTTTTAATGAAAAGCTCTGGATGCTTTTTGAGAAGTTTCTTTTCAGTCAGTGTTTTGAGGACAACCTCTAACAGGTGATATGGCTGCACCTGACCCACTTTTTACCAGCCTGTGCTAATTCTCAACACTGCAAGACATAAAATTCACGTCCTGTTATATCCAGCATTATTACTGCAGTTCAATAGCTGTATTCATAGAAATCTCAGGCCAAAATGAGAATTATTACACTGAACATGTAGGAATATTTAATTCATAAGTAATACTTGAAGGAAAAGGAAGGAACCTTGCAAAATCTGAGCCTCTACTGCAATATTATTAACTGTAATGTGAAATAAAAATGTCCTAGAGCATGATAATTACTGCTATAGTATGAAATTTTGCAAGGCATGCTCTGGACACGCTCATGCCCACTGCCTCCCCATGAAGCTGAACTCATCATGGCTAACAATTAGTTTTTCTAGAGAGATTTCAAATCATCTGAAAATACCTTCAAGGGGTACTTTGTAATGCAGTGGTGCTCAACACCAGCAAAAAGACTCAAAAGCCAAACCTGGGCTCCAGTGGCACAGCGGGTCACCACCCTGTCCCCAGAGGGCAGGATGCCACAAACCAGGGGAAATAAACCACAATGCCAGTAGTGTACAGCTCAGGCAATGCTTCTGAATGTGTTTCTGAGGTCAAATTAAACACCAGCAGTCATGGGTGTGATCACTTAAAAATTTTTAAGCCTCTTCTTTGAAAATAAAAATAAAATTATGCTGCTTTTTAAGTAAAAAAAATAGAGAATAATTATATTACCAAATTGTAAACTTACATGTACCTTATCTCTGCAAAACAAACAGCACTACTGAGGAGAATGAGAAAGATTCTGATCTGACACTTAAAAATACAGTAAAACACCTGAAATCTGTGCAGTTGCTTAGTCACCAACATGACTAAGACCTAAATGAGACACAAATAAACAACACTGATATTTTACTTGTTTTAATAAAACTCCTGTTCTCATTATACAATACACAGGTGGCCACTGAAATGTGCCTTTTTTATCCTTCAATTAAATTAAATTCCACTACGAATGCACCTATCAGCATATATTAAACAATGCAGAGCAATCTGCATCAGAATTCCACCAGAAAAGATGGTGTGGTGAAATACACACATTAAGCCATGTAAACAGCTTTATTAAATAAAAAAATCAAAACTTTAGGACCTGCAAAATCTATTTTCTACTTTGAAATGGCACACACATGGGTATCTTCACAGTTTTCTAACTGCAAACACTTATTTTAAAAAAGGGAAACTTCACAAAGAGATTAATTGAGGTCTCCAAAAGCTTAATTGGGAACTTGAAAAACTGCACTGAGGTTTAGGGAAAGTCATAGATAATTTGCTTGACATCCCTTGAAGTACATGAAATAAAATGCTATAGCACATATTGTTCAGGACAAATGTACAGACTTTGGCCCTATACTTGAATTAATGGCTTCTGAAATCATCCTTCTGGAATTTGAAAAAACCCATCTTTTCCAAAATACAGGTCTACAGAAATTTGGGATTCATTAAAACGTGCCCATTTGGACTCTGCCAGCTCTCTGGTCACACTTTTTCTTTCTAGTCACTTCCCACAGTGTGATGTCTCCTGCATGTGAAGCCCATGGCTGTGGCAAACAAAAAGAAATCTTCCATCATGTTAAGAGAAGCTGCCATCCCTGGCAAATGTTGCAGAGTAAAAATACCACTTATAATTAGGATTCTGACAGATCCCTGTGAGAAGCAGAGCTCGAGCCCACTGTAAGCAAAAACCAAGTGTTTGCCCCCTCAGGTAAACATTACAGGGAAACCCAGAGTAACCCACTTATCTTACAAACAGCAACACTTGCAAGCTAAAGAGCTACTAACAAAAACATAGAATGACACTAAATATAAAGGATTCATCTCAGCAATGCTAGAAGGGAGAAGAAATGGAAAATAGAATATTGTAAAAGGAAAAGTAAATTTCAAAATAAATATTTCAAGATTTAAACTAATAGTAGGAAAGCCCATAAATCATCTTTACAATCTCTCCCATTCCAAACATCCATCAGCTCCAAATATGTGCCTATTACCAGGTCTTCAGCATACATTATGGGATAAAGAGGACTGTAGAAATCTAATTTAATACTGCAGGGAAGAGATGCCAGAGAAAGGGTTAGAGGAGTAGCATAAAATCCTGTAGAGGGTTGAATTTTTCTGTGAGACTAACTATAGCTCTGCACAGTGTGATTTTCTATAAAATGACATGTAACACCAAGCCAAGGCAGCCAAACCAAACGTTACCTTCCTTCAATTTCTGTCTCCCTGCTTGGGGCCAGGAACCCAAGGATTTAAGGCACTGGAGGGTAAGAAAGGCAAGCCTAAATAAAAGGCACAGCAAATCATTAAAATATTATACAGTACAGTAATAACAAAAAATGTGGCTGGACAGGTCTTCCTCAAAGATAAAGTAGTTCCTGTGATTTCTGTTCTATTTCAGGTATGAAATAATGAAAAATAATAATTTGGATAAGTCTGTAGAGCACAATGCAAAGAGTGTTTGTTAGTGAGCTCATCACAGTGAGGACAGGCTCTCAGAAACACTGGTATTTCTGACATTGCTTTGCAATCTGCCCACTGCAATAACTGCCTGTAAACCATACAATATCAGACTCAAACTCTAGAAGCCACTTTTTCTCCACCAGACTATTTCTCTCCTTTTATGTCTGTTTGTGGCCAGTTCATCAACGTCCAGAGACCTCAGGCTCTGCAGCAGCAGCAGCTACTGAGATTCTTTGAGTTCCCATTTGAAAGGCGCAGGAGTGGATTCACACAATCACAGTCAAGTCCACCAGTCAAAGCTGTGTTTCAATGCTGTGTTCTTTCTATCAAATTGCCAGGTGTTGCACAAGGTAAAAGACAAAACTTAGGTCATAGGCCTACACCAAGTTGTGTTTTGTGTGTACTTCGAAGAATCAGGATAGCAGGTTTTCCCTCATTCATAGTCAGCAGAAGAGGATATGATGACATGCATAGCCCGGGGTGGGGAAGGGAACTTATTTACTTCCTTCCCCATAAGTTTCTTCTCTGTACAAATCTGAGACACATTTGTGATCAGCAGCAAGGCACAGGATTTAGCTACAGGGATATAGCCAGATAACAGCAGTTGTGATGGCAAGGGTAAGAGAAGCCGTTTGTTCAGCTTTTTCCTTCAACAAGATAAATTTCGATTCTCCTTGTATTTTAGCAGTTCAAAATTAACCCCCCAGCACAGCAGAATTTTTCTCAAGGTTCAGCATTATGTGCTTTTTAAAATTTCATCAACTAAAGTTCCTAGAAAATAAGACTTGCAAATAGTGCCCAGCATGGCCTCATTGACAAGCCTGGCAAGCACTGAACCATCAGAGATGGGCAGTGCAATCCTTCAGATCATGGAGAGCAATATCTGAGTACAGAAGCAGCAAGGTAAGTGCTGCTAAAGAGGAGTGGAGAACTGGAAATCTAAATGAGAAGTGTAAGAAACACAGAAAGACATTTTATACACAACAGAGAGTACACATGTGGAACCATACAGTGGAAACAGAAGTGCAGAAACCATATGAGCTTGAAAACACTGAAGAACTAAGAGCAAAACTCGCTAGATCTAATCTATTGCTACATTCAAAACTCTGCCTACCAGACTGTTGGAATCCAGGACATCCCTCTGGCTGTCCTGGATTGCCAGGACCCCTTCCAGGGGGCTCAGAGACCCTGGCACAGAGCCCAAGACACCTCTGACTTTGATTATGACCCATGGAAAAAGTTACCAACCTTATAGGAAGATCTGCAACCCACGAAAGTCTAATAATAATAATTCGTCTAAGATAATAATAATTAGCCTAAGAATAATAATTAGTTTGTCATGGGGTGGAAAAATAGATTTTTGGGGCTTTTAGAATGGGGGTTCAGGAAGCAAGATGGAGGAATCTGGGCATGTCCAGCCTTTCTCCTTCTTCTTGACCTCCATGTTCTGCTGTGATGGTGGCACTTTTGGATTTGGATGGTGGCACTTCACTGTCTAGCATGGTGATAGGTATTGGGAAGTTATGGTAAATAATGTACATGTAGTTTTTAGTATAAAAAGATGACACTGCCCTGAGGGTGTCAGTATGCCTCTCTCTGACCTGCTGAACAGACCTCGGCAGGCCAGAGAAAGAATTTCATGGATAAGAAACCATAAACAACCTTGAGAACAAGAACTGCAGAGCTCTGACTCCTTCTTCAACTGCTGGGCTGGGTAAAGAGACTTTCTAATCCATCTCGGGGTCACTGTGAGCAGCAGCAGTCCCAAGACCCGACGCCTCAAACGTTCCCTCTTTTGTATGCACTTTTAAACACGCCCCACTTGTGCAGAGCTCAAGACAGCCCAGCAAGAGTGCAGGATGAAGAAGGGAGAAAACCCACTGATAACATGTGAAAGGCCAAAAGGATGAGCAAGAGCCAGAATACAAGGTTTCTCGTGTACAATCCAGCCTCAGGGCAGGGAGGGGGAAGAAGCAAATCTCTTACCATTGTTACTATTATCATCAACGAGGATGATCTCCTTGAGCAGATGAGCGGGAGTGCGGTTGATGGCCGAGTGGATGGAGCGCAGGATCACTGAGAGCGCCTCGTTAACGAATATGAACACAATGCTGACCTCGGGAAGACTCTCAGGAAACGTCAGGTTCCTGCACCTGAAGGGAAAGGTTGAAGAAAAGAAAATATGTAAATTTTAGCAGTCACAATGGAAACGAAAATTATTTCAGAGAAATCTACCCCCAGTTGTAAGAACACATTAAAAGATACAGAAAGAACATCCTGCTACTGAAGCTAAGACAGATGGTGCAGCCAGAAAAACCTCATAAAAAAGTGGAAAACTTATCTATAAGCACAGTCAAGGGGTTTAATCAGAAAGAGGAATACTCTCATAACATGGTGCATTTTTCTTTCCTTTTTCAAAAATAGATATTTCAGCCACATTCCAACTTGCTTATGGAAACAGCAGTATGGAAGTGCTGCCCACAACTTTAAAACTCCTTAGGGTTTTATTGGCGTTTTTATTCACCTCCTTCTTTCCAAAAAGGATTCATATCTTTCAATTATATGAGTAGAAAGCCCTTTTACCACTTTACCTTTTTAAACTGTGAACAAAATATTTGCTTTTTAATATAGCCAGAATTTGAGTAAAAGGAATTATTTTTCTGTGAAACTTTTAGTATTTTAATGCAATTATTTCTGAACATCAATTAATTCTACCTTTGTCTCAGATTTGAAACTATATACTAGGATGAAATTAGGCACAGGCTGACTCAAGCAGCATTTTTAGATAGCCTTTGTAGATGGAAATAATTGATGTTAATGCTACCTTCTGACAACATTGAGTGCCCATCCTCTCCAGATGCTAGTGTTCACTACATCCAGGAACCCCTGAAAACTGTGGAAAGCATAACTAACAGCAAATGTTTTGCATACAGAAAGCATGGATAGATTCAGCATTTTTACATCATGCTTGAATACGACTCCTTAACTAAATCTGTTCTACAGTTCAAAGAGAAAAATTCTTTTAGGATTTTGTATTTTAATTTGTGTAGCAAATAAATACAAAGAAGTATCACAAAAGCATCCCTCTTCATGTTCTGGATGTTGTACAAAAGTTAAGTTCAACCAAGATGATCAGTTTACTTCTCTGCTTTTACAGGTTCTGAATAAAGTGCATAGGACACATGACACCCAAGCCAACTGAGATAGCACAATACTCAAAATTCAGCTGGTCAACCAATTCTCTAAATTCAGTCACTGGCTTCAAAGTGATGGAAATCACATTAAAGAAGCTATTTAATATTTTAGGTACTTTTCTCTCTGTCAGCACAAAAAAGAGTTGTAAGGACATATAAAACAGAAAATAGAGTCTAGGAAAAGTACTAACAGTTCAAGTCTTAAAAAGTGTACAGTACATTTTTTAATAACCTGGTTCATACACCTTTTAGAAACAAATATGAAACCTCATTTTTGCAGAGTTTCCCAGCTTTTTGTTCCATGGCATCAACACCAGAGGGAAATAATTAAAATGGTGTTTGGATTTACTGATTCCCACTTGTGGCTTGATCTTCTGTGACACAACAAACCAAAACTTTCTTTCCCAAATCAGTTTGTATTTTGACTGGTGTTTTAATCCTCTATTCATTGGTAAGACAGCTTTCAGCATCAGAATAAAAAGTTTTCTTTAAAGCATCCAGGAGTGGATTTTATGCAAAATAAAGCACTAGCATAAGAGACAAGGGGAGTTTTTTTTTTTCCAGAAGAACTGCAAAGCAGCACTGCTTTTCTCTTTTAGCCAGTAGTGCAGGAGTTAAAACCTTCAGGCAGGACAGAGGAAGCATGAGTTCAGTCTTCCCTGATCTCCCCAGAGAGCCAACCACTAGCCAGCTTGGTATGATTATTTTCAGTCCCCCTTTTCAGGGTCATTCCACTTTCTGTGGAGCAATTAAACTAAGCTGGAGTGATACCAAGTCTCTTTAACCTCATGTTTAGGGTAAATCCCTTGGAGGAAGGACCTGCAGCACATGTTCAAATGGATGTTCATGCATTTAAAACCCTAAACTCCACTCTTTATGACTATATCAAATCTTCTAAATTATAATGCCACAAAAATTCTCATGATCACTTTTTTCTTTCTTTTGCAAGATATTTATTATTTCCTTTTCACTAGTGACGATTTGGCTGAAGAAACAAGTCATTTTCACAGAGCCTGCAAGTCAGGTGTCAGGGCAATTTACTATACACACAATCACAGGATGGATGAGTTGGAATGGGCCTTGGGAAGGCATCCTGTCCAAGCCTTTCCTTAAGGAGAGTCCGCTAGAGCCAGCTGCCAAGGAACAGCATTTTCCTGCCACAGCATATTCACACAGGGTTGGGATGCCTCCAGTGATGGAGACTCTACAACCTCTGCTTCAGTTTCTGCCCTTTGCCCCTGGTTCTGCCTCTGAGCAGCACTGAGAAGAGCCTGGCTTTGCCCTCTTTGCAGCCTCCCTTCAAGTATTTACCTTGATGACACTCCCTCTAAGCTTTCTCTTCTCTAGGCTAAACAGTCCCAATGCTATAGACACACATTGTGGAAATCGTGTCCTCTGAACAGAGAGAGACATAGCTGTCCCAGGATTCTCCTGGGAAGCTGTGAGAAAGCTCAGAGAAAGAATTAAAAAACAATTATTATATCTATTTCTGTAACTGTTTGTCACTGTCATATTTTCTGAAAAATTCTCTTTGCCCAGGAGAGAAGCTTTTCCTGAGAAGCTGAGACGCCTCAGAGAGAAATGAAAACAATAATTATTTAATTGCTTCTCTTTGTTTAGTTGCTTTGAAATGTGGCTTAAACATTGTTCACCAACTGGTCATTGTTTGATTGGTTCTATGTGAATTGTTTTAACTTAATAACCAATCACCATCAGCTGTGTTGGACTCTGAGGAGTCAGTCACAAATTTTTAATTATCATTCTTGTTAAGCGTTCTCTCTGTATCCTCTTTCTTTAGTATACTTTTAGTATAGTATTCTTGAATATAATATAATATAATATAATATAATATAATATAATATAATATAATATAATATAATATAATATAATATAATATAATATAATATAATATAATATAATATAATATAATATAATTCATATCATATCATCATATCATCATATAATAAATAATAAAATAATATATCAGCCTTCATAAATAATAAAATAATAAATCAGCATTCTGAGAACATAGAGTCAAATTCTCATCTCTTTCCTCATCCTGAAAACCTCACAAACACTACAACTGTTGCTTACAGAAATGGTTCTCTAGAGTGTGCTATTCAGAGTTCACCAATAGTGTGAGAGAAGATTCCTAAAGGCTAATCAGGTTGTAGGACCATTGTTTCTATAAGAACTGTAGATTTTTAATAATAAAGTGTCCTTTCATGCCTTCTGATTATGGAGTCTGTATCACCTTTGGCTGTCCCCAATACCCTTTGGTGATAACACACTGGTTTCAGATCTTCCTAAGGAGAAAAGATAGTTTCCACACCCGCCTCCTGTACCCTAGAGTGAGTATTCTGTTCCTTAAAAAAAAGATCACCTTCAGTGATGAACAATCTCTGAAAGCCCTGCCCAGATGACTGAGTATTTGAAATAGCCATAAATTTACTTGGGCTGAGCACTGTCAAACCTGAGGCAAGTCTTTGACAAATGTGAGTTTCAGGGACCATCAGGTCTAAGTGGCCTTTGACAAAAGGATTTCCAATGTGCATATTTCATGCTCAGAGTGGCTGGAAGGCCTCTTTACTTATATTCACATAATAATTCTTAAATACTAACACTCAAATTTTTCCAAAAGATGATCCAGGTCATTGAAGAACAGACCTGTTCATGCCAAATGGTGTGTATGCATCCAAATTTTGTAAATTTGTCTTCAAATACACTAGTTAACAGGTTTAAACCTACTAAAATAATCCTCAGTATTATCCTTTAAAGAACCTACAATGCTTGTGATTTTAGTGATGTGCTTGCAGACAAAATGAACAAATATAAAATGGTCCAGCAAACAAATCTACAGCCAATGTATCTTTTAGCTGTCTACCCTAGGCATATTAATATTTGTTATCTTCAGCCATAACAATGCACAAAGAAGATAAAATGATACTCTAGCAAAAAAATGAAACTCTATCTGGTAAGGTATGGTACCCACTAAATAATTAAGAAAAACGGAGAGATTTTGGAAAATACTTTCAATGGCAATAAAAGTATATTGAAAATAGTTCAAAGAAGTTGCTTCCTTAAATATTGGTGGGGTTTTTTTCTCTTCTGTCAATTAAGCTGAGATAAATGTAAAATATACTATTGCAATAAGCTAGTGACAAATTATATTCCAAAAAGGTTCTTGATTACCAAATAGCCCCCAATACACTACTTCCCTGCCATAAAGCCATGTATAAACTGACATGCTCAAACAAAACTTCTGCTTCTGATGAGTCTTCCATCCATTTAAAAGAAACTATTTGTATTGATTTTCCCCCCCTTCATTCATTTACATCTTACATATTTGCAATTTTTTATCACTCTGGCCAAAATTTTTAATTGCTGGCAACTTGTACGGACAAGAGCAAAGCTTTTAATTCTGTGGATGTAATTTGATTCCTTTTTGCACTGCCATGCCTTAAAAGATAACTACAGATGACACAAGATAATAGAGGTAGACTCCTCTTTTGTCTAAATTCTTTAGTCTTTTCAAGACTAATTTTCAAGGAGGATACATTCCTGAACTGAGTTCACGTTTTCTTTTTTTTTTCCCCCATTCAGACTCATTCATTATCTTTACGTCCAGCTCAAATTCACTTTTTGTTTCAGTGTCTCTCTAGTTTTTAAAAAAACAATTTTTCCTCCCTACATAATTTTTCATATCAGCTGATGATGCTAAAAATGACCTACTTTTTTTTTTTTAATTTAAACAAATCAGAATTAATTCAGCCCCAGATCCTGCACAGACTGTAAAGCACTTGTGCATTTTCACAAGCATGCCAAGTTTTATTAGGAATAAAATTCCATAGTGATAGGAAAGAATAAAAAAAGCCTACAGAGAGGGAGAGGAGGTGTGTATAAAATATGCTGCAGGGGTGGGGGGAAGAGGAGAGGGAACTGTATGGATGGCAATCTCAGCTCCACAAAGCTCAGAGAAGGGAGCGGTTGCGTGGCAACCACAAGGTGCAGGTGCCAATGGCAGCCCCGCCAAGGGTGCATCCCCAGCTCAGCTCGGACCTGCCTCTCGCACAGGGAGGCTCCTCCCAAACTCCCAACCCACCAGGCACACAACTTGTTCCAGTGAATTGCAAATATAGATTCCAAATGGCAGTTACAGCTGTGGTAGTGAGAACCGCTTCAACAAAGCTAAAAATTACTGCCAGCAGCCCACTCCACTCAATTACATTGGGCTAATAGCACTAAAGCAGCAGTTGCCATGGTTACCAGAAATTTAGAGAGAGAAACTCCTGGTGTTCTATTTCAAGCACAGCTCTGATAAATGGAGGGCAGCATACATTATGAAGGTCCTTTCAAATATTTGTCCACAAGACAACTCTATTCCTCTATGCATTGTGATAATTCAATTTACCCAGTCATTAGCCATTAAAATTAGTTTAGCACAACTATGCATTATGGCAGCAAACCAAAAATTATTTCCTGTATTAATAACTTATCTCAGAGACCGTCTACAAATATGTACATAGGTATGAACTCAAATTATTTTCAGCAAGCCTTGAAAAACTTTCACCAAGAGTGTAACACCAAACAATAGCAAAAGCCCATATTTTTGTTTAGAAAAAAAATTGTTGCATACATTCCACTTTTGTTTTGGTGGTTTTGTTGTTGTTGTTGTTTTTTGTTTAATACAAAATGCACTCAAGATGTTACTAAAAATGTTTGGGGTTAAAATGTTGTTTTAGGAATATACATGGGAGCAAGTTTAGGTCCAACAGGATAAGAATTTCTCAGAAGCACAACCAGAAAAAGAATTGTACTTTCTTCAAGCACTGGTAACATTTTGTCCACAGCCACAATGACCAACAGAAGTTCAAAATACACGGGAGTAAAACAAACCAAAACATTCTGGCATAAATTAAATAAGTAGCAGCAAAACTCTGGCAAAAGAACTGAGTACTGCAATGTCAGCAATGAAGAGAGATGGGAAGACTGATTTGGTGATAAGAATCTGATTTATTGTGGGATTCAAACACTTATATACTATTTTAGGGGGGCTAGTAATGTTTTACTACAATGATTGGGTTAATAATCACATAAACAAACATGCATTTTAAACATCTCTTGCTTGCAGAAGTCTGATGTAATTTCCTTTTTCTGGTAAACCCGTCTGATTGAATCTTCTTGCAATCCTCAAAGTTCTGTGCGCTATTGCCAAGGCATCTTAGTATCAAATATCTTATGTTAACCATATCCAAAGTCCATCATCTGTCTTGAGTCCCCCAACATTCCAATGCTGGAAGAACTCCTGCACTACTTTTGTATTTATGTTTATAATTTCATTGTGTGATCATACTCCATTTTTCCTTTTGCTATGATCAGTATTTTAAGTGCTACCTGAGCTATACTAACGATGTTGGCATTGAACAGCATATAAAAAGATCTTCTTTTCCTGTACAACTGTACATCATCATTAACTTGGGCTATTAGAGCAGCCTGAAATCTGCAGCAGATTTGGTATCACTGCCAGTGACATTAAACACTCCTAGAGCAGCCATTTGAGGAGGTACATCTCAACAGGAAAACTGAAGCTGAGCTCAGAATCCCAGGGGGTGGCTGCTCAGGCAGTAAACACTGCTGCTGGGAACCACTCTGACACCAAAGGTGAGATGAGAAAAAGAAGAATCAGAGGTAGAGGGATAAGTAAAAGAGAGCATGAAATAGGACAGCATTAAAGATTAGGTATTTAACAAGAATGCTGAATACTTTTGAAATTTTAGGACTTCTGTCCAAAACAATACATTACAGGCTTTTGTGCTCTTTTAAAATGGCTCCTTTGAAACATCAAAGCCAACAAGCAATATTCATGTTCTCTTTTACCACTAGCAACAAAAGAACTTGGTCAGAAATTAACAAGGAGCCATATCCATCACTAACATAAACCCAGCAGAACAGATCTGTTTCACATGTGGGGGCAAAGGTTTATGGAATGCAACTCTGGAGGAGCTGGTTTTTTGGGAAGAAATAGAGATTACATACAAATGCC
The DNA here is from genome assembly GCF_963513975.1 of Fringilla coelebs. Taxonomy (NCBI): domain Eukaryota; kingdom Metazoa; phylum Chordata; class Aves; order Passeriformes; family Fringillidae; genus Fringilla; species Fringilla coelebs. Next base: position 55,332,912 of record NC_140034.1, on the reverse strand, counting down.
CAGCGTGAACCTCACTATTTGAAATAATTGTTTTTTCCTTTATCAATTTTAATAAATATAAAAAATAAGAGAAGTCTGATGCATGCTACATCCAGGATTGTGTTTGCCACCAGAAGACTGATGGACATTTTGGACAGGTATACACACATAAAATACTTTTGTCCCAAACCACATCACTGTCCTCAACTAGGCAATGCTTGATTTTTCTTCCTTGTAGTACTATTGCATTCAGGGGATCTCTTGCCTGCTCTGCTTGTGCCCACTTTATCACAAACCTAATTTTGCTGTCTTCAAGGCTTCTACCATTGTCCCTTGCCCAACTGAGCCTCTAAATAATCAGTTTAGGAGCGGTGAATTGTTTGAAAGAATTGACTAAAAATTAGCCAAAGCCCTTCACTGCACAGGAAACAGGACCTCTCATCTGCACTTTTCCAGATGGCAAACTTTCAGCCAGGAAAAGGGCAAACCTGCTGCAAGCCACATGCTATACAATGCTATCTCCAAAGAAGTAAAACATCTGAGCTTTAAATGCTTCTTTGCCTTCCACCCTTCCTGACTTTGCTTCTCTCTTTTGCTTTTTTGCTTTCTTCCAATCAGTTACACTGACTGAAAAGGTTGTTATGCATTTACTGGCCAAGTTTCTTTGTATCAGACAGTCTAGGCAGGAGCCAGACCCTTTGAAACAGCTCCTCTGCTGGGATCCTGCTGCAAACCTTCTGTCCTGCTACGCCTCCCTCGCTCATCACATAATCAAAGAAGAATATTACCTCCCTCTCCCATGAGTGCTTGAGTAGAATGGCTCAGGCAACAAAAATTTACAATCCAACAAAGTAGAACATCCACTCAAAAGGAGTTTTGGAGACAGTTTCAGGACCCCTAAACAACCTGAATTGTTATAATGAATTTCGGCATGAGCTTCGTTCATTCACATTTCACTCAAAACAAGCTTTGTGGGTACTGTCTGCCATACTAAAAGTAATGAGGACAACAGAATTATAACAAACATAGAACTATTATCCTCTGTTCCTGCACGCAGCAAGGGCAACACTACTTTCCTCAGTGCTTCCAAGCTCATAAGAGCTATGTGTCAGTCTGTGATGTAGATAGGTGATGGGCTAACAGAGGACAGAAGGGTGGAGAACAGCACAGCACCCAACTTCAGCAGCACAAAATCAGGCCCTGGCAGAGACAGTACTCCACAATAAACCCTGCACTGTCTACTGAGTATTGCAAAAACTGAGCCCACTTCACAGTGTGATGATTGCTTCAGGAGGCTAAAGTATCCAGGGCATCTCTTATTTACTTCAATGAGATTTTTTTTGATGTGCTGGGGACACTCTGTGCTAGCACAAAAACCCACAGTGAAAAGGAACCAAACTCAGAATGGGACAGGAGGTTCATGGCTGTACAGAGGGTCAGAAACCCCTCTGCAGTACCTAAAGCATGAGAAGGTCCTTCTGAAAGGGACAACTCCCACAGCTTGACCCAACTGTGCTCTGCTGGATGTTTCCAACCAATGTGATAATCTTTTTCTAGAGAGGCCAGAGTTCAGAGGCTTGGGCAGAGTGCACTGCCCTAACTTCTAAATGTGTTCTACTGCCTCTTCATGCCACCCACACCAAAGGACTGGGCAAGGCTGGATTTTTGCCCTCTCTTCCACCTGTGCTGTGGCTCAGCAATCTCCAAGTGTCCTCTTCTTTTGTCATGGCATTTAATGTTGACAATCTCAACCCTAGAAAATGCTGTATGTTATAATTTGGTGTTATTACACACATGGAATGGCCTTTCTCTCTGCAGAACCTTGTAAAGACACGCTGAGCTCCCCTGCTAAGATATGTTGATGTGAATTCTCAGAGCACTGCAGGCAGAAAGGTCAAAGCTGAGTCATAGCAGCATGGTGTACAGGAATAATACCACAGTTTTGGCAGATCACTTAATTCTCCTGCTCTCATCTGGGGCTAACAATGTGTGAATTTCCTTAGGTTTCAGTTGCAAATATTGTCCTCCCAAATTCCTGTACTTCACACAAAAGGTTCTGAATACAGATGACAGACACCACTGAGCCCATACAGAACTATGTGAGCTCTGCTCCTTTATCTACCTGTCACAAGCCTTTGCTGGGATGCCACTGCCATGCTGACTCTTGCAGAATCACTGCTAAATCCAGGCTAATGAGCTTGGTTAGACCTTGGCTGACTCTGAGCTGTGGCTAACTCTGTCCAGGTACTGTGGTTATATCTGTGCTCTCATGCATTTCTAGTCAGAACAGAAATACCACAACTGACTGAGTTCCAGCAAAGGTGGCTGACTTGGTCTCCATATCACTTGCTGCAGGCTCTTTTCACACCATGCTGTCCTTGGCTTTTAGGCTGTGCTGCTTGAGTCCAGTACCTGCCCAAGGATAATTTAAATACAGCTATACAGACTTGGGAAGTGACTTCTGCGCTTGGCTTAAAGACCAGGTGCTAGAAATCCCCAAAATTGATTATTACACTGGAAACATCCCTCCTTTCACAGGGTAGACTTTTTTCCCCACAACGTTCATGCATGTGCTCTCACACAAATGAGAATTTGCTTGTCAGGAGCAGGAATTCTTTTTCAGAACGCCTGTAGCTCTGTACTCCACAGGGTGCTGTAGGTATAGCAAATAGTTTGCATACTGCCTGACAACACAGTTCATTTTCCTCAGGGTCAGAACTCACTACATCCCAGTGTCTGAGTCCCTGCCTGCTCCCCAGCCTAAAGGGTGCAGTGAACCTGCCTGAGCTACTATTACTAAGCCATTATTTTGTATGTATGTGTCCCTAAACAGAGTGTGATGTCTGTCATGTTTCTGGCAGACAGTCAGCAAAGGATCAAAACTTGCACAGGAATTAGGATCATCAGTCATTTCTAACTAGAGCTTCTTTTAAAATCCTAACCTTAATTTATTTTCAGCTACAGTAACATTCATTTTCTCCATATTTTTAATTTCTACAACACGGAGTTATAAAAAATTTATATTTAAATCATTTAGAAGAGTAATTTCAAAATAACTATAAGAATAGAAACATTTCTATCACTAATGTCTAGTCAAGAAGATTTCTTTTTCCTCCAGATCAGTTTACAATTAAAAAAAAGAAAAAAGACACTGTCCCTACAGGCACTGCTAAACTGATTCAACCAAAACACAAATATAATTGCATGGACTTTGATTTCTTTAAAGTCAGTATTTCAGCAAATCTGCAACAAAAGTATTTCTACAATGCAATATATAATAATATATAGCATAGATACTGCTAAAGTGCTGCCTGGGATGGTGTTCATATATTTTTGCTGTCATCAACTTTATGTGCAGCAAAATGCTTTAGTTATTATAATAACTAAAACTATATATAATAACTAACTATAATAAAAAATATATATGATAACTGTATATTATAAGTAAAAACTACTCCTTTAGTTATTATAATATTTGGTTAGAATAAGTGAATATGATCACGTTTGATTCACTAAGTACCCAGCATATTTATTTTAATGATTTCTTTTTTTAATGAGCTGCAAAAAAAGCAGTTTTCCCTCCACCTGCTTCTCTATCTCCAGAGCTGCTGTTTGTTCAAAGCATCAGATAGATCACCAACACTTCAAAAGTTTGAGCACTAACTGTGTTTATGAACAGTGCTGCCCAAACAGGCCCTAGATGCACTGAAGGGAAGGCTGTTCCCTCCCCTGCTCCCATCCACCTCCCCAAGCCTCTCTAATAAGCCTGGATGTGTTCACCCTGCCTGGCACGCATTATTGTCAGCAGAGACCTACCCAGAAAGGAGGATCCTTGGGCTTTCAGTGCTTGGTACAAAAGTGTATTTCACCACTAAAACTCACAAGCTGCACCTGCCAACTGACCTTAATCAGGCAGTTCTGTGCTTTCAAAGATAGCCACTCTTATTTAGCCAGATTATCTGATAAAACTGAAAACTGTCATTAAAAGGTTCTTCTTTTAGCAGAAAAAATACACCCACTATCTAATGTAAATTGTAGGCAAGGTGGAGCTTCCAACACATGCTGAAGAAATGTTAATGAATATTTAGTGGGACTTTGGGCTCAGCAGTGCTTCAGAAGACAACTGAAATGTACAGCCTTCATCTATTTGATGGAAATTACTCGTTCTGGCTGTTACCTGTACCCAGACCTAGGAGGTAAGCCTTGCAGGTGGAAAAGAGCTGGAAGACCATAGTGTGGCCCTGTAGGTGGAAAAGAAGGCCACGCAGTGGGGCCTTGTAGAAGTAAAAGAGCTGGAAGGCCACAGTGCAGCCTGTAGGTGCAAAAGAGCTGGAATGCCACAGTGTGGGCCCACAGGTGGAGAAGAGCTGGAATGCCACAGTGTGGTCCCCACAGGTGAAATAGAGCTGGAAGGTCCCAATGTGGGCCCACAGGTGGAGAAAAGCTGGAAGGCTACAGTGTGGCCTGCAAGTTTAAAAGAGCTGGAAGGTCACAGTGTGGCCTGCAGGTGCAAAAGAGCTGGAGGGCCACTGTGTGGCCCTGCAGGTGGAGAAGAGCTGGAAGGCCATAGTGTGGCCCTGTAGATAGAAAAGAGCTGGAAGCCACCCAGTGGGGCCCTGTAGGTGGAGGAGAGCTGGAAGGCCACAGTGTGGGCCTGCAGATGTAAAAGAGCTGGAAGGCCACAGTGTGGGCCTGTAGGTGGAAAAGAGCTGGAAGGCCACAGTGTGGGCCTGCAGATGTAAAAGAGCTGGAAGGCCACAGTGTGGGCCTGTAGGTGGAAAAGAGCTGGAAGGCCACAGTGTGGGCCCCACAGGTGGAAAAGAGATGGAAGGCCGCAGTGTTGGCCCCACAGGTGGAAAAGAGATGGAAGGCCATAGTGTGGGCCCCACAGGTGGAGAAAAGCTGGAAGGTCTCAGTGTGGGCCTGCAGGTGGAAAAGAGCTGGAATACCATAGTGTGTTCCTCTAGGTATAAAAGAGCTGGAAGGCCACAGTGTGGGCCTGCAGGGAGGGCACCCCAGGACTCACGCGCTGGGCCGCAGGTCGGGCAGGGCCCTGTCCAGCGGCAGGCGGTCGCTCAGGTAGGCGTTGTAGCCGTAGTACTGGAACTGCTTCAGGGCCAGCCGCCTGTTCTCAGGGCTCAGCTCCTGCCCCCAGTGAGCAAAGAGAGACGAGTCCGTGAATGCTTCTGCAGGGTTGTCTTCCAATTTTGGTGGAGCTTCTACAAGAGACAAAGACAAAAGGAAACAGTAAGGATCTGTTATTTTAAGAAGTGTAACTTTAGCTCCACTTGCTGCCTATAAATCTTCCCATGACATGCCCTCACATACTTTTTTGTTGGTGTAACTAATAGCAGGAAAGGCTCAAAATTTAAATCAAATAAAGCTAGGTAAAACAATTATTTTTTATCACAATCTGACTAAGGGCCAGGACTGATAAATCTGAATAAATTAAATTTCAGAAGGAGCTTTATCACCAAAAATGTTATTTTGCTTTTATATACTAAGATGAAATACTTAATTTCAGTCTGGATTATCTTGCTAGGAAATGACTGAAGTTTTGAAGGGGAAAAAAAGCATCTGTACATAGTGCACAAAATGGCTGCCAAAGTTTGGGTGTAAAAGAAGTTCTTTAAAACTACATATTCAACACAGAGAAAATTCACTGTACTAGGTGTCCATGTTTAAATAGCAAACTAATTTCAGTCATGCAATAACTTTATGCTCCAGTTTACCAATCCAGCCTATTTGAGTTTTTAATCCATATTTAGGTGCATTCAATGATGCTACTGGGATCATCACTTTGTAGTATTTGCTTGATTAGAAAAGGTTTTCATTTCACAAGGCCACATCTCTGGCTGTTATGCCAAAGAGATAGGAGGGGGAAAGATATATGTAGAACTCAGTTTAAGAAGAGGTCCAGTACAATGAAATCACAGCATTCATTCTCAATGTTTAGTTGCACAGAAAGTCTGTTCAAGGTGTCTTGTGAGCTCTCTGCGACAGACACATCACAGCTGACCACATAATCCAACCAAGAGAAGCCCCTGTTTCTGTAAACACTTTACAATCAACAGCACACCAGTAAAGCAAGAATAAATGCCTTAATTGACTCTGATTTGTCAACATAAACTAGAGCCACACACACAAATCTTTTTCTGGAAGTTATTATTATTTATCAGCAGTCACATTAACAGTGACCCAACCAAATGAAGAACTCTCCTTTCTAAAGGGCTGTACTTACAAACACAGAGACTTCAATAAATTGAAGTGAACCTTCTGAAAATCTGTCAATTGTCCCCAGAGCAATTGTCCTCAGCACCCAGAGCCACCTAAAGGCCTGAGAGCTGACTTAACCTTCATGGAAACACCTGAAGACAACAGTTTATGTACTAGCACAATATGCCATCCAAATCCTGACTCCCAAAGAATGCCAGGAAGCATCCTTTGATCTCCTACTAGAAAGAACCCAAAATGCAAAAACATAAATTGAGAAGACTAGGTTATTTGATTTATTTGAGATGTTCTCCTTTTTCTTCCTGACAACACTGACAGGAAACTAATGGTGCTTGCTTCCTACACCATGTTCCAACCTCAGTAAACATGAAATGTTTCTTTACTTGTCAAAGTACTGTCTCTGAGCCTGAATTCAGGAATCAGCTCCAACTCTTCAAAGATGAGAGACAAACTAAACCCTCAGTCAAAAGAGGAAACTACTCTGACAGGCCCTGCTACTACACAGATAAATGTCTGAGAGGGGAGCTTGGCAACTACACAAATTGGATAAACTCAGATCGTTTTAGAGGGCCCTAACTTGAAAAGGGCAGAATAGCATTTGAATACCATTTCAAAAATCACAGCAGCATGGGAGGACAGATGTATCTGTCTTTTCATGGATGAAGAGCCATCCCAGAAACAACTACCTTCACAGACTCACACATATCTTGAACATATTGAATTTTATCTAATGATTTTGTGAGCAAGAGTATTTCCTTAAGTGATCTGTGAATCTCTTGCTGTTTTCTGATTGAAAAAGTGCTCAGTAATCCAGGTTGTACCTCAGTTGAAGATTTTCCAGTAATGGATATCTGTGAATTTAGTTTACAAGCTCTACTAAACTACTTACCAAATGCAGTAATTTTTTTGTATGATAAGCAAACATGTTAATTCAATACATTGCTCTACAGGAAAAAAACAAACAAAACAAAACAAAACACAAACAATGGAATTAATAAGCATGCATCTGATGACAAAGCCTTTCTTTCCTTTATTTGGCTGAAAACTCTTGGGGGAAGCAACTTTCTTCAGCCAGTCTCTTACAAGAAATAAAAATAATGATTACAGACCATCAGCTGCCTTTTGACTAGTCAACAAGTGCATTTGATGCCTTGTCCTCAGGAAACAGATCATGGCCTGAGGTTTCACAGCCAGGCCTCCTTCCCACTTGCTACTGCAGTTGCAGAATGATGGCAGGGAGCAAAGGCCCAAAGATGACCCATGAAGAAACACTAGGTAGGCACATTCATCTGCTCAGTTAATACCAAAAAGGAAAAATCAGTTTCATTTCTTCTCTGGGAAGAAAGCCTGCTACCTGCAGCACATCACTGCAAATGTTATCTGGAGGTCTTCCCTATATTAACTTTACATACCATGCAAAGCTGCACCCAGACATGCGCCTGGTATTAACTCCTGGCAGACTGACTCCCTGCAGTTCAATCAATTAGTAGCAGAGATTTATTACACAGATGTCAGCTGGCTGCACACCTGGGCCAAAGAAGTCTCCTTCCAGAAGACTGGCTGGTCACGGCATCAGCCTGGAGATGGTCACACACTGCTTACCTGAGACAAAAACCCCACAGTTTGTTTTCCAAAATCATCTGTGTCTCTTCAGCTCATACATTTCCTAGTTATGCAAGTAATGTTATATAAATCCATTGCTTCATTTGATCTTTGTGACCAGCTGCCAAGACAGAAATTCCCTCTCCTCTTCCTATTGCTCATTGTATAAAATAAGTCAGAGACACCAAATCAAAAGACACCACTGAGATAATAAGGGATAGACATTTTGTTGTCTGATTGCTGCTTTTTTCTATGACTTCTGAAGAAAGCAAATCTTTCATTTATTACCAATTAACATAATCAATTAATAACTTTGATTTAATCTCCATGAAAGCCTTTGAAACTCATTAAGAGAGACCCATTTTTTCAGCTCCATTCATATTTCAACATTTCTTCCTAAGAAAAGTTACCATGAACAGGTTCACAATTAAGAGAAAGGATCAAGTCAGAAAGGGTTGCAAAAATAGTTGCAGAGACAGATTCAGACATGCTGTTTGATCTCACAAGTACCTAAGTTTCATTTTGGTTCTATCCTTTATTTGACTGCAGGTCTATTCACAAAAGCAGCAGTGTTTCACATCAAAGCTTTGCCATTGTGAAAACGCCTTCCAAGGAAACAGAACTGCTTTACAAAGCTTGCAGTGTAGCCTTATCTGCTGATTTCATTAAGTGGCAGTAACAAGAAGGTAGATTGAATAAGCCAGCACAACCACCCTGTCTGAGAAAATATCCCTATGTCAGCTAAAGACATCAATACCTGCACTAAATGATACATGCTCAGGGGGGACAGGCACCTCTCAAAAAAAGAATGAGCTGAAAATGATGCCAGAGTAGGAGGAAAGGCTTTGATCATGTTCTCCAGTGCCTGACCCTCTGATTTCCCAGCCCAGAGAGGAAGGAACAGGCCATGATTACAGAGGTGATGCCACATGATGTGCATCTAAGCAGACTATCATTAAAGGCAAAACAAAGCTCAGCTCTCTCATGAGGCCTAATGGCCTGAAACTCTGGCTCCCAGCACTCAAAAGATCTATATTCTATTTCCTGCAGGCAGTAGCCTTTCAGCTTTCTATGGAAGGAAGGATCTTTTAATCCTTTTCCTCTGCAGGTGCCCTTCATCTGTTAGGCAATCCATACCCTCTTGCCAGAGGCCATTCAGTGTGACAGGTAAAAATCCCAGACTGGCATTGGATCACAGAGCCATTATACAGTGTTTAGAAGTGGAAAAACTTCACCTAAACTTTGTCACACAGCAAGATAGACAGAGGAAAATCCCACTTTTAAAATCTATTCATGAAAACACTTTATCAGCATTCTCAAAAACTGCAGTTTGACAATTCCTGTCTTGCAAGGCTGCTCCCATGCAGGATCCTGCTATAAATCCTGTATCAGATGAGTGAACATCTAAATGAAAACATCCTTGTTTGCATGGTGTGGTGAAACACTGACAAGCAAGAGCAGAAGCAGCTTACCAAGATGCACCACTGCCTCAGCCAGGAAGAAAAGTATACTCAGAAGACAAAAATTGTAAGTTACAGTAACAGATCTTCCCGCAAAGAAGTTATTTTACTTATTCTCTCACTGGCCCAAAAAATCACAATACTGCTGGCAACGTGTCAACATCAATATAACTTTCTGCTAAAAAGTGAACTTCACTGTTTTGAATATTCAAGTTAAGTTAATTCCTCTTGGCATTCTAGTCTTGTTCCCAAAGAAATGACTCCAGCAGAAGTGCTCCTAAGAAAAAATGCAGTATCTAAGTGGGTTAAATCCTGCTACTGCTGCTTACTTACAGCTTAGTAAATCATACTGAAGTTGCCAGGGCTCCTCAGAGAGACTGACAGAGCCTGTCAGACTCTGTCTGCACAGATGACAGAGCAGCAGAGCCCTAATCCTAAGAAAAAATAAACCTGATGTGAACTCCATACAAAACACACAACCATCCTGAGAGGATTCAGCTCCATATCCAGTCTTTGTATACCCCAGCACACTCTGTAGTTAGTGTAAACACCAGACAGATCAGACAGACAGGGAGTGGGAAAAAACCCCAGCAAAAGAAAGGTGATCCTCTCCTCAACAGCTGTCAAGAAATTATGATAACACTATGAACAGTATACAATCAGACAAAACTTTAAGGATTAAACTGTGTATGATGCCACATATAGAGGGAAATGCTAAAATTCTCTCAATTTTAATTTTTTTTAGAACTTGAAACACAGTTCATATGTTATTAATTTATATGCTACCTTTACTGCATGTTAGGCAGCCAATACACATACATAATGGTATAAGCTATCAGCATACTACTAACATATATTTTCATTTGTTTCTGTTTGGAGTTTTTTCAGATAAATAATCCCATGTTTATTGTGCACATTAGGGTGGAAATTCAGTCTAGTTCTGCTGCTTAGTGTAGGTGTAGAAGAAGGGATTACAACTGACCTCACCCCATAAATCACAGTTGTATTAATTACCAAAGAAGACCAGCCCTGCCCTTAATGGGTCACAGACTAATAAAAATAAGTGTGATAAAAGAGGTGGGTTAGCCAGTCAGGGAGAGCCTGGAGGAAGAGCTAGAGGAAGAAGGAATGATCCAGAGAGACACACAAGAGGAACGAAGCATGGAAGAGAGTTGCTGCTGCTTCAGAAGCTCTACTCTGAGGTCAGGCTGGGTCTGATGGAGTTAGAGCCTGCTGTTGGAGCCTGCAGTCACAGTCAAGCTAGGTAAATGCCTGTGGACAGAGGCAGCAAGGAAATATAGCAGTCGTATTCCAACAGGAATAGCCAGCAGTCAGGGTCTGTCAGAAACACCAACAGCACAAGCTTGCTGAAGTCAGAGTCAGGATGGCTAAGCTGTAAAGATGAATAAACCAGGACCCTTTCCACGTTGTTAAATGAGAGTCTGCTTCTTGGCTCATTTCTACCCCTAACGAGAAGTCTGCTGCAACACTTGGCACCCAACAAGGACAGGCCTTCATGTAGAGGAGGTGGATGTTTCCTGCCCTGGCAGACTTTCATAACAGCTCCTAAAAAGTCATCCCACAGAAGTTACTTAACACCGAAGAAAGATGTCTGGAGATGACTCTCAAAACGTGCTCAGCGCTAGAGGGCAGTGTAAGAAGCAGGAAAATTTGGGTCTTAACCTAAATCTGAAGGGTTTGAGACTTCTAAAGAGCTTGTTAAAGAGCTCCCAGAACTACAAACCGATAAACTACTAATTAACCAGAAAATTCTATTATAGTGGTTATTTCCTATGGGTAAGAAAAATGAAATTTTAATTTTTATTCAGTCAATGCTAAACTAAACTACTATTGTTTGGATGCACACAAACAAAACTTTATAGGAATAAGGCCCTTATAAGGGCTCTATATTTCTTCTGTATGCACTCCATCTGGCCTATTCTGATCTGAAAACACTATAAATCCTGGGCACTCAGGTTCCTACTAGATATGTTCTCACTACCAGCCTATTAAATTCCCCTTTAGCCATAACTGCCATGGATATGAATCAGGCCAGACAAGTCCATGCATCATTCTGGCAAAGTTAACATAAAGTTACTACAAGCCTGGACAACCTGAAAACAGAGTAAAGACTTCTAATTTACTGGGATTATCTAAGGAAATACAAATTTGCAAGTACAACCCATTTCCCCTCAGATGAAGATACCGAACTCTCTGACAGGTACCAATACTGCACTTTTAAGGCTTTCTGTACCCATTGTCATCAATATTTTGCCAGGGACAAATTTTGTTTTCTCAAATGTGTAAAAGGCGGATTTTCAAAAATACACTATGAGGATATTAAGAACTGAGTACCAAGTTCCAAGTCTTCAGAGTTTCCAAGACACATTTTTCAGCTTTTCCTAAACAACACCTCTCTGCATGCCTTCTACTTGGAAACCAGATGTTAAGACAGTATCAATTCATTTAAAGCAACATATAATTTCTTAACTACAGACCTCCAAGATAAAGAGTGGTCAGAATAATTATTTATTGACTGTAACTTAAAGGATTACCTGTATTGATTATAACTCATAGTTTCATTAAAAGAAGTAGATTTTTAATGGCAAAGTTATTTTTCTCATTTCAAATATTTCTGTACTTAAGGCATTAACTTCAATCTGTAGGTAAACATACCACAATTTTTGGAATAACAGTCTAAAAATACAATAATAGTCTGCCAAAAACTTCCTGAAAATTGATTTGGTGAATTTATTCAGTTGTGATACACAAATCTCAGTATCACAAACTGCAGTGTATGTGCCCTGAACCAGCAGTGGTACCCATAAAGGAAAGACAAGAATGAAATGGGCACAACTACCTTCCTAATTTTTCAGACAAGCTGAGTGACAGCCTTATTGATCAGGGTTCTAGTTAGGAGGAATAACCCCCCCCTGCAATGCTGATTTGATCAGATTGTTAAGGAAAATGCTAAACCAATTTAAGCCAATAATCTCTGATCTGTGCAATTTTGTGAGAATTACTGCACTGGCCTAATATGTTTCCTGTCTTAGATGAAAAAGACATGTTATCATCACACATAACCGCCATTTTTTTAACTAATTGTGATAATATTTTCAAAATGTCCAGGAAATGTTATTATAGTGAACTCTGTACAAATGAAAAGAAGGTAGAAATTAAACCCCAATTTTGCAAAACCAACAGTTTTTCATTAGGTTCATTGATTACACTGAGTATTTTTTCCACATAAAATTGGAAGACAACAGAAGTTCACAGATGAGAGACCAGTTTGCATCCTGGAAACAGAGCTGTGCCAAAAATTGAGATTGCTTTTGCTCGATGCTGAGGCACAAAGCTGGATTTCTAGTGACAACTTTCCTCACTTCCTTATCACTGTGAAAGAAATAAGTGGAAACAGAGTAGATCTACAGATAAAGCTCAGTTTGCAAAGGCAACAGAATAAACGAGGCCCCACATTAGGGCATGGGGGCTGAGACCTCTCAAAGACACAGCACAGGGAGTCCTCTGCAAGACAGAAGATCAGAAGGTTCAGAATATTCCACTGATTGTAACTGCACGTGTTCCTAAATTTAGGCAGCTGCTTTAGGGCTTACTAAAAAAGGAAACTCATCTGCATTTAATGAATAGCAGACCACATTTTTCTTGGGGATTAGCAGCGTTTGCATCAGTGCAGCTGAGAGGCTTTAAAAGCTCCATGTGTTTTATATCATAAACCCAAATCTATGTCACCTGGAGTAAACATGAAAGGCATTTAACTATTTTGAAAACTATTTTGCCAGGAGCTGTCAGGCTGTGACACAGCTAATTAGTCATATACATACAGCTTTTCTTTTTATACAGAGCTGAGTAGTCACACCAAAAGTAAAGTTCACACAAGGAAACAGAACTCACCCAACTCAAAGCACTGAAAATAGGCTTTCAGTAATCTTACAAACTGAGATTTTTCTCTTCTTACCAGGCTGTACTGAGCTCCCTCAGATTAGTTCTTCTTCAAAAGCTTCCATTCAGTTCTTTCAGTGCTCTGGAGAATTTTGTTTGGCCACTTCTTCACAAACACAGAAGTTTTAGAGAGCAACAGCTCCCTCACTCAAGACATCCTTTCTTTTTTTCCTAAGTGCTTCCAACATGAGACATTGTAAGCTGCTCCACCCTTTCCACCACCCAGCAGCTCATTACACACACACTCAGCTACGTGGGCCTCTGCCAACAGGGCTCCTACTTAAGAAGTACTTCTCAAACACTTGCAGGCATTATTGTACAGCGGAGCTACTTCCCACTCCCAGGAATTTTCTTAAGCTACCCCAAGAGACAGAGATGAGTTTCAGTTTTAAAAGGAACTTGAAGAATTATGAAGCACAGGGCTGCTTTGAAGAGCCAACAGTCTCTTCTATAAAAGCATCTTCCATTCTCAGGTGCCACTGCCCTTGTCATGTTTAAAGCACTGGATGCAGACAAATGCAGCAGCAGGGAGCAGGTAAATTTTAAAGGTTTGCAAACTAGACTTCAATTAAAAATTTTTAAAAAGTCAACTAAGCATAACCTAGCTTCTCCTCTTGGCAGAAAAACATGAATGACAAATTAAGACCATTCTCCCATCTTTGATACCAAGTAGATGATTTGTGCTAATGTTAACTTCAATAATACACTGAGCCTATCAAGATGTCAAGAATTCTCCTTGACATAGTAGGAAAAATTAAAGAAAATGCAATCAAATTAAGTTCTTTGGTTTCACAGTATTTGGGAAAATTATGTGAGATGATACTTTAGCTTAATTTTGGAAATAGGACAGTGAGTCAAAAACATGCTGAAAGGAGACAACAAATCATGAGGACAAGCAGCAGTCTGTATCAACACAAGGCAAAGAGAAAGCTCTAGATGGCACCCATCAAATACTTTGGTTTGCTATTATTCACAGCTCACTCCATCCTACAATGAGGAACTTGGAGAAATGTCTATTACCTGAGGATTTTCCTCTATTGTATTAATTTAAGAATGGCTGAAAAAATGGCTTCAAACTTACAGCATTCTGCATTTCCTTTGCAAATTTAAAAAGCAGAATAACTTCAAAAAAATCTTTCTGCAATTGCATTAGGTAGACTGTTTGTCTGCTTCAGTGATGTGAAGAATGGGAACATCTGGCTGGTGTTGGTTTTTTTTGTTGTTTTTGTTTTTTGGGTTTTCTTGTCTGTTTTTTTTTAAAGTCATCATAGTCCAGTAAGAATTTTAATTAAAAAAAGAAACAAGAAAAACCCCAACAAAACAAGACAAAAAATACCTCAAACCCAAAATGCAGCTAGATTAGAGAATAAAACAAACTTAAAGCTAGAAATACAATTTTAAACAGAAATAAGAAGCAAGAGGAAAAATAAGGAAGCTGAGAAAAAGTGGACTTACTGCCAAAATAGGAAATTAAATGAAAATGATGGAAAATTTAATTTGTTATGCAGAATACAATAGGCAATTTAGTTAGTAATTTCTCATCAAAAGACTACAGATTTCCCTGCAGATCTCCATGACTTTAGTGTGAGAAGCATTATTGAAAGGGTCTGAGATTCACAAATCAACCTCTTGCAAATGTGCTAAATCAACACAGAAGAAGAGAAGTAGAAACATCTTCTAAGGTTTTAAATTTATTACCTGTCCTGTACATAAACCAAACTTATACTTTGGTAAAATTCAGACATCTTTCTTCTTCCTGTCCTCACCCCACACCTGATGATAAGCTTCTGGAAAACCCACAAAGAAAAAAGGATGAGAGGGAAAAAGCTCCATCCCTTACTGGCACATATTTTGGAGTTGTGCAAGAATTTTCTTGTATTTTTTTAATAACCCTGTGCACCACGCATCCTGAAGAGAAAATCAACTTGTTCATTTTGCCTAAGATAAAAAATAAAGACTCTTTGTTAAGAATGGTTCCAGCCCTCACCAGCACAGCATCCCAATTTAATCCAGGTCAAAGGATCACTCTGCCTCTTGCACTGCACCCACAGAGACATCCACATCTCACTGAGGTACCTCTGAGTCACTGTCTGCAATGGCATCCATGGCAAAGCTGCTTAAGTGAGTGGGGACAAAGGAATTCCTACTGATTTCTGCCAGGTAAAGATCTAGGAGAGCATTTAAAATATTCTACTAGAGGTAAAATTCTCATCTAAGCTATATTAAAATGGACAGGAGTAGAGGTTGCTTTATTTTTAAAATCTGCAGAAGGATACCACAGCTGCATTTCAGGTGCATTAAATAGAGGAGAACACTTAGGAGATAGCTCATATACACATAATCCCAGAGAGGTGCTTACTAATCCTAGCTGCTCTAAACTGAAACAGAATTATCCAGGAGTGTTAGCAAACATCAGCAAAACATCAGCCTCAAAAAAGGGGTAAATTAAAACAGAATTTCACCAGTTTTGTAGAATATCTTGAGTAGACAATCAGGGACTTTATTATTTATCGTCATTACTTGTAGTAGAGACTATTTAGGATAGATACCAGAAGCTGATATCTATCTCAGCTGATAAAACAGCTGAGAATTGTGAGATATTCAATTTTGAATTTATATAGTGTTTTTAGGAGTTGTTAAGCAGGACACCAGATTTCATTAATCTTGAGGTCATGTCCAAAATGAGCAGTGGGTTTTTCATTTGCTCCACCTGCCCTGCAGGTGTTTGAAATCCACAGAACTTGCAAATTAATTCCTGATCAGTTACTGGGGTGGGATGGGCTAATCAAACTCTATTTGAAAAAGAAAAGAATGAAAAATTCATTTTACCACAAGAGTCAGGATATTAACTGCACAGTGGTAGTGAAGGAAGAAGTTCTAGAAGCAGCCAGCTCAGAACAAAAGACTAAGGAGAAGCTGATGTCCCTCTGAAATAACTGTTCATCAATAAAACCAGTGATTTTCTATATTCAAAGTGCAAGTAATTTTCTCTAACAGGAAATGAAGTTTCTTAACAGTTTGTTTCCCATTAATTTTTGCTCCTGGAGAAAAGCTGCCCTTTAATACTTTGACACTTAAACATAGTTGGCAGTTAAGTAAAGGTAACAGCAGTAAAGGCTCCAGAAAATTTGTAAACAAATCTTGGCTTGAGGCAATGTCAGAGAATTAAATGCTTTACCTGGAAAATGAAATATGGAATATTTTCATCCAGTAAAAAGAAATAATTATGAGATTAATTGAAGCAAATTAGAAAGCAGGAAGGGATTTCTCTGGCAGGAGAACTAAGGCTCATTGCCTTAGTCCTAACAAACAACTCCAAACCTAAGCCAGAAGAAATTTCCCAACCCCCCATAGTGCTACTTCCTGTCCCTGGTGAAGAGGATTTGGTAATCCTGCTGAGGAGGCACAGCTTCTTCCACGAGCAGAGCCACAATTTGGCTGGAATTTTGTAATGCCTCTACTTCCCTGCCCACCTGACTAAAATGCACCAATTCGATCTCTTTCCCTGTTTAGCCAATGGTCATTGTGTGAAAGAGGTCAGCAGGTGCACAAGAACTGGAGATTTAACTCAGAAGTTGCTTTTGCATGTTAAGTTCACGCACCAGAAAAATATATAATTTGCATACTAAGAGCTTAACACTTCCAGCAAGTTTTGGCTGGGTTACCCAGGGCCAGAAAACTTGCCAATGCTTATTGAAGCACTCCTGAAAGGAATAGACACTGATACCAAGGGAACTCCTACCCTAGTTTAGCTCCATCCTAGTTTTGGAAGAGCGGCCTGCTTAAAGGCTCAGCAGAGCAGTGCTCCTGACTGTTATCAGCATCTCCCTGCAGCTGCATCTCTGCCAATGTAGGAGTCTAAAAACACATGCGAGGAAACACTGATGAGATCTTGCTCATCCGTTCTGATTTACATGAGAGTAGGCTGATCAGAATCAGAGAATTGAGCAAAATCTTCTATGGTTTCTTCTCCAATAAATGTTGTTACAGAAAGTTCTGTCCCTTCAGCCATTTGCATTGATAATGCTTCCTTGTTAATGCACTTTCCTGCCAAAGACCTAGCAAGCTGTGAAGGAAGGGGTGTCTGTTTTTCCATCTTTTTTGGCTTCATTTACCACCAGGTTCTCCAGTTCTGCAATACTCCAAGAAGAGGAACCACCGATACCAGATTTCCATTCATTTAGGTCCTCAGCATCACCTAGAGTGAGTGGAAGATTTGTCATTGGTATTTTCCTGTATACTCTCCAGTCTAATTTTACACAATCTTCATGAGCCAACTGTCCACAGCCAGCAGCACATCCTTTGGCCTCCCGTGGAGGGTGATGGTTGAATTGGGAACTTAGACTAAGACTTGGGCTACTTTTCTCCTCTTGCTGCTCACAGTACCCTTCAACAGTGGTAAAGAAAAAAAGAGGATTTACTTTTCTTCCTAAAATAATTTCTTGATTATCTCTGCACAGCTGAGCTCTCACAGAAAAGCCAGAATGTTTTCCCCATGGATCTCATTTTGCCATTGTAAAACAGGAATAGCAACACATCCCCTGCCTTGCAGGAGTATTAAAACAAAGCTACACTTCAGAGCTGCTCAGTACCAGCCATCACTGAAATGCTTACAAAACCAATAAAAATCTTTTTTCTCATCAGCAAAGACATTAAGATAGGCACTTTTCACAAATTCCTCTGCATCAGCAGACAGGCTGCACCAGCCCCAGTGTTCAATTGCTTGCTGTCCCACAGGAAGTTAATCCTGACAATGCTGGTTCTGCTGTTTCCCAACCACCAGGCTCCAACACTCCCTGCATTACAAGGAGCAGATGTTTATGTTACAATTCCATTTCCTTAACTAGTATCAGAGGATTGGTTTTGTGTGTAAGGAGATTTACTAGCTTTTTCCAACCCCTTTAGAGTGTGGCTTTTCAGGAATATTAGATATTTCAGTAGCACCATTTTCCCTGCAAAGAGTCCTGTGGACTCAGATACTCGTTGTCTTACAGCCTGGTAAAAATTTGGTTCTGTGAACAACAGTTGTTACCAAGAGGATTTTCATTCCCAACTGACCTAATCATACAGCAGGTTAGAATATACTGCAGGCAAATAATTTTGTTGAGGCAAAATTCCTCCTTTAAACTGTATCTTTTAGCCCTAACAACAGGTGCACTTCTTTGCTTAATTACACAGCCTGCTTTACCCCTCTCTTTTCCCATTCCTGTTTTTTTCTTGCTCAGAGGTATGCAAACCATCTGTGCAGTTAACATGGTCTAATGACTATCTGCAAATCTGTTCCCTGAAAGTGACTCTACCAAAGCTGAGAGACCAAACAGTAAATAGTGCCAGCTAATAAGTGTTATGATTTATTCTTATGATGCTAGAGCATTCAAAACTTCTCTGCAGTGCTCCTGAAAAGATACTTAAATTTTTCTCTCATAGCACTTGCGCAGTGTAGAAACATACACTAATTTTATCACTTTTTTTTTTTGGTAAAATTTAAATGTTTGGGATAATTAAAGAAACTCCAGGGAATTTACATGCTTCATTTACATGTAGAGGAACATTCCAGAGTCAAAAGATATATCCTTTGGCCCACAGAACACCAAAGCATGTTTACAGTCTCTGAAAATGTCTGTCTTCAAATTTTCACACTGTTTTCGCTTAGATTGTATTTTGGGAATCTGGTTTAGAGATTTACATTAAATTCTTCTCGTTGTTTTTGTAAATTAAATTAGTAAATATACAAGGGTATACTTAAGTGAGATGCCACTTATATAGTCATATCACCAGGCAGAACTTTAGTGAACAGCACTAATGATACTACAGGAGAAACACTGACATAACCCGACTTGGAATGCTACTGATGTAAAGAACAAGTGCAGTTTTTCAACCACAAACAAGTGCTGCAACTGGAGCAAAGACATTCTTTTGACCAAAGCCAAAACTATCCCATAAAATGAGCCCCCCTTTGCATGTTTTGGAAGGAAAAAAAAACCCTAATTTAAATACACTCTACAGAATCACAGGAGTTTCTTATTAAAGGTATTTTCTTCCGATAGCTCTCACATGCTGATGCTCACAGCTTCCAATACTTAAAAAAAGCCATGCTCTATAAATCTTCAAACTTCTTTAAAACTTCTATTTTATTAACATTCATCTCATCATAACCCTGAGTATGAGGATATCTCTTAATATATTTCTTACAATATATTTTTGCCATTGTAGGGAATAGTAGAAGCAGAGGACAGGTAAGAGCAAGAAGAGGAAGCACTTTCATTACATTCCCTCCAACCAGCAATGCAGAGCTACTGTGTGGAAAGCAGTAAATTATGCAGGGGGGGAAAAAAGTCAATGTAAATCTCATTTCTCTTGGAATAAAAGGACACTTTACATACCACAGTTTTGCTCCTTCTTGTGTTTTCTGCAATGACTACTCAGATCTTGCTACTGGGGACCAGCTCAGCCCTTGCTAATGTTTAATTTAGATACTAATTTCTAAACCACACTTTTGAAGCAAACATTCCTTAATGGAGAAGATAAAACATAAAGGAACATTGAAACAGTAATTCCAA
The DNA here is from genome assembly GCF_963513975.1 of Fringilla coelebs. NCBI lineage: Eukaryota > Metazoa > Chordata > Aves > Passeriformes > Fringillidae > Fringilla > Fringilla coelebs. The sequence goes on along the minus strand of NC_140034.1, from coordinate 55,313,117 downwards.
CGTTGTTTGAACATTTAAGGAAACTGAGTTATTCTTTTACGAGTATCAGTTAAATGAACAGCTTTATATAAAATATATTCAAACTACAGGACTTACAAAATTATAATATATCTTTTCAAGAGGTAACAAGACATAGTGATAGAAGAAAACAGCACTGCAAACTAGGGAGGGATAACCCAAAACTTTGTTTCCCTTGTGACTGGCTGACGAATGACTGTGTCTTGCCAATGCTTAACTGGATTTCTGAGGTCTAACTTTTAACATCATCATCTGTCTTTTAGTCATACTTGACAAAGTAAATTAATTCATTTGGATTTATGCAAGCTTCTTCACAGAATTTCAATGTATAAACATAGAATTCTATTTTTAAATTTAATATTTCCCATTAGAAAAGAACAGGAGAGTGAGGAATGAGATTTTGTCATATTTGTCACATAATTCCATTTTATGTCATTCCTCTTTCAGTGATTTCTATCTGCATAATTTAAAAGTTCATTAACATATTACAGCCACTGAATCTCAAACAGCTGGTAATGATCATATTTCAGCATCTGTTAGCACCCACTAGCTAAGATCTTATTCTTCCCATCTTCCATCTGAACCACCTCCAGCAGATGGGGGGGAAAGTGTTATTAAAATTAAAACAGCAGGGCAGAAGACTTGCACTGTAAAAAGTAACACCCCAAATTTTCAGGGGGATATTCCCAACCAACATAAATAGGTTTCTGTGCAGCTTTTAGTAATACTTCCTATATGCATTATTTAAAAACAACCATACAGGTTAAATTGCTGGGGCTTTTTTCTTCTCATGTTTTCAAATATTAAAAGAATGTCTTCTCCTCTAGGGGAAATATCTCTGTGCATCTAAAATCATTAGTATTTCTTTTATCTCAGATGCTGCCCAGGTCATACTCTAAGTATTAAATAAAAACTGTATTTACATTGGAGCCAAGAGTATAAGCACAGTTAACTGAGCATGAAAACACATATGGATACCTCAGCCAGGAAATCAAGCTGCCTCCCCCCCATCTCATTTTCCTCCTCTTCCTCAGAGTAGCTTCCAAACAAGTCAGTGTTAGAAGGTGAAATATTTATCCTGTAAGACTAGGACTGAAGAGCCGACAAGGACATTTGCCATTTCCTTGTAATTGCTGTTGATTCTCCATGATAAATCCAGGCAAAGTCAGGACTCTTTCCAAGGTCAGGGAGGCCACTGTACATTATTATTAAGATTAATGCCTATTTACACAAAGTCATATCTGATAATTTATTCCCTCAGATCAAGAAAGCAAATTACTCTGTAGCTGATAAAAAAAACTCCCTAAAATGTCTGCAATTTCTCTGCTTTCACAAAGCAGAACCTGATCCTCAGTCTTCATCTTAGCAACAAAAGCAAAATCACGAGGGCCACGTGAATCTCCAGTTTTCATTTCGATAGTCTTTGATATGCAAACTTACAATTTTCACAGCTTATTTTGTTTTCAGTGCTTAATGAAAAATTGACTCGGATACGTTTTCCCATAGCAGTCATAGAATATTGGTGCTTTTTGGTTTAAAACTGTTGCTCAGAATCATAGAACTTTTCATCTCATGCTGGAAGAGACCCATAAGGATCACCAAGTCCAAGTCCCTGCTCCTGGCAGGACTATTAAAACTCAACCTGGGTGAGAGTGTTGCCCCGGGGCTCCCTGAGCTGTGGCAGGCCTGGTGTCATGACCTCTTCCCTGGGAAGCCTGTCCCAGTGCCCAGCCACACCTGTGCTGAGCTTACAGAAAGTGACACTGCCAACGTGCACCTTGCAGTTCCACACGTGTGTGTCTGTGACATGCAGAGAAATGTGGCTGTCAGGCTGCCTTTCCTAATCCTACAGGCTGCCATGACCTACTGAATGTCAGCTTCTGGGTCACTCGTGTTCCCATCAACACTGAACATCAGCTAGCTCTGAATGTGTAAAGAAAGGAACGTCCAGTAGGAAGGTATCAGGGAGCTCATTCTGAGCAAAGAAACTATTGTAACCAAGACACTGAAGAAAAAAGATATGGGTGAGAGCCATGTGGAGGAATGGTTACGTGGTAGAGGTCACTCTGACATACTTTTGTTAGCTGACCAAGGAAGGACTGGGAAAGTACCAAACCCAGCTAATCTGAGTTTCTTCACCTGCAAGAAACTGTGTCTTCGAGTGTAGCAGTAGTACGATAACAGTAATGAGGATGAGACGTGAGAAGCAGAAATGTAAGTTCTCAAGAATGAGGAAGAGCTGATATTGCAGTATAACCAATAGATTGTTTAGCTTGCAGAATATGCATGAGCTTATTACATGTTGTGCATAAAAGTCTGGTGCTTATCAATAAAGTCGGAGCTTGCTGATTCTTACATTAAGAGTTCCAAGACTTCCCTCACCGCGACAGAGCCACAAGAAATATTGGGGCTTATTACAGAAGAAAAAAAATTCTCCATTTTTAGGGTACATGTATTGGAGGTCTATTATATACCAATTTAAACACATATTAATTTATGCCTTACTGATTAGTTATATCATAATCTATCATGGTATTGTAATACTTCAGAAAATTTTGCTAGCCACATTTAAAAACGTATTTGGAACAGTAAAGGGTAGATACAGCAGAGCATTCCCACAATTTCTACAAGAAAGACATTTTTCTAATCAGTTAAAATTCATTGAAGTAAATATATTCATGCAAGCTTTTAGCTTATGCGTAGCTGAGATTAATTACTTGGATGAAAATTCAAAAACTTTTAGATCATTACTCTTTCTGTGAAATTAAATACCAAACTGTTCTCTTAATAAATGGAAGTCTTCACAAAAAGCCAATGAGAAACTATTGAATGAGAATTTAGATTAGCCTTGAGAATTCTGTCTTCAAGTCAGGGAAGCCGTTTGCATTCCTAATGGCCACCAACACTATCAAGCTCAGCACTTAATGAGGGCAATCCAGCCTGGAAAGCCAACTGGTAACTCAGAAGAAGCAGCTTTTAAGCCAAGAATGCTCTCTGGTGACACACTACTGATAATGGCTTTTATGTCAAAGGCTAGGAGAGATGCAAAACACGCAAAAGTCAGAGATTTTACCTGCAAGGTTAGACTATCAGATGTGCACAGCACTCCCCAGATACAGAGGGAAACATTTCTTGATTTTAGTAGTCACTGAGTGCAATTATCTACTTTAGAAAAATAAAGTGATCTATAGGAAAAAAAATATTAGAAGCATTTTCCATGGGTTTGACAATTCTATTTATGCTTCTTCTTAAGAGCCCATAAAGCAACTTGTGAAATTATGGTCCCCCATACTGAGCAACTTGGTGATGGTGCTGACAAATCAGCTTACTAATTAGCACATACTCTCCAACTGCAGCTATGCTTAGCTTCTTTTTAAAAGTCTTTGCCAATAGAAATCTTTCTATAGCTCTGTGGTGTTCTTGATGCACAGTTAAAACCTTTACCATATTTATTACCTATCCTGAAGGTAATTCATGACAACAGGCTTTCCAAGGAGTATTAATGTTAATTGATATTGCTCAAGCCCAACTCTGACTGGAAAATTTTACTTGATGGACATGAAAAAAAAGTTTCATACTGTTTTAAAGCTTTGATATGGTAATTAGTAAGCAAAGCTCCACTACACAAGGTATGTTGTTACTTTCCTGTAGTTCCAAACAAATATGTGTCCTTTCCAAAAGCAGAAAAGCTGCTTTTGTTGTTCTGACATTTCAGTGAAAAGTTCTCCCATATTCAGAGCTGGGGAGAAAATGTTAGTAAGAAGCCTACTCTCCCACATGTACTACAGAAACCTCATCCAACTGATCCCCCAGATACTCTTCAGTTTGCAGATGTGCTTTACAGTCACAATATTTGTGATCCCTCTCCTCCGATCTGGACTTCTGTCCTCCACCTGAAGTTCATCTCTTTACAAACACTGTTCTGCCAACAGTCCTCTCTGGGGCACATATCACTATTTAGACTGGCTTTTTCATGGTTCTTTTCCTTGATTCTCCTCTCAGGTTTCCAGTCTCCTTTGGAATGATGCCTGCACTCCCCTGAGGAGATCAGGATCTCATTTTGGTACCTGTACCCGCTTTGTACATCACTCAAAAACACAGCGGATGTAATTTATCTGGAAAGAGTCAGGGGAGATTTCACAAAAACAATACAGGAAGATGATAAATCTTTTATTCCCAGGACAAAGGGACTCTCAGACTAATCCAGCTTAGAGATCATTTTAGGTCAAAGAGAAGCCAAGACTCAGTGTGTAAATTAAGGCAGAGAGACACACTGGCTTCTTTTTCCCTTCAGGCTCTGTCTCCGGCAAGTGCTGTGTCCCGCAAAGGAACCACCAGAGAAAACAGCTCTGGTGGGGGGCGGGGGGGGGCTCAGTTCTTTTGCAGATTCCTGCCATCTGCAGCTCCTCCCTCCAGGAACAGGAGTGCCTTAACTGCCACTGTACCAGGAGAACCGGAGTGCCAATGTGATGCCAGGGTCCCAGTTCTGCCCAGCTTACCAGAACATTCTGTTCTCACACGTGGACAGAGCTTTCAGGGTACCATTCTGAAAACAGTGCAGCTTGTTAAAATTCTCTGCCAAATCCTGCAGGACATGCCAAACAAGACCCAGTATTGAATAAAATGCAGTGTTAAGAGCACTTGGTTGCATTTTATGAGACCAGCTATCAATTGTGCTTACTTGCAAAAAGTTTTAAAATTTACTACTTTTGCTGATTCAGAAGATGGGAAATGATCCATATTTTATTATCTGCTTACATTTTTGCATAGCCATCCCTCTGGCTAGCAATCAAAAGCTTTCAAGAAGGTACTATCCAACCAAAAAAAGACCAACAAGCTGAGGAAAAGTGACAGCAGGATGAAGTTATTTTCCATGAGATACACCTGGCTCTCAAAGCTGATCACATCAATTTGGCAGATGAGTGGAAGAAGCAGCCAATGCAGACAGATAACCTATTACCTCTTCCAAAGAATCTTGAAGGTCAACCAAATGCCCACAGTGATTTTGAGGTGTTGTGATAGCTGGGTAATCCTTCTACAGGGAGTAACAGGAGTGGGCACAGCAGCAGGAGGTCCTGGCACAAGCATTTAACAAGCAGCCTTGTTTTCAGAGGAGATCACTAATTTACATGAGTGCAACCTGTGTTAGTCAGATTTGCTGGGTTGCATTCAGTCTGTAATCCTTTCAACCATAATCCATCCATAATAACAATGCAAGTTTAGTGCTTTACCAAAACGTTTCCACTTTCACACGCAAAGCTGAAATCACTCATTAGCTGTAGCATTATTAAATCCTCACTGTTCAGTCACTTGTCAGGAATGCATTTTGGCAAGTGCTCTAAGGAGCAACAGATTCCAATGCTCTCTTATAGTCTCAAGCATCAGGACAGATGTTCTTAGTTTCTCTTCATCAGATGTACACACCTGCTACCTCTGTACAGCTGAGCTGCACTTGTGCTCCTAAAGACACCCACTGGGAGCTGGGAATGCACAGCCTCAGCCAGTGTTCCCTACAGCAAAACAAAGACATTGATTTTCCAGTTCAGGCAATAGCAGCAGGTTGCCTCAGCTTCTTGCCCAGTTTCATCTTCAGCAAGACATTTGCATCTTTACAGTTATTAACCTCATCACTCCATGGTATAAAATACCACTTTATTTTCCATTTTTAATAGAAAGCTCTCTATGTCTCTAATATTTTTCTTATGGTTTTTTAGTGGTTAAAGCATCATCGATCAGGTGCTCAGATAAAGAAAAAGAGCTCTTTATTATTTTCAAGATTTATTGTTTAAAACTACAGCTACTTTTGACATGTGATTCCCACACTCTAAGTGATCAAAACACAGAAGTGTCATCAGCCTCAAGCAGTAGAAAAAGTCTTCCAAACAATGAAGTCTGCAGTTGCTGCTGAACTGGCTCATAATTAGCACGTGGCATTGGCATTAAGGCAATAAATTTAAATCCTATAAATAAATAACGCTTTTAATATGGTCTAGAACAAGGACTTTTTGAATTATTTTTTTTCTTGTTCCTATTATTTATGATGAAACACTAACCTGGGACCAGAAATAGAGAAAAAATGCTGAAAGAGTAAATGAGATACAGCAACTGAAATGAAAGAGCCTCAAGCATAAAACAGCAGTACCTAGCCAAAAGGTCTCTTCTCAACCTGCTGGACTCTGCAAGGCTGTCAAAATTTAACACCTGTAAGAAAAATCCAGGAGCACCCACTATACTTGATAATCAGCTTTTTAGTTGAGACTATGTGTATTTATACATTTTTTTGTAAATGCTGCATTTGTTTAAGCATTGTCAGCTGTAGCTTTCAGAAGATCAAATGGAATAATAATTTAAAAAACCCTCAAGAAAGATTACCGTCATCGCAGAGAGTTTACAAAATGGAAAGAGGGCTGTGAGTAGAGGAGGTTATAAATTTTACAGTGTTTTTTGATTTTACACACTGAAGAATAACCTCAGATTCCTTGCCTGCAAGGAACAGAAACTCTGGCTCTGCCTCTTGACAGCCACAGATGGTAATGGGCTGCCTCAGCTCAGCAAGCCTTCTTACAAATGGATTCCTGCAATATTGACCCAGCAACTGCATCTACGAGCTGCATCCTCTCCCAGATTCCCTGGCCTTGGCCAGCAAATGCTGAGCTTGCTCCTCCACCACTGAAAATCCATACTCAGCCAGCCTCAGAGATAGCACAGGGCTGTTTGTTACACTGAAGTGGGATTCCAGTCCCACTCATGCCATAACTGTGCACTCCCCACCCTCACTTCTCAAAATACCTTCCCAGCTATGATATACACATCTTTTTAAACTTCTCAGTATCCAAAGTACAACATTTAAATAACTTCACATCCCCAGGAAAACACACAGAATTTTCTGCTGTGATTTTTTCAGACCATACCATAGAAATAGCACTCTGAGTGCTCTTCAAACAAGAGAGTTTTGCTTAATAAGGAAATTATACATACAGCCTTGCATTCTGCTCCAGCTGTGCTTTGCCCAGGCCTCTGGGGTCAAGAAGAGAAACACCTGTGAAGCATGACATTATAGATATGCCCCTTCCGAAAGCAGTTAATTATCAAAACAGATCAACACTCTAAAATAACAAATGTAGGACTAAGCTTGCAGAAATGCCTCTGAAATCTGAGCAGCTCAGAAGGTGCTTCCATTGTCTCCCTACCTGTCTTTTTGGTTTTTAATAACAATTCACAACTCCAGACATGTTGACAACTTATTGAAAAGGATTTTTCTTCATAAAAGTTCTCATCACCAACTGTGTACCATCTATATTACATTGGTACTGACATTTAACACTCAATAAATGTGCAGCCCTTCAGTGGAGCTCTGCCTGACAGTTAAACTCAGACTTCTTCTTTTCCTTTGATACTTGAGGTTTTCCAGGGACCCAGAGTTAGTTCCAGATCTGGCACTTAATTATCATGCAAGCCACTTGCTTATACTCCTTCCCACTGGCAAGATGAAGCAAGAAGAAAGGGCAGGGGAAAAAAATTCCTAAGGGTCTTTCACAAAATTTCACAGCTGTTTTTCTCTCAACACACAAAATCCAACTGTGGCATTCCACTGAGCTGCAGTTTGTAACTTCCCCAAGAACAATCACTGCAAAGTGAGTGAGTAGTGACAGCTCTCCCAGCTAAATCTTCTGCCATGAGCTCATCATGAGACTCGATGGGAAAGGGTCAGGGGATGCTGCTGATTGTCAGTGTCTCTCTCAAAATGGGATGATGTGAGAACTCCTTAGTTAAAAATTCCCGCACAGAAGCAACCCAGTGAGGTAGGAAAGGCAAAGCACCAGTGCATAACGGCTAGGAGGGTTCTGAAAGAAAGGACTTCTACACTCCAGCTCAGAAACCTTTACCCCAGGGGAACTGCTCAGATGTTTTTCAACTGGCAGCAGAACTCCCTCAAGGAGAGGACTTCACAGGGGTTTGCAGCAGGGCTCAAGTGCAAAGCACTTTGAATTCACTGAGCTATGACAAAAAAGAGAATTTGATTGACTCCCCTGAACTGGGAGCACACAACTGATTCCAGAAGACATTTCATTTATGTTACTGGTAACAGCTGACAGAACTATGTCCCAGAAGCCATTTCCTTCAACTGTTTTTATTTTCTAAGTGTCAAAAATTAATTACAACCAAGTAATTTGATATACAGCAGATTTCCAGAGAAGCCAGAGAGCACAGATCCTTGCCTGAAACAAGGATCTGACTCCTTCAGAGGGCTGTCAAACCACCCCATCTCTACAGGTAAACCTTTGTTAATACAGTCATACAAAAGTTACTAACTGGAAAAACCACACTTGTGGGTTCTCATCTGCTGGAACCTGCCACTTGTCCAGCACCACAAACAGCCTAATTCCCAATAATTCTGCAGATAACATGACCCCTGCACATCCCAGATGACGGTGAATGAAGAGTGAAATGTGACAGCCAACATATTCCTTGGGGTTAGCTTCCACTCCAACCTGGAAATGGAGCATTTGGAGTGCATCACATGCAGGCAATGTATGACACATGGCAAAACCCATTCTTGTTGGTTTTAGCTTTCTGTTTCTTACCAATGTTTCTTTTAGCCACAAACACTAAAATTGACAACTCCAGCTTTCCTTTCACAGCAAAACTGTGTTCTTACAAAGCCTCCAATACAAGACTTTCCTTCCACATCAGCTCTTAACTATCCTGATTTCAGAAAGGTTGACTAAATACATTTGTTAATATCAGCACTTACAATTAATGAGGAGCATATACAGAGGAAAAATTTTCAATATATTATTTACCAAACATCCCAGCTGATCTGGAAAGGCTGCCTAAGGAGATGGAGGGAGGTCACTTAAACCACACGGAATATTTCCTTAAGAAAATAAAATTTCGACTACTCTGACTGCAGAACAAATCTGCAAGTTCTAAAATGAGGTTAAAAAAATTGAAATGCATCATGGAAACTCACTATTTTTAAATTATACCTTTCTTGGCCAATTTTGTGATTCAGGTATTTGAGTTAAAAATGCTTAGACTTGATAATGCTGGATTTCTTAATTACAATATTTCATTTTGGCATACAACGTGCTTACACTTTAATATCAAATTTTATTATAGGGTGTAAAGAAATAAAATTTAACTGTACTCCTTCCAGAAGCCACTTTTAGCTTTTAGCACAGTACTCAGCAATAATGTGCCATTACTGGGATGTGAATCAGTCCCTCTCTTCCTTTGAGAGACTGTAATTCATTTTTTAAACAAGAGCATGAATGTAACAAACATTAAATGTTGTCATTTTGACTATTTACTCATTTGTCCATTACAGGTTTGCTTCAAAGAAATGTTCCCAAACTTCAGTATGTCTCCATAATTGCCTCATTCTCCCCTGCTCTTCCCCCTCTCTTCAGCCACATCTCCTACCTCAGGATAAGCACATCCTGTGGCAAGATCAAGACTGCAATAATATTTTTCTTCTCTCTGCCAGTCCCCATTTCATTTTAGTCAATACCTGTGTGCTCACAAAACATTTGACAAGAACACAGCCATTTCCCACCTGGCTCTTTGTCATTTGTGGCACAGTAGGACAAACAGTTCGAGACACACAGGACAGACTGTCTGTGAGGAGACAACATTCTGCTAGTGACTCATACACCATCTTGGTAAGTAAACCAAAGGTATCCCACTGGATTTCAGCTTCGTACCAGATTCTCCATAGCCTTCTGGTTTAAAGAGCTCCTTGCACTTGTGTAATGTGGTGTGATACAGAGTCACCAGTGGCCAGGACTGACAAGAAGAAATGGTCTCAAGTTGGGCCACAGGAGATTCAGGTTGGGTATTAGGACAAAGTACTTCACTGAGAGAGTGGCTGAGCATTGGAACAAGCTCCCCAGGGAAGTGGGAGTGTCACCATCCCTGGAAGTGTTTAAAAACAGAGTGGACATGGCCCTTCACAATGTGGTTGAGCAGGCACGGTGCTGCTCTGTCACAGCTTGGACCCGGTGTTCTTTTCCAACCTTAATGATTCTATGATTCCCAAACTCAAAATTCCAACAGAACAGGATGTTTCACAGCATTCCAATCCGAGCAATGGGAGCAACTAACACCTGGCCTGAGATGTAGAGAGCAGCACTAGAGGCTGCCCAAGCCTTCAGTAATGTCTTTTTGAGAACAGTCACACAAGCATTCCACCAGAGCCTGTAAACAAGGCAATATTTCACCTTGCACTTCGTCTGACTCATATCCATGAGCTCACTCAACACTTTATGGTTTTTCTCTGGGGTTCTACACAACGTGCTTTTTTTTTTTCTTTCTGGACTAGGTAAATTGGGAAAAAAAGGTGGCCATTGCATAATTAATGCAGAATCACATGCCATGACACAACTTAGCTCAATATATGATAAAAGGCTTTATTTTGTTCATTTTCAGAGACAGAACTGGCCCTAAAACACAAGATACCAAACCACTGTGATGACATGCTGTTAATTAAGTATTCATTTTAATTACCTTTCATTTTCCCTTATAAAAGAAATGATCAGCAAATATATCTTTCAACAAAACAAAATAATTCTTCATTAAAAAATCTTCCATGGATAGTTTCCCAGCACATATAACAAGACATTGTGATAGATTTATATTTGAAGCATGGTAATCATAGAGATGAAGAGTGCAAATAGATATTTATTGACACTCCTCGTGGATAATAACATTATTTATTTTACTGATTCATCTTGCTATCATGCAAGGGGATTTCTTAATGCTAAAATTCAACATTTTACCAAAAGAGTAAGATACTGTGTATATTCAAGTAATCAAAAAGTTTTCCTATTAAAGTCTAGAATTTCAACTACATACCTGGCAATTCAGATTTCATTGTAGCTCAGTTTTGATGCTCTCCACAGCATCATAACCAAGTGCTAAATTTCATATTGCACACCCAGTTTTTTGAGGGAGACATGATAAGGAAATCCAGCATTGTCAATTTTTTAATTTTAAAAATTGTTACAGACTATGCATCTTGGATTGTTTTTCCTGATTTGACTCCCCTCCCCCAGGACTACATAAATGAAACAAACCTTCAGGCTACATCCATGTTGTATCTGTTTTCCTTTTCTATATGCCAAGTCTCTGATTAATTTGATTTTATCCAAAATGTGAACATGAAACACAAAGACCGTTTAATCCACCACACACCCAAAAAAGGTTTAAATAAAAAATAAATGTAAGCCATTAATAATCCTGAAGTGAAAGGCACATCTGTGGAGTTTCTTTTTTCATGCAATATTTAAAGCAGTCAACCAATAAATAAGCTGCTATTCTACCTGTAACTCTGGCCCAGCAGAAAAATTTAAATTATTGTAAGACAACAATGAGTCACCAGAAAGAACTAAATCTCTTGCTGAAATACACTCAGTCATGTCACTCTGTCAAGGGTGAATCCTGAGCTCTAGAAGTTAAATTTTCCACAGTGCCGAAAAGATATTTAAACCTTCAACTGGAAGAATTGAAAAAAAAAGATCAGAGATTCAAAGTCTCCTCCCACATAAGCACTTTGACTACTGATTGGTTACCAGTGGAAGAATCAACCTATTCTCAAGTCCCTTTTTAATGATAAATGGCAGAAACTCTTTGGAAGTCATTAAATTAAAAACTTGAAAATTCCTGAAAGCATCTGATAATGACAAAATTGACTTCTAGATAGCTCTGCTCATACAATTAACAATATTCAGAGGGAGGTGTGTTAGCAGATACCTCTATATCCATTTTAAAATAATGTTTAGCTCAGTGAAATAAATCTCTTTTTAATCAGCAATGCTTTAAAAGCTAAATTAGAGCTAGAGTATGTAATGAAGAGATAAAACTCTCTGAATAAGAAACAAAATTAATATAAAGAAATTAAGTTTAATTGGTTGAGGAGAGGGAACTATCTAACTTTATGAGATAGTTACAAAAGGCAAATCACAGTCGTTTCACAGAACTCTTGCTCAGAGCCTGCTTTTCTTCTAACCTCAAATTTTCTGAGGACACAAAGCAGAATTCTCAGGCAACACATAAAACCTGATCCCTCCAGGTCAGATTTGATAGAATTACTTAATTCAGCAATTATTACCTACTTTCCGAAACACCGAAAACGCTGCTACAGGGTGCTCATGAGTAGCATAAATCAATTTAGGAAGTCTGTTAAAAACCACCACCTTTCCAATTACCCAGGAGAAGCAGCAAGGCTCTCCTTGAAAGGTACACAAATATTCCTCTAAGCACACCATGACAGCCTAATTCTTAGTCTGTAATCTAGCTCTAATGCATATCTATGGATGACTGTTTACAATTTATACTGGATATGTACTGCCTTAGTCCTTTGTCTTACTAAGTGTGAAAAATGCATATTTTATGATTGGCTTTTCACAAATATTAAAATGAATTTTATATGTGTTATGTTTGAAAGTTACGCTGTATTAACTTTCTTAAGCAGTGTGTTAAATATAGTTTTAGGTTATAACATAATGTTAAAATAGAAACTATGCTATGTAGGATACTTTTTTAAAGAAAGGACTCACAGCGAGATAGCAGCCACAGGACACCTCAATCTTTCAGAGAAAGAAAATTTATTGCTCCATTATCAGAAGAAATGAACTTCTCCCTGCCTCACTCAGCCCTGAAGACACCGTCAGGATTCAGAGGAAGAAGCTGACACTGCCCAGACAGAATCCTGTGTTTGAATGGAATTGATGCATCATGGATGAGGTGTATGAATATGCAACAGGCTGTTGCTTTTAAGGTTTAATCCTCTGTTAACGTGGGTCCTTTTTCAGGCTTATTTTGCCCAGAAAGAGGTACCTGGACTGTCCCTGACTCTTTGTTTTTATTGTCTCATATTGTCCTAATCCGAACTGTCCAAATTTTGATTACTCTAAATATATTGCTATTTTTATAACCATTTTATTATCATTGAACTTTTTAAAATTTTAAAAACAAGTGATTGGCATTTTTCACACTAAGAATTTGTAGAGGTTAAAAAGTCCCTGGTCTGAACATCATAGTGTTGGATCATAGAGGATGACTGGATCCACATCCCACTGAAAGTTTCAGGAAATTTCTTAGGAGGTGCTGAGTCCTGAGAGCAATGCAAGGTGTGAATGCATGAGCTCTCTTCAGGTAAAAACCCAGCAGGTGCCACCTCTGGATGCTCTGAATTGCCAGCTGACACCCTGCTGACACTTCAAGGCAGGATTTGTCACCACAGTCACGCCCTACAAAGCTCAGCTCCTCAGGCAAATTCTGAGTTGCACTCTGCAAGCCCAGCTGTGAACCAGCACCCTGAACTTAAGATTCCATTCAATGTAGGCTTTACTTCCATTTGAAAAATGAATTTCTATTCAGGCAGCCTGGGTGGTGCCTTTGCAGCTTAATACAACAGCAACAGCTCTTCTTGTGCTTTCCGAATGCAGAGTCATCTTCTGCCAGCATTTTCACAGTTGCCTGACCAAATAAATTAATGCAGCCCCCAGTGCCATTATTCAGAGCCACAACTCACACAGCCTTTCTACCAGCAGGGCAACATTTCAGTCTCACAGCTCTGACCACAGCAAGTCAGCCCCTCTGCTGGTTTGCCAAAGCAAATCCCAGTTGCACTGGGTTAGACACCAAACCCATTGCCTGTAGTCTGAGAGGACATTCCCTCACAGAGCCAAAATTAAATTCCTGGGGAACAGCAGCTGGGAGAGAACTAATGGAATTTCACTGTCATTGCAGAAACTTTTACAGACTCTGCCATGGAACCAGTTGTACCTTAAATCCCAGCTAGAAAGATGGGAGAAGGGACGATACTTAGAGTGAACACGCAAATGAATCAAATGTCTGCATTCAGTTCTTCTAAAATTTAACTATTTTGCTTCAAAGGAATCTGTAATCTCAAGAAATCAGAGTGTAAGGTGTTCTCAAAACCTTTCAGACAAAAAAAAAATCTCATTTTTAGTCAGCATGAAAAGTACCACTACATTAGGATGAATTAACCTTGAAGTATTGACAAAACAAGAAAAGGGGAACAGATTTTCAAAACACTGCTTCTGTGATCAAGTAGATATTTATAAATTTATACCTGGAGAGAAAGATACTTTCACAAATTAATTTATTTTCTATAGCTTTTGTTTCTCTGCATAATCACATATTTCTTTCATTAGTGTTTTTAATTTTCCCATTTTGAATATTTTTTCTTTCTTCCTCCTCTTTCCTAAATGTCTAAACAAAAAGGGAGATTTCTCTACCACTTGAGAAAGAGACAATACTGGAGTAAACTCCTGACAACATGAATTAAACTCATAGGTTTTCTTTGACATATTTCTAGATAAAATATTAAAAAGCATAAGAAAAGTATCTGTGACCTGAAAAGGAAGGGAAAACACTAGAACTAAAATGAAGTTAAAACACTATTACTTCATTTTCTTTTCTCATAACCTCAGCAGATAATTGATATTACCAATTTAAAAGCTTAAAATTTTACATTTTCCTCTGTTTATTACTGCAGAAATCCATTTGAAGGAGTCTGCCTAATTTTAAATAAAACATACAAAGTCTTGCCTTGGGTTTTTTTTCTGCAAGGAAATGGGGATATCTATTACAGTAGCCTGAAGACTCCAAAACTTTCACACAACTATATTTCTGCCCAACATCTAAATCCATGTGAGGAAGATCCTAAGGGACTCTAATAATGAATAGCATGCCTGCCACATGAAATACACTTACCAGTACTTGGTGCACTATGACCAGTTCACTGGAAAGGTTATTTATTTTGATTCCAAAACTGCACTCAAAACTTGATGAGCACACTTCCAAACTTACTTTCCTTCTTCCTCTATAATTGAAAAAATTAATTTGCACAAGTTTAAGATTCTTGATGATGCTGACCAAATTACTCCACGTGATATAAAGCACATGGTGAGAGTGTGCCATAGTAACAGAGCCCTGTGGGATCATTCAGGAAAGGAACAGGTGCCCCTGATTCACCTGTTTATTGCTATTTTCCTGCCCAGTGAGCTGCATCACTGCCAGGGCATTGCAACCTATGTCCTAGAGCTCATTTCCTAGGCTGTTTTAGACACACAGTAGACATGGATTCAGCAGCAGAAGACACTCCAGGATCACTGAGGGTTTATTTTCACTCTGGAGTGATAACCACCTCTGCAATTCCCTGAAGTACTAATTGCTGAAAACCAGGAGAATATTTCAGAGAAGCTTTTTTTTCAACACCTTTTTTTTTTTTTCTTTCCTCCATGTACAGGGTGCTGCCAGAGACAGGACAACATAGCAGAAAACCCTTCCTATGAGTAGCTCTATATTCATGATATAATACACATGTTATACCATGAATTATGCAGTATACAGTGCAGTGCTCATTACACAACAAGTGCCTTATATAACACAGTGACAATTCCTGAAGCAGGTAATTATGCAATGTAACTTATTAACCAAAATCTGTGCAGCAAAATGACCCTATGAAATATGTGTGATTAGGCATTTTTAAAAAGTAAGAGAGTAAAAAGAAAATTGGCAAGAGAAACTTGATCTGCTTCTGCTTGGTAATCAACTGAAGTCCCAGAACAATATTTTCATCAAGAGAAGGTCTGGCCAGGGAAACAAAAGCCCCTTTGTTTCTCATGTAACGCTGGTCATGCAGAAAAGAAACACATCACTTCTAGGTATTTGCAGGACTTAATTCAGAAAAGTAACCTTCTAGTTTTGTGCAATGGCCTGAAAGAGGCTAAATAAAAATGCACATGCTTCCATCACTATCTGAAATGGGAGAGCTGTTGGCATGGAATGTTGAAGAAATTAGTTACCACGTTGAATTAAATGCAGTAGTACTTCTGTGACTCTGGATTTTAGTGAGAGGGAAAGGATTAACTATTCATAACAGTGAGATATTTATTGATGGGAGCCTTAGTAACAAAGCAAAACAAGCAGATCTACTTTCCAGTTTTACAGAAGATATCCTTTTGGATCTCTTTCTTGGTAAACCTTTGCCAAAAGGTGAAAGCATGACATGAATTAAAGAGGGTAATTAACACAACACTTGTTTGTGCCTTACATTCTTTGTAAGGTAAAATGTAAGGGCACATCAGAAAAAGAGGTCAGCTGTAATCTGGGAGTGAGGAACTAATCTGCAGTATGAGCTGTGGTGTTTGAGGTAACACAGATTACATTAATCTGAGTGAGCTGCCTGCAGTGACTGCGGCCACGTGACGCCAGAACAGTCATCCCGGGGCTCCTGCTCATCAATGCTCCCACAGGAGCAGGGCAGAGGCACTCAGCACAGCTCATCACCTCACAAGGAGTGCCACTGACAGCATAAATAAGATAGATTTCCAAGGCAAGTACATCTTACTGAATTTCTGTGTCGCTTTGGTGTGCTGGCATTCAGCACGAGCCAGCAGCGACTCGCTTCTGTGCCTTGCTGCACACAACATTCCCTGGTTCCAAAGATAAGTTTAGTAACAACTTCTTAAGGATGCAAATTTGAGACACCTCTTGTCTTCTGAGGGAAAACACCTCCTACTTGAATAGGAGCTCACTGGAAGACTCCCATGAATAAATCTCCTTGTGGAAATCCCAAGGCCATTGCTGAACTAAGAGCAGCACCTTTCAGAGGTGGTGTGTCAGTGGACCTTCCCTGCGTCCATGAGCTAAGAAATTCACAGAGCCAAAAAACCTCAAGGAAGGGCAGTCACACACACAAATGTGCTGCTTGAGTTGTATAAATAGCTTTCCATTCAGTGCCATTAAAAACAGTCATAAAACCCAGTTTATATTCCTGCAATATGCTTCATTTCCCAGTTTAGGCTTGGTTTATACATTAAGGGTTGTTTTCTCTCAGGCTAACAGAGATGACTATCAGCTTTTTCATGGGACTCCACATGCCAAACACTTTATAGCCCAGGGACTTTATTACACACATCTTCCTCCCAGAACATGAAATTACTGTTCTGAGCTTTCTTTTTTTTTTTTTTCCCCTGCACTCACCAACCTTCCTCTGAAAGAAATTCAACTACACAGTGCTTTTCTATATTCAGTTTTCTCTAGCATCCAAGTTCCTTGGATCCCATACTCCAGCTGGGGTTTATTTTTAGTCCAAATGACATTTGTTTTAAGAGTCACAATTTGGAAAGAGAGCTGGATCTAGTCTTTACTGTGGTTGGCATTAATTTCTCAGTGCAGCTGACAGTCCAGAATTTTGTATGGTACAGACCATTTCTGAGGACAATGGAGAATTGTATTAATTGATGAGAACAGACACCTGATGAACCACTGGGGTTAAAAGGGCTGAAATTCATTCATATTCTGTTCAGGTTCAAACCTTTGATTTTCCACACTTCCCAGCAAAATAATATAGTGGAATCTTTCCTGCTAGCCTAGGTTCCCATTATTATATTTTTTTCAAAACTTATTCTTTACCTCTCACTCCAGAGACAACCAGAAAGGTTTGGGCATTTTTTTCTGTGAGAGATGATCATGAATTTTTCTCTTCAAAACATAGAGGGACTTTAAAACAGAAGATGTAAACTGATAGAACTGTCAACTTCAAAGGACAGATGAATCCTATATTGCCCTGAGAAAGGCAATATAGGAGCCTGGGGCCAAGACTCAGGGGTGAATTCCCTTTAAAATAACCTTATATCTGAATCTATCTATGAAAACATCTTGATAAGCAGAGCAGGGTAAGGATACAGCAGAAAAATTTCCTCTACTGAGTTATGAGGACTTGTCTTGCCTGCTAGTATCTCAAAGAAAGAAACTTTTCAGACCTAATTTTAACCATTACAGAGCAAAGTAACTCAGGTGAACGCAAGGCAAGCTTGTCTCACTGCCTCTAAGGCACACAAGAACTTGTATTCCTTTTGGAACTGCTAAAATCAGCTTTGCCCTGGTGTTGCCATGTGGGCAGCAAGACAATTATAAGATAATATCCATCATTCAAAGGAAGGCATAAAGGCCTGGAAAGCCCCAAGAATGCATTCAATAAACTGGATGAGTCAACAGCTTCTTATATTCCTAGGTAACATTTCTCCACAAGCATAATGAGAGAGAAGGGCAGCTCCCCTCAGTGTTCTCAGAGGCCTGGATTTCTGGGGAAAACCCTTCTCTTTGACTGCTCCACTGCTGTGAATGCAGAGCCTTACCTGGCATAGAGCAGAACCTAATCCTGGAAAACTACACAGAGCGTGGTGAGAGCCCATTCTGAGTGAGTAGCAAGTAACTGTGGAGTAAAAGGTTTTAAATGTATTTACTCAAAGTGAGTTTATAACTGACTCTTGCTACATAAATTCACAAAGTGAGCAGCCCTTCAAAAATTCGTCAAAAATATGTCATTAACTTTTTTTTTGAGAAATATTTATCCTATATACAATAATCTATGTGATAGTAGTTAAGAGACACTAGTTGAAATGAATTAAAAACAAAACCAGTTGATTAGATTACTATCTTTATCTATGCCAGTTAAGGATTTTGTATCATCCATTTTACTACAGACATCTGGATTTAACAAAGCTGTTGCCAGAGGCATTAAAATACTTTTCACCTTTCATAAAGAGATGTTTTAATAATAAATCAGACTGAAGGATACAAAGAGTACACATGGAATATATCCTTTTGCATCCATGGAACTGTCCTGTGGCCACTTGTTCAGGACACTGATGTTGCTCTAGGAAAAAAACCCAACCAAGAAAGTTCCTATCTTTTTCAATCTAAGCCTATTTCAACTCTTTTTAGAGAGCACAAAGAAACCAGGGTGAACATTTTGTGTCTGAACTGATAGGTCAGAGTAGTGGTTGGTATCCAACTAAATGGCAAAGAAAATGATGCATAAAGAAGAAAATTGTAATGCAGCCATGGGTCACTTCTGCAGCTTTCAATTAAGGCTTTGTTTAGTTAAGCACTTACAAGTTTTAATGAGTGGTTTTGCAAAAAAATAATTAAAATATTTCCACTTAAGTTGCCTGACTTCACAAAAACTCTCCCAAAAGCCTAAAACATCATATTTGTATTTGATTGTTTTCATACATTTTACTTTCAGATAACTGCACTCCAGAGCAATACTAAACTCTGATGCTGAATTCTTTGCAAACTAAACTCTGCACAAATTTCTTTTTATTAGGAACATTTGCATGTCAAGATTCTTCAATTTGCATTATTAACATATTTTTTAATAATTCTATTTCATGAAGGAAGGATTATTCCATCTATAGAAATGCATCTAGTGAGAATTGAAAATCAACTTCAAAACTGAAAATCTCTCCATAATTAAGGCACAACATAAGTAAATCCCCAAGGTGAACTTCAGCTTGGTAGTTTTGTCTGGTAATGCTCTCCTTCCTGGTATTTACTGAGAATGTGTGTTGCTATGATGGAGGAAAAAAATCAGTGTATTTGTTCATACCAATTTTACAGCCCTGCTTGTAAAAACCCTGCATCTCTGAACATGCTACTGTGAGAACTTCTGTCTTTCCTTGCAAAATAATTTTCATTCCTGCTACTCTTGACTTTATCAATTACCTTCCCACTAAAACCATAGCTGGTGGGGGCAGTGGGAAGGTAAAACACATTTTTATTTTTATTTATTCTTGGATGCATCAGCCAGGTAGAATCCTTTCCCAAACACTGGCTTAAGGAGAGCCACCAGGAATGGAAGTCAGCACAAATTATAGAGCTTGAAATAACTTTCAGAAAAGAAAAACAAATCTATCCCAAACCCGCTGCAAACAGCAGGCCTGGCAATCCTGTTCATACTGCAGCATCTCATGCTGCATTTCCTTGCTTTGGACCCCAAGAGTATTGACAGTATTAGCCAAAACACTGCGAAAAGATCAAAATGTGCAATTGTTGTATTTCAAGGGCAGTTTTTACATGAAAGAGAACAACACAACTTGCAGACAACCACTCCCAGGGAATTACACAATTTCAATGTTTGCAAACATTATTTCTTTCAATAAAGCTTAATGCCCCTCTTGAAGTTGCTCAGGAAATTTGCCCAGGTTCCACTCCCTCATAAGGCAGGAGATTTGAACCATAACATAAATATTCCAACAGTTTTGCACTTCCTATTAAGCAGCAAAGTATTTCTACACCATCTGAAACAAGAGTAATGGAGTATCTATTCTCACAAAAATGAAATATTGACTTTGCTTTTATTCATTACAATTAAAACTTTAAAATAGTTTGAATAGTGACCGGTGTTATCATACTTTCTAATTTAACTCCTCTTAACATTTCTCAAACACAGCCTGGAGAATGTGCTGTTGAAAAGGCAGGAATGTGCAGTTTATGAGTTACATCCCATTGATAAATCTCAGCCATACAGAAGTGCTAAATTACTTTGTTAATATCTAGTGGGCAATTAATTTGATTTCCCAAGAAGCCTGCTCCCTGACTAAATTAATGCGCGTGCATTTATGTTGTGTTGGACACTACTCTGGTCTGTGCTCTTAATCAGAATTAAACACAAGAGCTAAGCGCCAAGGAGAAAAGGGCCTCTCTGTCCCTGTTTAACAGCTTGATGCTGCTAGTGCCATCACAGCTATTATGGACAAATAGCATGATTCATATTTCAGAGTCTCAGAGTGCTTCTGGGGAAAAGAGAGAATGGCACCCGGAACAAAAAAAAAAACAAAGAAAGGAGGAAAAAACCTCAAAATGTTCGCAGCTTTCACTTTGGACAACAAAAGGTTTTCACAGGAGATAGGGCCACTTTCTCTGTTTCTATTTTCATTCTCAGGAACAAATATTACAGAATTGATTCCTCCCCTAACTTTCAGTCTCCTGCTTCCAGCAAGGTTGATTCTGACAAGACATTTAAGCTTGCTTGGAAAGCAGTCAGACGCAGTGGAAATCATCTACAACCATCTCCAAGAACTTGCACTGTTTGGTGCTCTCTCTCCAAAAAAGCCTTCCAAATCCACCACCAATGTATTACCTTTGTGCTCTTAGAGACCGATTTAATCTCTGTAATAGTGCCTTCACTCAGCTTTGAAAGATCATTAATGAAGGCAGCTATTACAGCATCAACCCCAGAAATGCCATTAAAATATATCTATATATTTATTCATGCATAAAGGTTAACGTTGAAACTCTTATTATCTCTTATTAAAATGCTGCTTTTCTAGTCAAAAACTTTTTAGAAATATTTAAAAACTTACTTGCTTAACAGCTGCCTACAGAGAGAGTTCACGATCACTTTTTATTTACTTCTCAATAAAGTCCAGAATTCCAACTACATGGTATCATTTTGTGTCCTTTTTCCTCCATTTAAGATAGGCTCCCAGACTGATATGTCACAGCATATTTCCTATTTCTGGGATGTATATTTAAAACAGCTTCTTCACCATCAGTGCCAACATGCTGACATACCACAATATTTTTTGCATGAAAAACACTACTTTATCCCTTGCAACTAAGCAAGTTTAGGGTGTTTTTTTTTTTTTAAGCAGAATTTTTGTTCCTTCCTATTTCTTACAGAAATCTATTCTAAAACTTAGCCAGCACAGCAATTCTATTTTAGTTGATGCTACTCACAGACCCCCAGGTTTGGGCAAGTGAAGAACAGCTAACACCAGCAGTGCAGGCTGGAGCCCTTGAAGAGTGAATAAAACATTGCTTTCTGATATCCCCATGTGCATAAATACAGCCCCACCTTAATTATCTCCCCTCTGTTTAAACAGAACTCTATCTATTATCATAACTGCTTCTTAGATGCATTTCTACTTGCTGAAATCCCCACATAGTCACAGTCAGCGACACTGAGCTCTGCTCTAAGCTGGGCTGCTGCTCTTGTTTCAAGAGGGTCCCTGGGTGGGACTGGGCTCCTTTTGGAAAGATCACTGAGGTGAGGCCTCAGCCACAACTTCAAAGCCAGCTGTGCCCACCTCCCAGATACCCCAGAACGTTGTGTATCAGGATTTCTGGCAGGGATTCAGCTGCACTTCTTTCCTTAATCCCAAACTGTTGGGGAAGATGAAACAGGAAAGCCTTATAAATATGATTGCCTGGCAAAAGATTTTGAGAATATGGAAACTGTGAGATTGAAATAAAAGCAAGCTTTGAGATACCTTAGTTACTGAATAACTGGAAAACAATGGCGTGGCTGGGTGAAGGTAATTCCCTTCTCATTAAACACCCTCTGTTCGCAGACAGCTCCAAGGATCAGAGCAGACCCTACTGGCTTGGCAGAAGGGGCCCAAAGAGGAGTTTTTAGGGTTTAAAATGTAGCACAGTGTGGTAATGTAATGATTCTTATAGGCTGTATGTAAATGCTATAGGATTTGTACCTTGTGCTAGATTGGTTAGTGAGAATTAGAATATTCAACACAGAAGAGGATTTATTGTATTGGAACAGGAACCTCACTCTCTTACCTCTCTTAGGCTCTTATCCTCTCTCTCTCTCATCCTCTTTCCCACTCTCTTTACTTCTCTTGGGCCCTGCTCTGAGCTGTGGCTGGCAGCTCCCAGCAGGGCCCTGCACCCAGGCCCTTTGCAATGAACCCCAAATTCCACAACCTGCCCTCAGAGATCTCTCATCTCCATCCGTCCCCACCATCCTACCCCAGCACCCCTACAACAAGCCACTGGAATCCCACTACGGAGGTGGCAGTACCTAATCACTTCTGGAGGGAGTACAGAGCTCCAGGAAGAGCAGCCTGGCAGGTGACACCCAAGAGAGAGGCCATCCAAAACAGCTTTGCAACTCACTGAACTAAGGGAATCAAAACTTTCTATGGAAATCAGAGGTCTGACGCCTCTGAGCTGTTTCCAGATTCCCAACAGCTGTTCCATAGCAGCTGAATTGCCATTCTGGAATCACTCGGTGGCAAGCAACCTCAGTAGTCCCTATCCCACACAAATTTTGTGGGAATTTGTGTCTTACTGTCAAACAGGACAGCAAGGCTCTGCAACTGACTGGAAGCAGGAGTCTCATTTGTCCCCTTCCTCACCCTCTGGGACAAGCACAGCCCTTTGCTTTGGAAAATGAACAGTCCCACAGAAGTCATCAATACAGCTCACATGCTCAGTGTCTACCTTTTTTTTTTAGGGCTTTTTTTTTTTTATTCCCTTTTTTTCTCTCACAGAAGAACCCCATCTGGAGAAAAAAGAATCACGAAACTAAACTGGAACAGAGAGTTGCTTGCTACTGCAAAAGTATTAAGAGAAAGTTAATCCACTCAACCAACACTAAGTTGCATATGGATTCTGATATAAGGGACAGATGGCAAATAGCTGCCATTTGTTAATGACTTTAATTGTCACTATAAACTGATACAGCTCTCACAAAAGGGTCAAGATTGTTATTCAATATTATAAAAAAAGTCCGAAGGAGTTTCCATGCTCAGAAGAGCTCCAGCCACAGCAAAGACACTCTTAGGAAGAAAACCAGTGCTCCTCTGAAATGTACCTAACTGGCCTCCAGTTAAATTGTCACTACTCCCTGTGCTGATTTCTCTCCACAGACTCTCATTCCACTGGGAAAACTCTGCACACTACGTCCAAAATTAGAGCAAAGTGGGCAACGTTATTGCTAAAAGGCTAAAATGCATTAAAAAAACAAACAAACAAAAACAAACTAACAAAAACAAAAATAAACTAAACCTTGAGCAAACTCATCAATCAGCTCTTTTCAGAGAAAACTTTCATACCTAGTTCAATCCTACTCAGCAAATATTGGCTGACAGAAAAAGCCAGGAAAGCATTGCCAAATTACGAGGAAAACTCTCAGTACCCTAAGTGTGGAAAAGGAGATATAACTTTCTTAAAATAATCTATTTTCTTTTTAAATAAGGAATAAATTAAAGTAGTACTTGGCACAGTTTTATTAAAAACATTCATTAGCTTCCTCTGAACCACAAACATGGGCAAAACTTATTTTCCCATTATTTTCCCATTTATTAGACCAGCCAAGTTTTCACTTGTTTTGTACATTAGATTATGTCTAATCATCTCCCTCAATTTGTACAGCTCAGAGGTCTCTGAGATCTACCCTCTGGAACACAATCCCCTATTCTGCTGCTAAGTCAGCAGGTTACAACCCCCAGCTTCCCTCTGTGCTGGGGGATGGGTGATTCTGGTCCACACTGCCCTCTGGTTCCAGTGAGATTTTCACTCCCCGGTGCACACGCAGCATAAACCAAGTGGCTGAACCAAGCAGATGCTTTCACTGCATCAGCTTCCACTGGGCCAGCAAGAGGCAGATTCCTCTGCAGCTCGGCCTGCCCTGCACACGGTGAGTTCCTTATCGCTGCCAGGGGCCGTGTACAAATCACCAACAGGATGGGACTGCTATGAACGCGCCTTGAGGTCTTTTATTTTCCAGCATCAGTCTCATTGTATGGTTATGACAATGGGAAGACGCCAGCAGCTCACGTCCCAGGCAGCAGACAAAGAACTTAATGTTACAGCTTACTTTATAAGTTTTTTGAGCAATCACAAAAAGCAAAAGAATACTGACAGTAGTTCCATTCAACCACTATGTGAAAAATGCATATTTTATGATTGGCTTTTCACAAATATTAAAATGAATTTTATATGTGTTGTGTTAGAAAGTAATGCTGTATTAATTCTCTTAAGTAGTGGTAAATATGGTTTTAGGTTATAACATAATGTTAAAATAGAAACTATGCTATGTAGGATACTTTTTTAAAGAAAGGACTCACAGCGAGATAGCAGCCACAGGACACCCAAATCTTTCAGAGAAAAAGAAATTATTGCTCCATTATCAGAAGAAACGAACTTCTCCCTGCCTCGCTCAGCCCTGAAGACACCGTCAGGATTCAGAGGAAGAAGCTGACACTGCCCAGACAGAATCCTGTGTGTGAATGGAATTGATGCATCATGGATCAGGTGTATGAATATGCAACAGGCTGTTGCTTTTAAGGTTTAATCCTCTGTTAACGTGGGTCCTTTTTCAGGCTTATTTTGCCCAGACTGTCCATAACTCTTTGTTTTTATTGTCTCATATTGTCCTAATTCAAATTGTCCAAATTCTTATTACTCTAATTGTTTTACTATTTTTATAACCATTTTATTATTATTAAACTTTTAAAATTTTAAAAACAAGCAATTGGCATTTTCCACAATTATAAGCACACGTACCTTTGGTTAAAACAGTGCTTGCTTATTTCAAATACAATACATGCTTTTAAGCCTTAAAGCACTATGCACAAAGCCCCATTATTAAGCTTAGAATTTCCTAATATCTCACTAGATATACTTTTCTGCAGCTTAGGGAGTTATTCTAGACAGGCGTTAATACACAGACCATTGTTCTATTTGTCCTTACTTTTCTATTTCTTACATAATTTTTCTGCTGACCAATCTCATGGCTACTGCTTAGCTCTAATCACAGTTCTGCTATCTTTGAGGCCTGCCTTTTGCAGCTTTCCCAAAACCCTCTGCTTTTATGGATTCCCACACTCCTGAGTTCCTGGGACACAAGGCCCTGGCAGTGCCTCCATTTAACAGAGCTGGAGAGCCTCACAGGCAACCCAGCAAACTCCAGCAGAGATCTAGGACACAGGTACAGCCACCAAAATATTTGGCTCCAGTAGCTTTTTCATTAAGCAATAATGCAAAAATGCACTCATGGATATGTGAATTAAGGCCTCCTCCAATTAAGAGGGTGATCTCTTTAGATGGCAATTTGTAATTTCACTCTTCTAGCTGTGCCCTGACAGACATGGCTGGCTGCACCTTTCGAAGCTGAATTAGGCAGTTCATCTAAAAGGAGAGAAAATGAAAATTGGCCAACAGAGTTGCTTCTGATGATTCCACCTCAATTAGACATAATTATTTCAGATCCTAGCACCACAGTGTGAAGATGCAGATCTCAGCTAAGCCCCCCAGGTTCTTTTGGGGCAACTCTCACGTTTTTGGGGCATGCACGCCCCGTGCACGGGTGTCTGGGTGTCCTAAGGAAAGTTTCTCTTGGGATGTGACGCCCGCAGGAAGCTGGCTCCCACCCATGGATGGCAGATGGCACCATCAGAGTAGCACAGCTGCACTGTAAGTCCCTCCTGCACTCAATGAATTATTGCCTCTGCTAATGGGAGCCACTGCATCAGCAATGAAAACAGAGCCCTGAGATGTGGAAACACAGCAGTGCTGGGGACTGCACTGCCTGATTGCCTCTGTCACACATTCCTGGTGAATCCACCAAGTGGTGGCTGACCCTGGGCTGAGAAGACTTACACAACCTGTCTTTCATTTTTCCAACAGCTCACAGAGCACCTCCTGCGCAGCACCCTAAAATCACTCAGCTGGTACATCTGCAATGCTATCCTACCCATCTTATAGGAATCCAGGCAGCCCATTTGCACAGAGGAGACTCCCCCAGTGACACATGCGGAATTTCCACATTCTTTTGCCTGTAAAACAACAATGATGTTGTCAGGCACTAGGCCTACACCTGGATAAAATCATTAAAATACAGCTACAAATGAACAGGCTAAAAGCAATTTACCAGTATAAGAGAAAGCAATGCAAGCTTTTATTTCACACCACAAAATATATGTCAGTATGTAAGAGAAGCAAGGCTGTATCAGTATAATTTCAGAAATTATTAGGTCTGCTCTTTTCATGGTAATTAAGTATTATTTAACAAGGGTAAAACTACAATGCAAATATCAGCGTTTCAAAATGAAAATAAGCAAAACACAAGGAAAGAAAGAAAAACCCAACCTTGCTTAAGGGACATCTTGTCCTAGATGAAGGCTGAAGACAGTGCATTATTTCCAAAGAATATTAGCCTTGAAGCCAGTAGGCTTTTATTCCGTCCACCAAGAGGATAGCTGTACTATAGAACCACTAAACTCTAAGTTTGTGCTCAGCTGAAGAAGCCTGCAGATACAAGAGTTTGGAGGGAAGAAAAAAGCTGCTGAGGCATTAATGATAACTGGGGGTATAGCCACCTTTTCCAGAGGGTTCTGATTGCCTTACAGTGTTTTTCAAAGGAACTCAGTCATTGTGAGAGGCCAGGGACAGGTCCACAGGCAAGTCCAGCCACACATCCTCAGCACATGCATTAAGCCAACCAAAACTCAGACCAGCAAATCACAAGAGGGGGAAAAAAAAAAAAACAAGAGCTTTCCAGAGGTTGTTTGCTGCACCTTCTACAGTAAAAAAAAAAAAAAAAAAAAGGCAGCTATGGAAAGATTCCATGTATTGCAATGGAAACAGTCCTGCATCTCTCACTATTTATTTCTATTGCCTAAACATGTCTTCCTGTGGGTTTTCAATCTCAAAATACTTTATTACTTTCAAACAGATCACAGAATTCCTTCTCCGCAGCACAAATCACAAATCAATTATTCCACTATTTTGTTGGAGTTAAAAACACTCAAGAAATGCATCTTCTCTTCCAAAAATTGCACCACATCTCTGTATTATCAGCACACCAAATAATTAAGCATTTGCTTTGTTTCTCAGGAAAAAAGACTGTCCTAACTTTTTAAGTAGTGTGGTTTTAAATGTGTCTCCTGACTGGACAGCAAACACCCCATTAAGAGGTTCACAGGCTTTATGAATATAGATTTTTATTTGTTTACATAAAATCTATTTCTTGCATGGAAAAGAACAGAAGTTGTCCTTTGTAAGAGTAACTAGAACTTCAAATGTGATGTCTGTACACAACTCTAACTGCCATCTGAAAACTGGCTGCAGTGAGAGTTAATGACCTTTTATAATATTGTGACCTACCAACATGAGGAAAAACAGACTGCCCATTTTATGATTTTTTTGTTTTAATATTTTCAATCATCCAACTCATTACATGGATACACTGCAGTTATTCAAGGAAATACTGTCAGTTTGTTCAGTATGAAAAGCATAATAGAGATATAACTTGTGTGCATCTAAGAAAATAGAATTGTTCCATCTTTTGCATTGGCAGAGGCAAGAAAAAAAAATACCATTTCACCAAAGTCACAATAGTTTTAAACATTTACTTGGCCAAAATCTTGAAAAGGCATTCTTGTTGGCATGCCTTGGGGATTCTGGATGCTAAAACATCTCCATTATGAAGTTAAAAATATTTCAACTTGATAAATTGACTCATTCAGAGATTAATTACCCTCAGAACTCTGGGAATAACACACTTTCTCCAAAGTTAAACTCTAGTGCATGTATTCTTCCTAAGTGTGATATTATGTGCCTCACATAAGTGAAATGCTGAATACTTTCTAGCAGCCTTTTCAAGAAATTAACAGGTCACAGCTTAGAGGAATCATAATGTAATCTAACAAACACAATCATGAACCAAAAAAAGTACATCAAGGTGCTAAAGAAAATTGCTCTCATTTTGTTTCCCAATACCAGTGGCTCAAGCAAGAAGCCCCACTGAAAGCCAGGTATTGTTCTGAAAAACGCAACAGGTCTAGAAATTCAGATTTTGCTGAAGAGCTTTAGCGCACATAAAGCTGGGTGAGCATGTGAGTGTCCCTGTGCCTCTCACAGGAAGCTGGTGTCTCACAAGGCACATTAGTTCAACTGTAGATTTACAAACATCTTCCCACGTTCAGTTCTCCAGCTTCACAGTGAGTGGAAATGTCTTCAAATTACAAGTTTGAAATAATCAGACAGGTTTTTAACAATCCTTACACTCCAACAAACTAATTAATACACTGACTCTTTCCTTGGATTTCACCTCAAAGTTTGAAGGCTTCTTTCCCATGTGGACTGAAGAATGGATTACAGGGAGATGCATAGACATAAAAATGCTCAAATACATTCATACAGCACCTTCACATAAATTTTACAAGAGCCAGCACATAAATGGGTGGGTGATTTGTGGAGTGAGGCCAATTCTCTACACTAATTTCTGCAGGCCATTACCCACTCCAGTTTGCTATTATAATATCCAAGGCTCCCCACAGCAAGCTGAATTTGCTGTTACAAGGAATATAAAGCATGTGCTAATGGCACACAGAGCAAGGTAAGATGCAGGTCATGAGAAGGTCACAAGAAAGTAAAGCCTGGGGAAAAGATCAGAATGTACAGCTCTTTTTGGCCTTATGCCCCATAATCAGCCATTTCGAGAGCACAGCGTATGGTGTGTTGCTATCCACATCAACCAATCCCCTGAAGTATCTTATATCACAGCTGGGAATAGTCAAACCTTAAAAACTGTATCCCAAAAGTCCTGTAAGAGCAACATGTCTGTTTTCTTAGAGACACTTAAACAACTCTAATTGATTTGCCTTCCCCCATTGCCCCTCTCAGCGTGGTGGATTAAGCAGTAGCTGTGTGAAGATGTGAGGACAGCTGTGACTCTGGGCATCAGGAGCTGTTTGAGACTGACAGGTAAGTGCAGAAGCAGCACCCAGACACACCTGGCTCAGAGTAGTTGGGATCCAGGATCAAACAAGGTTTTCAGTGTCAGCTGGAGTGGTGACAGGCTAACTTTTGAGCACCATAGCTGGTGAATGCTCTGGGCACCCCACCTTCCAGAGACACTTCATGTGAAAAATGCGTATTTTATGATTGGCTTTTCGCAAATATGAAAATGAATTTTATATGTGTTATGTTTGAAAGTTACGCTGTATTAATTTTCTTAAGTAGTATGTTAAATATAATTTTAGGTTATAACATAATGTTAAAATAGAAACTATGCTATGTTAGATACTTTTTTTTTTTTAAAGAGAGGACTCGCAGAGAGATAGCAGCCACAGGACACCTCAATCTTTCAGAGAAAGAGAATTTACTGCCCCATTATTGAGTTCTTCCTGCCTTGCTCAGCCCTGAAGATTCAGAGGAAGAAGCTGAGACTGAGCAGACAGAATCCTGTGTTTGAATGGAATTGATGCATCATGGATGAGGTGTATGAACATGCAACAGGCTGTTGCTTTTAAGGGTTAATCCTCTGTTTACTTGGGTCCTTTTTTGCGCTTATTTTGCCCAGAAAGAGGTACTTGGACTGTCCATAACTATGTGTGTTTATTGTTTCGTGTTGTCCCAATCCAAACTGTCCAAATTTTTATTACTCAAATTATATTGCTATTTTTATAACCATTTTATTACTATTAAACATTTAAAATTTTAAAAACAAGAGATTGGTGTTTTCCACACTTCCCATGTCAGTTGTCTGGATAATCTTCTCCCAAAGAGAAGAAACTCATGATTCCACCTCAGCAAGTAAGATCAGTGTGCCAGAAAAGCCAAGGGAGAGCAGAGAATGTGGGAAGAGCAAAAGAATCACAGAAGAACAAAGGGAAAACACAAGGTGGTTAAGAGAATGAGACATAAATCATACTGCACAAAGGAAAAGGGAGGACACACAGAAAAAAAAGCTTGTGGAGATCTCAGGCACTGATCTGAGGTGCATCTTTTGCAGCTGCAGCTCACTGCAGCCGATTCTATGAAACAGGATGTGAAACCTTTTTACCCCTTGTCACTGCCTGCAGCGGGGACAAAGCCAACAACAATTCTGATGCCTCCAGAAATGACAAAAGTGGGGACCCTTCAGCCATAGCAACTACAAGCAGAGAATGACTTTTGTTTAACCTTATTTTTTTTCCTTTTTTTGAAATTCTTATTATATTAAAAAAGAAGAGGAGAATAAAAAAGTCTTTGAGGACACCCTCCTCCCCTCTAACAAACATTCTGACCATCAAGACACCCACTGCTCTGACTAAAAAAAACACTCACTAATGATTTTCTGGAGTGCAGGAGACAAAAAAAAAAATTACAGAAATAACTAACAGACCAATTTAATTTTGTTGCATTAAAAAAAAAGTATATATGGATGCAAAGGCATGCCTCTCAAAAAGCCATTATGCCTTCTGTAATTTCCTTCAAGGTTTTTGCTTTTTTAAACTATTTACTTTTCAAGACTATTACGATGTATGAAAGTAATTGCACTGGAGCCATCCTAATGGCTAGCCAGACATTAAATTCACCACAAATGAATTTACTCATTCAAATTCATGGAAGGACAACAAAGCAGTAAATTTAATTTATCATATTATTCCAACATTTAACTTACTTGGTACAATATACCTGATGACCTTACACTGACCCCCCATACCTGCAATACATTATACTTCAATTTCACACCCAAAGGAATTTTTCAGGAGTTCTTTGTATCTACAGGCTAAGGGCAGGAAGCCCCACTGCTCCTGACATTGCACCTCCCACACAGGAGCTCTCTAATCTCACCCAGTTTTAGGCCAGTAACTCACAGTTCACACAAGTATTTCCAAAATTTGATCTAGATTAGGTTTGTAAATTCTGCATCAAGCTCAATGACTCAACTATGTCAGTCTCCACTTTAGAACAGAAAGCATTAAGGACTAAATTTGAATTTAAAAAACCCCACCACTTCTGTCATTCACTTTGATCATTAAAATTTAGTCTTCAATCTGAATTTACTCACTCTAAGGTTAAAACCTTTGCAGCTTTCTATGTTTCTATCTAATGAACATACAATTACTCCTCACTCATTAAACACAGGCATAGGACAGAAAGACCAGCTTTCAACTGGCTGTTTTTGTGTGGATTTTTTTTTTTTTTTAATTAAAAAAAAGACTTCAAGTCTCTGACTTGATGAGACATTGCTAGTCACAGTGTCTAACCCCTTTGTAACCTGGGACATCAACACAGCAAACAAAAACATTTGACAAAAATCAACCTTGATCTCACAGGTTCCCCCTGCAGAAAAAAGCTTCACAAATAATACCTTGCATAGCAAGTACATGGCTGTTCATGTGCCACTGCCCTGACAGCACTGATTAGGAGAAAACAAGATTAAATGAAAAGCCTGACTTGGATTTATTTCTTCCTGCTAGCATTCGAATGCCAATGCCAGTGCTGGAAAGAGAAAACAAACTGAATTCTCTACTGACCAATATTTCTTCAGTAAAACTGATAACTACATTTTTATCACTGAGCATTTACACTGGGGGGACACACGAGCCAGAAACAGAGAATCACCTCTCCTGAACAAATCAGACTGTTGGCCTTTGTCAACAGCCACTTGTTAATTTTAATCAAGGACATCAGTGTAAACAGCTGATGATTTCTCTTCCTAAAAGGAACAAATGGCAGCACCTTCAAAGGTATTAACCCAGCACCTCTTTTAAAGTCACAGATGTAATGATGAAGAATTAGCTTGAGCAAAAATTAAAGTAAAAAGTAAACCAGTATCACTATCATTTTCAGTTTACAGGAATGTGGATATTCCCACTACACAGCTAGCACTGGCAATGAAACCCACCAAAATCTCTTCCTAGCAATTAAAAAATATTCCACTTTTCTTGTAGGATTTCTCATTCTAAGTGTGAGAAAATTAAAGTCAAAACCTAAGGAAGGAGAGAAAAAAAAATGCCCATTTGCTGTTATTGTTGGTTTTACCCTGACCTGGGAAACAAACATTCAATTTCTGCTCCTTAGGTAGGACATTAGATATCTCTTACTTTTGCATGGTTTCATTACCAACAGTTTTTCCTCCTGTTTACTAAGCAACCAAGTAGTGACAAGTTTTTGTACAGCATCAGAGCTTTCTTAAATGTCATGTTTATAAATATTACCGCAGATACAAATTATTCTTGCCACCTGTCCCTTAAAATGTTAGGCTGCCATTTAAATGTTTATTTTACCTGAAGTTCAAGCATGTTGTGGAAGTTAATGAGCCTCCTGAAACTGCATCATAAATATCTCCCTCTCTGCAGCATTTCTTTTCTATAGGAAGTGTCTGGGGGACCTCTATAAAGATCCATCAGATGTGGCAAGAGCCACAACCTTTTGCCAATTTGTGCATCTTAAAAACAGAGTGAGATTCTTCGTAGCAGCTGTATACAAGGGGAGCTAGCACACAATTTAACTGAGAAGTGACATTTCTCTCCCATGTTGACAATACAAACAATAATAAGAAAGTACAAGGACATTTTAATTCCAGACCACCTGCCTGGGGGCAGGAGCCCAGGCTGGTACAGGGAGCTCTCACAAGCACCCCTTTGGAATTCCAGCCTGCTCATTACCTGTGCTTGTAAATGAATCAGCTTTCTGACTGTTTTGCAGCAGACACCAAAAATCAGATTAGGACTGTGTGTAAACCCTCTCTGGGTCAACTAATTGCCCTCACTTTCCTCACTTCTGGAACAAAACCACGGAGACAGATTTTGCTTTTAGGTTTTATCTCTGCAGTCATATTCCTTTCACTACTATCACATGGAAATAATTACACTGGGATTTGGTTCAGTGGATAGGAATCTTGAGGGTTTTTTTTTTCCGGTGAAGAGCCATCAAGGGAAACTAATTGTAAAGAACTGTTTTGATAACATGATTTAATGGGAATAATGATTACAATTTTAGACTTTGTTATTGTATTTTGCATTCCAGCTTTGCCAGGCATCTTTCCTGTAAGCTGCTTGAGAGTATGGACATAGCACTCACCACGTGAGCAACCCCCCAGCATCAGAAAACTCCAAGACAAGCACAGAACTAAGCTGCTGAAAGAGCACTCATTAGCAACACTCCTTTTGGAAAGCAAGAGGAAAAGAGGGATAAAAGTTAAAGAAAAGCTCAGACATTTTGACATAACTTCTGAAATAAACACACAAGCTTAACTTTAAGGGTCATTACACCTGTTAAGCTGCACAGCACAAAACCAGTGGTGACAATGGTTAGAGGACACAGTCTCAGCTATGTCAGGAAGGTACAGGTCGGATATTAGGGAAAAATTTTTCACCAAAAGTGTAATAAAGTGCTGGAATGCTCTTCCCAGGGAGATGGTAGGATCACCATCTCTGGAAGTGTTTAAAAAAAAGACTGGACATGGCACTTGGTGCTACAGTCTGGTTTAGGTGTTAGGGCACAGGCTGGACTCAATGATCTTAGAGGTCTCTCCCAACCTCATTATTCTGTGATGCACACCCTCCCAGCTGTCTCTAACAAAGGGGGGTTTCTGCTGCTGCCCGCACTCTTGCAGCACTGGGGATCCCACACCTGCGACCCCACCTACCAAAGTGCACAGCCCAGCCACTGAGCTGCCTACAGCGTGCTGAGAACACAAAGTCATAAAATCAGAAAGTCAGTTTCTTCCCCTCCACAAAGTATACAAGGAAGCAAATAGATTTGCTGAAGTGCAAATAGAGAAGGGAAACAGGAGAGTTGCATAGCCACCAGTGACAGAAATCTCTATCAATTTAAAAAGGCCATTTGGCAATAGCTTAAACCCAAAGCTTCCACTGCAACCCCTTTATTAATTAATTCTGTAATACACAGAAATGAAAGAGTGGGTGTGCATTTGTGTGAGACTGTGTGAAATAGGGGAATAAATGCAGATAGCTTGACCTGTGAGATGTGATCACTGTCTATTTTTAAGAGCATTTACAGAAAGGAAATTGAGGATTCAATATTAAATGAGTAAATCTACATATGTACACTAAATTTGATAGCCCTGCTTGTACAGTGGTAACTCCTGTACCTACTCAGCCCAACCTAAATCCAAGACTGTTTATATTTTATTAGAAAAGAGAATAAATTAAAAGTATTCCAACTTGCCATGCCACTGCCAGATCATTATTTGACTCTGAATTTGAACCATTTAACACAGATCACCATGAAATATCATTACAATTAGGTCTAACCAGTTTTGGTATGAAAGGTATCACAGCAAAGCACCCCACAACCTGCATTATATCCAGGGAACTGCAAGGGAATTCTGACCAGGAACATTAGGGGGTACTTAGCATTGAAAGTTCTCCTGCCTGAGAGCACACAGTGCTGCTGGGTGAAGAACAGGTCCTGAACCGCTCCCCTTCCCCTCAGTTTGCTGGAGTCTCCCCCTGCAATCAGTGATGCTGACTTGGACACAGGTGGCTGCAATCTGCTCCCAGGATTTCAATTACCACTAACTGGGCACCTGAGTTTGCTTGAGTTCCATCCTCAGTAACCAATGCAGTTTCTATATTTATGCTGAAAGTGTAAAAATTTCAGAACAACAAGCAGAAAAGGGGTGTATTCAAGCTACAAGAAGTTCACTCTTCCTCAAAACTCTTAAGCTAAATTTTTCTTGGTCCTTGAGATTAGTGTAATCCTTGTTTTAATCTAGGTCTGGTTAGAAACAGTTAACAACAACAGAGAAATAATATTGTTGAAAAATGCACTCTGCTGTTTTGTAAGCTAAAAATAAGTTTTACTGTGAGAGGCTCCATAAATAAATCCTGAAGACCCTCTTAAGCCCCCATTCAAGTACATTCTGTAGGAGCTCAGTAAGGGCACGATACAGAAACAATCTGGTCTATCAGCCTGCGCTGTGAATAACAACACTTGAGTACTTCATCTTCTGCAGTTCATGAGCACTTCACGGAGGTCATTGTCCCCGGGGTGTCCTTCTCACACAGCTCACATCCCTTGCTAGGGATCTGCCCACATGGCTTCTCATGTTTGCATTCCATGCAACATGTAAATCCAGAAAAGCAACAAAAATGTGGAATGCATTAAAAAAAATAATAAAAATATGTATTTTGAGTAGGCACTTCATGTTACAAGCTGCTTTTTCTTAGTGACAGTTACTCTTAGCTGATTTTTCCACTTCTAACATTGCTGCCAAATCACTGACAAGGACTTGCACGAAAGGATAAGGAGAGAGAAAAAGCAAGGCATATGCTGAGGTTATACCAGATCTTATGTTATTTCTTGTGACTTCCCAGACTGAGGAAGGATTTCAGTAACACAAAATTGCTCTAACAATTACTCTACATTATTAAAAGAAGCCAGTTTTTAAGTAACACACAGTATACACAAAATCACAGAACGGGGCAGGCTGGAAGGGACCACAGGGCAGGATCATCTGCTCCAACTTCCCTGCTCTAGCAGAGCCATCCCAGAGCACAGGACTGTGAACACAAGGTTCTGGAGTATCTCCAGTGAGGGAAACTCCACACCCTCTCTGGGAAGCCTGTTCCAGTACATGATCAATGCACAGTAAGAAGTTCTTGCTCATGGCCAGGTGGAACTTCCTGGGCATCACTTTCTGCCCTTGCCTCCTGTGCTATTGTTCAGCACCACCAAATGGAGCCTGGGCCAGGCTCTAGCACCTCCTGCAGACACTGACAGACAGGGATGAGTATTGTGCACGCTGCTGCAATTAGCATTGTTCATAAAATTTGTTCTTAACCTCATTATAATGGGGGGAAAGCAACAAAGCAACCACATGCAGCATAAGGGCAATTAGCGAGACCAGAGAGCAGCAGTTAGACACTAAATTAATAAATGCTATTTATTCATTTTTGTCTAGGCCTGTCCAAAAAGCTCTTCAACAGCAGCCTCATCTCATAAGCTATTCACACAGTTAAAGTCACCGAATGTGCTCAGCTCTATCGCAGAATGAAAATCATTAAATACTTTACTAGAGCAAGGGAGGCCTAGATCAAAGGTAATTATTCAAACACCTTTATTTCAATCAGCTATAACAAGTTACTTTCTGCAGTGCTGCTACCAGAGGTTACCCAGACCATTCTGGGAGAAGAGCCATAGGTTCTGTTGGAAGGCTTTTCTGAAGTTGTTCCAGTATATGGGCTTGAAGGTTTTCTGTTTTCCAACATCTCACTTATCTCACCTGGGATATCAGATGACAGCCACAATAATGTTTGGGGGTTTTTCAAAGAACTGTGACATCCTTTCTTCTCAGGCTAACAGATCTACAGACCAAGAGCCAGCAGTGTCTTCCTTCAGAGGTCCCCATTCCTAATGAGAACAGATCCCCAATGTGCAGGAGGAGAGCAAAGCTGGCATTGCAACAGGAGCATGAGACACATCTCTGAATGCACTGCAGTGCACCTGGGACCCCCAGAATCACACATCCAGTGCTTCCAGGCTCCCCCCTTGTTTCCATGAATGAAGGGCAGCACATTGCTAACATCAGCCTAAGGCAAATAGAATGACATCACCAGCATCCTCCTGCAGACCTGCCTGACTTTTCAATCACCCTGTTACTTGTTTTGCTGTTATTTGTAAAATTTAATGTACATTTAGATTAAATATCTATGACGGCATCACACAGCAAAATCTCGAGCAGGCTGTGCCTCCTGCACAGGCATTCATCTTCCCTGCAGGAAACCTTTTAGGTGTATGGAGCTTTATCTTCCCCTCTGTAGTGAAACCAAAAAACCCCAACAAAAAACAAACAAACAAAAAAACCAAACAAAAAACCCAAACAAACACAACAAAAACACCATCAAAAACTAACACCAAACAAAAACCACCAAACAAACCCAACAAAACAAAAAAAACAAAAAAACCCAAGCCATTTTATTGGTTTTCTGGCTGATCTTTTCAGCAAATATATTTTCAACCTTTGTGTCAGAGTGCAGGTTTTATGAAAACAGTATGTGAAGAAATGCAATTTTGAGAAACAAAGAATCCAAAAAGCAAAGCCACAAAAAAGTCATTTTAAATAATAGTCTAACACCTAGGAGAGTTTGCATCTTAACTTCATTTACTCCATTCCTAAGCTTTAAAGATATTGAGAGACACAATTCTGACAGAGAAATTCAGAGTACCTAGTGAGTATGCAAGAGCCACTGAAACTAGAATATCATTTTTATGTAAGATAAAGCATCATCAAAAAAGTCACGCTGGCAAGTGAGTCACTCTATTTTGCATGCCATCTTTAGCTATCAATGCTACCATTGGTTATATAAATAAAGATATAACTGAGAAATTCATTTAATTAGTGTCTCTGAGCAAAATGTGGATAGGTACAGGTCAGATGCACATGTCACAGGGATGGAAGAGTGACCAGAAAAGCCCAAATAAAATTGTTTCTACCTTAGTTATTTTCACAGGTTATGTGAACTAGATCTGTGATGTGCATTTTAACTGTCTGTTAGCCTGGCTATCAAATCTGTACAATACATCACTGATTCCAAGAAAAAGACCTGGCAGAAGGAAAGCTTAGCTTTGGAAGTGTTTGTCCAGCATGGTAAGGAGCAGGAGATCACACTGATGGGAAGGGGAAATGGAGGAGATGGGCATGGAAAACTACAGGTAACATGAAACACTGAGACCTCACCTATCTCAGTAAATCCATGGGAATGAAAATGCTTGAAGTTTCAGAAGGGAATGGAAAACATTATCATGCATGCTTGCCCTGTTCTTTTTTATGGCTGCTGCTCAAGACAAGACATCTTGTATTTGACTCAGCACTGTTAGGTAATAAAAAGTGGTGTAACAGGAAAACAGACTGGAGAGATGCTACAAAGGCCACCATACCACTGCCTACTAAAAGTCCAATCCACGTGGAAAACAACAAATTTGATTGAAATTCACTTCCATATCTAGTGAAACTTGGTGGCAACATGACAAACCTCAACTGGCCTCAGTCTGTCACCATCCAAAGTGACAGTTAACATAGCGTTCTGTGGGCTAAAGGGATTGCTGAAAGAAATTGTCAGATAATCAGACCAATAATAAAACAGTCTCTAATTTTGTCTACATTCTTTTGTGTCCTCCTGCCCATCCACTTGCTTGTTTCATTTGCATACCAGGACTGTTTGTTGCAGCGCAAATTCAGGGTGGGAACCCTGACTGATGTTTGCACAGGGCTCCACAGAGCAGGGAGCATTCCCTGCCAGCCCCTGTCCTCTGCCAAAACAGAAATGGTGGGAAGTAAGACAGGAGAGCAGCTGAGGTGATGGCATGTTAGTAATGCTAATTCTCTGAGAGCAGCACTAGACCCACAGTGAGAAGCAGAAGGACCTGCAATGCAGGAGGCATTTCACCTCTGACACATGGCTACATGATTCACATTTCAGTCCTTTCTTAAAAGTCACTTTCTCCTAAAGGCAATCTGTTCATGCTCTACAGCTTCACTTATTTTGTATTAACAAATATCAGCTGCATAATAAAGTCCAAGTTTGGCTTTTATTTTAAACTGAATGCTCATCATCTCCAGCAACATCCCCATTTCCCTACTGTTTGCTTCTCTCTCCCATGTCTCTTGTTGATCCACTTTGGCTTCAGCCTAACTGAATACAGCAGATCCATCGAAAGGGCTCTCCTATTTCCATCTGTAATGGAAACTGAAGACCTGAGGCAGTGTTAATTCATTTTAATTCATGTTAGCGTACAGAAGGCAATGAAACTGGCACAGGAACAGGGCATCACTCTAACATGGGGAGCTCTGTTGTCACTGGCTTCAAATGAGGATTCTTCTCCTTTTGGTAGCATTGTGTTCACAGCATTTCTACAGTTCTACAGTTTGCTTTACTGCTCAGAGAAAAGTCCAGGTTTTGTGTTCCCTCAGATCTCACTCTG
Organism: Fringilla coelebs; assembly: GCF_963513975.1. Taxonomy (NCBI): domain Eukaryota; kingdom Metazoa; phylum Chordata; class Aves; order Passeriformes; family Fringillidae; genus Fringilla; species Fringilla coelebs. The sequence goes on along the minus strand of NC_140034.1, from coordinate 55,273,808 downwards.
GTTTGGCATTTTTATATCCTGAGAAATAGGTACAAATATTAGCTAGGGAACAACATTGTTTTGTCTCTGATCATAATGTTAAAAGACAATTTACAGTAGAAACACTATGGTGGTATCCCTTAAAGCACATCACAGCAAAGCTGTGCTTTCAGGGGCTAAGGAAAATCTTCCCGCTACATGTCTTGGTTTTCTGCATAATATATCAAAGATTCAGTGTTATACATATATAGAGTTAATTCATGCTATTTGTATATACATATGTGTGTGTATAAAATATTGTAAGAATCCAACTCATGTCCTTGACCACCCTGGCTGGGAGCAGAGTCCTATTTCTATTCAGTTAGTTCCCAGACAATGCTAAAGATAATATCAAGTCTGTTAGCTTAAGAATGAAGCCTTCCCGGACCATGAATGTCGACTTCCCAGAAATGCTTGGAATACCGGCACCACTAAAGTACATGTGAAAGACGACCATACAGGACTGGCTTTTGCATCCCCATGGACCCCGCAATACATGTGAAAGAAGGCTATTCTGGAAGAGCTCAGACAGTCATTGGAACACCTGGACTGGCTTTGTATCTATATGATCCAGCTCTACATATGAGGGGACACAAAGGACATTCTGTCATTCCAGCCCCAGGCGGAATATAGGGGATATAAGCCGGGTGGCTGGATGAGACAGACGGGGTGAACCACCCGGCAGAGGCTGGCACTCTGTCAGTTGGATCGGGGTTCACCCAGCACAAAATTCCAGAGCTGATGCTGTCTTGGGTGTGGTGAGTTTTTTTATTATATTTCGTTATTGATCTAATAAATCTTTGTTAATTTTTTTTTAAAATTTGTCTGCAGATTCGATCATTTATAACAAAAGTAACACTGTTCAAAATTTAGCTGCTTTGACAACACTGTTGATGCCACATCTCTACTTGCTTTGGTGATATTCATAGAAAGTTAGAGATGTTGCCAATTTGCCTAATTTCTTATATACCAGGGCAAGAATTAACAACTCCTTTAACCTCATCTGTCTTTGCAAAACTGCATCAATTCACACTGACCAAATTTGATTTAAAACTCAGTACTGCTCTCTCATATAGCTCTCAGATTTCTGAACAGATTTTCTTAAGAATATTTTCAAAATTTCATTATTTCCAGTACTTATTATTCTTCACATCTCACCTGTGCTGTATCACTAGGATATTATCAATCAGAATTAGATTCCAACAGCTTGACATTAAAGTATCATCACAAAATGTTCCCAGAACTGGTGTTACTGACCCTATTCTGGTAAAATCAAATTGGAGTTGCACAGCAGAGGGGAAATAGGCTTGCAATCTCAGTGCAACAACAACAAAAAATCATATAATCATATTCCCCTTGTCTTTCTAACTCTGAGATGTGTGTACAAGTAATCCTGGGGAGCAGATCCCTCAGAAAACCATTCTCCAATCCTCCAGCACACAAGGTCTGAAAAATAACATGGCTAAAGAGAACTTGTCTGATTTGCCTCCCAAACACAATGTGCTCTTGTTTTTCTTCACTCCCACTCCAGTTCCACACAAAACCTTTTCTTTCCAGCAGCATGAAAGTGAGTACATCTTTTTCTGTCATACATGGAATTTTTAGCATACTTTTAAATAATTCAGTGAGCAGAAAGGGGAATATTACATAGCCTGTTCATTATTGCCAGTTTTTAACTTGCTCTTCCTTTTCTGAATATCCTTCAAACACCTCCCTAAAGTAAGCGCAAGAAACCACAGAAGTAAAAAGTGCAAAAAACAGAAGGAAAAAATTAGTTCATTTTCAGATCTCTAGTCTATCCTCTGCTACACTGTCATTTTTTAGCACTTAAAAGAAAAAAAAAAAAAGTGTTTTAAACATAAAAGGAGAGGTCTGCTGTTGGAAAGCAAGAAGCACCCGTGTAGCCAAACTAAGCAATATTTATGAAAAGCTGGCTAATACAATGAGAAGAGTTGTTTGCCACATGAAGAAAATGACAGACACAAAGCTTTGAAAGCAGCCTTATTAAAACCTCAGAATGCCTCATACAATTAGAGCGAAAAGGACCGTAAGAGGCTTAAAACCAGAAAAAGGTGAGTGGATTCTAGATAACACTGGCAGCTTGAAGTTGATCAGTATTTCCAAAAGAAAGTTCCTCAACTCACTTCACTTAGTGCCACCCCATGACCAAAAGCAGTAAGAAATAAACCAAACTTTGCACTAAGTTTTCCTCCCTCACCTTCCCTTATATAGGGGTCTCCTTGAGCCAGGTCTTATGAGCTCTTGGAGACCTATATCACACCTGAGACAGCTCAGCTACCTTAGAAGGCATAAAATCAGCAGGGTGGCTTCTGTGAACGTGTTGGAAACAGAAAAGTTTTATTAAAAGGCAAAATAACAAAACTCTTTACAGAGAAAACCCAAGCCAGGTGCAAGAGGTTCTTGCTCCTGGTAAAACACCTCACAAAAGCCATTAATTTCTTTGTTCCCTTCTTTTTCTAGTAAATTGCTCAGGTGGGACTTTTTGGCTTCTGTCCAATTTGCTACTCTTAAGTTTGAGGTGAAGTCCCCAAGGTCCTAGGAGGTGTCTTTTTACCTAATTGAGGAGAGAAATTTCTGGGCTTATTTCCTTTTTAAGGAGACAAAGGAGAGTTTTGCGACTCTGTCAACAGAGGACACATTCCTACTCACTTTTTACAAACAGAGAGTTCAGGGGAGCTAAAGCAGTAACTGGTTCCTGGGCCAGAGGCAAACACCCCTGAGGCAGGGAATTGTTCCTTGGGAAGGATGCCCTGGGTGAGCGGAGATCCAGCTCTGGAGCTGGCACCTCTGGTTGTGCCCCTGCAGAAGCTGAGCGGCCACTGCAGCCAGGCTGGGAGCCACGGGACCCATGTGTCCCATCTGGTGGGCAGTGCAGGACCCGGGCACACCTAGGAGCAGCAGGGAGCTGAACCCAGCAGGATTCACCTCCTTTGGCACCACCCATGGCCTGAGTCTCTGTGCTAGCCCTGCTCCTGCTCGCCCCACCTGGCAGGGGGGTTTGCACAGCTGAGGCACTCTCACAGATCTCACACCTGCATGTCCAACCCTATGGCTGCCCTGATGTGGCAGTGACATTCTCTGAAAAATCCCTTCGCCTGGGATTGTTCCCCTGGGAAGCTGAGAAGCCTCAGAGAAAAAGGAAAACAACTCTTACCTCATTTGCTTCTCCTGTGTTTTGCTCCTTTGGAATGTGTTTGGAGATTGTTTCATTGGTTTCATGTGAGTTGTTTTGACTCTTTGGCCAATCAGGGCCAAGCTATGTCAGGACTCTGGAGAGAGTCAGGAGTTTTCATTATTATCTTTTTAGCCTTCTGTAAATATCCTTTCTCTATTCTTTAGTATAGTTTAGTATTCTTTAATATAATATAGTATCATAAAACAATAAATTAGCCTTCTGAGAACATGGAGTCAGATTCACCATTCCTCCCTGCCATGGGGCACCCTGCAAATACAATACCCTGACACCAGTCCCAGGGGCTGCTCACACTCAAATACACATAGAGAGATAAAAAACCTCTGGGCATTTACACATCTCTTCAGCAGCACAAAGCACTTTTACAAATAGGAATTGTGCCCCTGTTATTGTGAATTTACAAACAGAATCTATTAGCCCTGTGTGTGGATACACTGGGAAAAGAGAGTTCTGCAAAGTCCCTATCACAATTCAGAAGTCAAGAATTAATTCAGAGCATAATAAAGCCACAAAAAATTACAAGATCAAAGTAACTGCATTTACTTGAAGCAGCTGCTGTTGAGCTCCTCAGCTTGAAATTAAAAAGTGGTGTAAGAAATTATTATGAAACTTATAAGGGAAAATTCTCATTGTTTAGGGTAATTTTAAGACTCATTTGTTGCCTACAATATAATCTTGAGCAGTATTATTCCACATATTTTGTAATTTGAAAAAATTGGAATACAGCAACTTTCCTCAGCCTCCTATTTCATCAGCAGCATCCCCTTCTGTATTTCAGATATTTGTGCTGCAACTCCTCCAAAGCAAAACAATGCACATGATCAAAGGATGTGGATGTAACCATGCCTCAGCTTTCCATGTTTCTGTCTCCAGCTGACTGCTGCTGAGGAATGAAACATCTAACCTCGTAATGAGAACTCCAAAGTTGTTTTCAAACTCAGGGCTACCTCTGCAGGGTTTTTTTCATCCCCACAGCAAGTGTCTTATTCTGTCTGCATGTGGGCATTCAGTGCTTTTACTGACATGAAGCAATTAGGACATATTTATACAACCAACAGGAGCTAATCTGATCTAATTTTTTGTAAGGGAAGGACAGGGATAACAGGTGAGGAAAGAAGTGAATACTGATGTTGTCAAAATTTCTTTTTTTCTCCCTCAAAGCAATGAAAAACCATTCTTTCAGAAAAATATGGGGTTGAGCCAACAAATATAGCATTTGCATAATAAGTCCCAGCAGGCTACACACTACAGAGTAAATTACTATTGGGAAATACTCCATATAGATGGTAATTTTTCTGGATACTCTCTACAGAACAACTCAAGAGTAGAGATGCATAAAAGTTGTCATTATTCATAGAAATTATGTAGACATCTCCACAGATGAAAAGAAATGCTAAGAACTACATGAAAAATGTGCATATTATGGAAAAAAACATTATATGTTTATACAAATATAATCTAGTATCTGTACAGTGCAATCATGTGATATATGTATTAAAATTATATGTAAATATTTAGAGATACACCATATATAGGTGCATTATATATTAAATATAAATAAAATCTGTAGGTAACATGATGAAAATTGATGTTGTGCAGTGCAACAAACAGTTGTTTTCTAGGCAAAGACCTGGCAGGTAAAAGACACCAAGCCCCAAGAATTCTTAAAAAAAGAACCAGGAATTTTTCCACACCACCCCATTAGATTAGCAGCATGAAAAACTGCAAATAGAGAAAAGGTTGAATATGGAAATCAATAATTTTTGTCAAAGCAATAAGGACAGACTGTCAGGCTTATGGAGTAGAGCTGCAGCTCCTTGTATTAACTGAGACATTCTGCTGTCAATGTCCAGCGACACTGAAAACAAGGATTGACTTGTCTTCCTCAGCCCTGTCAAAGACTGGCTGTATTTTACCTAATCCCACTGCAAACCTCTGGGAAATGTGCTTACAGCACCTCTTTTCTGCAACTCAAAGTCTGAGATAGACAGCTTTTCAGCAAGTCAAAAGGATTACAGAGTAATTAATCAGAATACCTAATAAATAAAAAAGATTTAAAAAAAATAAACTACACATCCCTTCTTTAAGCCTCCGATGTGATTTTATAAATATTTTCCCTAATACTTATCACAAAACATCAACAGCCTCCAGCTCAAAGCACAGATTTATTCACCACAGGATAAAACAGTTCAGAAGTCCAGATGGAGTTTTCTATTCCATTTTTTCCCTGAGCAGTAACTTGACAGTAGGTGCTGACTAGCACAGCCAGTTTAATTCCTGTTAGAATCTCATGCAACTCCAAAGACTTCTGAATGACTTCTGAGAAAATATTTTATGCATGTAAATCTCAAGGATCAGTCTGAACACCGCTCCAAATTTACACTCATCATATCTGGGAAGACTCTCATCTCTGGAACTGTAGAGTGAAGACCCTGTCACCCTTCCCACTGCCATCTCAAATATCCAACAAACCCAACCTGACATTTTCAATTAATCCCCTCTTTCCTCAGAAGCTGAAAAACCACCAGTCATAATCCAATAGGGAGTTTTCTACTAGTCTTCAAATGCAGACTATAGGAGCTTTTGGGAGCTCTCTAATCTTTAGTTGAGAGTCAAATATTATTTGAGTGAAAAAATAAGCTGATTTTCATCTTCTAATTACTTACCAAAAATTTTGTCCAAAACCTAATGCCACTGGATGTGGCCTAAAAATTATATAGAAGCTGAATAGTTGGGTTTTTTTTTTTTTGCTTTGTACTGAAATTTTCATGATCCAGAACTGAATAAAGTTAAATAGTAATGTCTGCCAAGAAAAACATCACCTGTTTTGCACGAAGTTCCTTTTTTGCTCTAACTTCAAAGTCTATCAGGTAATATTTCCAAATTAATACAGTAAGAAGAATCCAACATCCTAACTACTACTCCTTTACAGATGTTGAAAACTAAAAAATGGCCTGATCATTTAATTTTTTTTTTATTACATATGTCAAAGTCTATAAAATGCAGAACACAGATTGTCAGGATTGTCTTTGTAAAGGTTTTTTTTTTTTCTTTTTGCCTCTTATTAAATATCTTTATCTAGCACAAAACTCAAATAATTTGTATATGTGCTACTGGTTTTCACTCCCATTGAGATTTTGGTGTCAAAATCTTGGATCAAATCTTCGGATCAACCAATTCCTCTTTTCTAATATCCAGTGCAGATCTGGAAGGACTTCTTTTGATCATAGTTTTGTTTTGAAACACAGTGCAATTATGGCTTCCAAGGAACTTGGTTGTGCCTTCACTCCATAATACATCTTAAAGAGTTATAGAAAAACACACAGAATTTCCAGGTCTTTACCTATGCCACCACTCTATCGCTTTTCATTGTTTTCCAAACAACACAGTGGTGAAGGAATGCAGCAGTGGGGAACTCAAGAAAGCCAGGGATGGCAGGCCTTCCCCCACTCCTAAGTCTGTAAGAGACCTGTGATAGGTGAGACCCCTCCATCCTTCCTGGCAGCCACCCTGTGCTTACTGGGAATGCTTTCAGACAAAGGCATACTGGAGTGGACTGTGCCTTTCCAGGCCAGCTCAGCCCTGTCCACATGGAGCTTTTGCAAACAGCAACGACCAAGGGGCTACAACATCAACCACATTTCTTTGGCTTCCTCTCCGCACCCCAACCTGTTCTGCTTGGAAATGACTACACCCCTGGATACAACTGAGCCTTTTCTCCTTCTTTTCCAGGTGACACAGCCAACATGGAAGTGACAGTAAAGCAGGGCAGACCCAAGCTGAAAAAGCAGACGGAACAATTCCAGCCTTAGCGTGTTAGGCACACATTTCAGACTGCAGCAAAACCCAGGAGCTGTCAGTGCTCACTGTTGTGGATCGAGCTGCAAAGCTTAGCCAGGAATTGGGTTGGAGTTACATAAACCCTAATTCAGAAAGGATTTCAGCTCATTGTCTGCTTCAGCTAACACAATTACAGAAGCAGCTTTGTCAATACACTGCAAAGATTTTTTTCTTTGCAAATGTTCCTCTTTCGTTTACAGCCAGATGGGAATTAGGACAGAGACAAACAATGCCCACTGTGCACTCAAAGCTTCCAAAGGAGATGAGCAGTGGGGAGGAGTTTGGGTTGCTGCTGACACACCACAGATGGCGAGGGAGTGAACCCTCCCAAACTCGCAATGGGGAAAAGGAAAAACACATGCTGCTTCCCCAAGAGATGTCAGCAATTGCTCTGTTGACTGAAATGAAGGGTTTATGCAACATAACTTTGTAAAGTTTTTAGTTAAAGCTGCTATAAAATTCTGCAGTAACTGGCCTGTCACCTTAAACCACAGAAGCATTTCAAGCAACTGATTGATTGATTAAAAAAGCATGAAGAACAAAGAACCCCTATGATATCCTCAGCTTGCATTGGGTTGCATGTTTCAGGAGCATGCAACTAAGCATAAAGCATCTGAGAAAAAGCTCTGGACTCTGACATTATGATCTGCTGGCCAGCTCACCTTCTTTAACATTGTGAAAAATGCGTATTTTATGATTGGCTTTTTGCAAATATTAAAATGAATATTATATGTGTTATGCTAAAAATTTATGCTGTATTAATTTTCTTAAGTAGTGTGTTAAATATAGTTTTAGGTTATAACAATGTTAAAATAGAAACTATGCTATGTAAGATACTTTTTAAAGAAAGGACTTGTAGAGAGATAGCAGCCACAGGTCACCTAAATCTTTCAGAGAAAAAGAATTTATTGCCCTATTATCGAGTTCTTCCCACCTCACTCAGCCCTGAAGATTCAGAGGAAAAAGTTGACACTGACCAGACAGAATCCTGTGTTTGAATGGAATTGATGCATCATGGATGAGGTGTGTGAACATGCAACAGGCTGTTGCTTCTAAGGGTTAATCCTCTGTTAACGTGGGTCCTTTTCTGGCTTATTTTGCCCAGAAAAAAGTACCTGGACCATCCGTAACTCTTTGTTTTTATTGTCTCATATTGTCCTAATCCAAATTGTCCAAATTATTATTACTCGAATTATATTGCTATTTTTATAACCATTTTATTATTAAACATATAAAATTTTAAAAACAAGTGATTTGCATTTTTTACAAAATCCACATAACTTCTAGCCCACAGAAAAGCTGTCTCATCACTGAGTGGGAGAAGGATCAATCTCAACTTTAGCATGTGTTACTGGACTTTGTATGACAAAATTCAGCATCTCAAGATCCCCATCTCTCACTTGTTCAAGGTCCTGTTTATTCCAGAAGCTGGATTCTGCCTGTCCTGAGTTACACAGACAAGAAAACAGACAAGAGTTTTGGATAAACCTTTCAGAATTAGGTGAGATATAGTGTTGAGCCAAATAACTTTGATACCTAATAGATATAAATATTTAAATACATAATTCTGTTCTGTCTCACATAGGTTGTTTAAAAGCTATTTGGACTAGGAGAGGAGTACTTGTACTGTTTTATGGAAATGCACAATTGACTCATACTCACAGGGTTTGCCTGATGGAAGAGACATCTGGAGCAGAATTTTGTTAAGTAGGTTCTGTTAAAAGTCAAAAGAAATATACCTGAAAATATAATTTATATTCATTCAAACTATAGTGGCTGAATCAGGATACCTCCAACCTTTGGCGCATCTGAAACACACAGCATTGCTATTTCTAGATACTTCCAAGTGCTGCTGATGCTCTACGCATTTTCACACACCTGTGGAAGACCCAGGAATCATTAACTAACACAGAGGGCTGGGCAGGACAGGAGCTGCTCACAGCAGTTCGCCTTCAAGTTTCACATCTGTTACATTCCAATAACTGACAGGCATGAAAAACAACCTGGCATGTCTCTCATTTGGGGTGGGATATGCTTCAGGAACACACTCACTCTTACAAAATGCATCAACACATTCACAACAGGGCTCTTGAGGATTCTTCCTCAAAATGTAAAAGACACCTTTTTTTTTTTTTTTTTACTGTAGGTGAACCAGTACTCACATAGCAAACTTTATAATTATAAATAAAATCTCACTCTCCAGTACTGGTCATAACACAGCTCCTGATAACCACAAAGAGATTTGCCTGTAGCATGCAGCAAAATCCTTTTTAGTCATTACATCTTTTGTGGTATTTTCTGGAGTCCCCCATGGCAGGAAGGAATGAATCTGACTTCATGTTCTTAGAAGGCTAATCTATTATTTTATTATCTATATTATATTAAAGAATGCTATACTAAAGAATAGCGAAAGGATACTTACAGAAGGTTTACAAGACCTTCTGTAATGAAAAACTCGTGACTCTCTCCAGATTCCTGACACAGCTGGACCGAGATTGGTCATTAAGTCAAAGCAATTCACATGAAACCAATAAAACAATGACAACTTAGTAAACAATCTCCACACCACATTCCAAAGCAGCAAAACACAGGAGAAGCAATCAGATAATTATTGTTTTCATTTCATTTCTCTGAGACTTCTCAGTTTCCCAGGAGAAGAAATCCTGGCAAAGGGATTTTTCAGAAAATATGACAGTGACAATCTTTCCTGCTCTTTTCCAATCAAAACCAGATTTAATAGACTTCTGAGCAGCCAGAAGACTTGAAGGGTCTGAGTGGCAGTGTGAAAACACAGAACTGAGAGAAGAGGCAGCAGCTAACCAAAGCAATGGCACACCAGCGAGTCCCTTCAGGGTATAACATAAGAATTTAGTATTCTCTCATGAAACAAGCCAAAGTTGTACAGGTGGGGATTTCAGGCAGAGGGATCAAGGACTTGAGTTCGTGGCAGAACACACATGCAAACCTGAACACAGTCTTTCTGTCATCTCTTCAACCAATCTTTGGGATTCTGTTTTTGGGTCTTTGAAATTCTTCAGAAGAAGGGGGAAGAAAACAGGAATTGCCTGGATACCTCTGAGAAAAACAGAATGACATGTAAGGCAGCTGTGGGAGTATTAGCAAATCCTGAGAATAAAGATAAAACAAGAAAAAGTACACATTACTTTGAGCCTTAGAAGAGTCTGGATTTAACTCAGGGGAAAGAAGGGAGAGGGCTCCCAGTCACTGTAATGAAATGCTACACTAACTGAACTGCAAAGCCATGAAAATTGGTTTCTGTCCACATCAAATCACACTAAATGTGTACTTCACCATGGGATGAAGTTCAGGCGCTTAATCTACAAAGCAATAGCATTTTTTGAAATTATATCTGTACATTGTCTACTCAATTTTAACACATTTTCACTGCCTTGAAAGGTAACACAAAAGGAGAGTAACACCTTGAAAAACCTAATGTGCTCAAAACATGAGTAAAATATCTTCAGAGAGGAACAAAGCTTTGACTGCATTTTAATTTCAAGATTCCTCTATGACCTGTGGTTTCAGGCACATGGACATATTCCAGCTGTAAATGCAGCTTATTAGTAGCAAACTACTCCAGTGCTAAAAAGCATAATAAAAGAAATCTGTTAGTAGTAAGTAACCATGATAGAAGAGTTGGTAAGAAAAAACACAAATCTTCAAATTAAAGTGTTGAGAAAGTAAACTCTTCTTTCAGAAATAAGAAAATGTGTTTGTCAGAATGCCACAATGTTGATGGAAGTTTTAGGATACCAGGATTTCTTGTGGAAGAAGCCTTTCAAATAAGTAGGAGATGATCACTGAACCGTGGGTTCAGTGTTCTGGGGCACGGCAGCCATTCATTAAGCTACCAGAACTCAGGTTTTCCCTTCAAGTAGTGCAGCCTTTAGGATCAAGTTATTTGAATTTACTCTCAGAAGTGTTAGTCTCAGTGCTTACTGGTGTCACAGCTATTTTGAAATAGGGATCAGCAGTGCCCAGAGATAACACCAATGCAGAATAAACACCTGCCAGCTAAACTGACAGCTCTTCCAAGAGGCCTCTGGACACCAATCCCACAAGAGCCAACTGCAGCTGAATTAAGCTGGATGTTCACAAATTGACAAAGTGAAGAGCTACCTCTCTCAGCCTGAAGGCTCACTGTCCACAAGGTTCAGGAAAGCAAATTACATACGACCAAATTCCTGCAGTTTGCAAGTAATTTTTCACATAAACTCGGTAAGAATCTCCAAATCACATCACAGGCATCTTGTCAGCCATGCCAGCATGCAAACTGCAGTCAGGACACAGGCACCACGATGTTATTGCTACATCAGCAGCCTCCACAACCACCATGGCTTTCCTAAGCAGAGACACCAGTGGGAAGTGGTGTCACTTGGTTGATCCCAGTGATGTGACTGCCAAGCTAAGCAGTGACAGGTATGGATTTCTGTATCAATCTCAAAATTTACCAGCCTGTGAATCCACAGGCAAGTGCATAGCCCAAATTAATAACCTTTCAGTGGTATTGTGATGTGGTGTTGTTGGGGTCCCCAGGACAAGGTGAGAGATGAGAATTTGACTCCGAGTTCTCAGAATGCTGAATTATTATTTTATGTTATTATATTAAAAGATATTATATACTAAAACTATACTAAAGAAAGAGAAAGGAGACATCAGAAGGTTGGACAAAAATGATAATAAAAACCCGTGACTGACCAGACAGTCTGACACAGCTGGACTGGGATTGGCCATTAGGTAAAGACCATTCACATAGAACCAATCAAAGCTGCACCTGTTGGTGAGCAACCTCCAGACCACATTCCAAGCCATCAGATAATTATTGTTTACATTTCTTTTCTGAGGCTTCTCAGGAGGAAAATCCTGGCAAAGGGATTTTTCAGAAAATATCATGGTGACAGTACTGAGTAAATTGGTACAAAACAGTCACATTCCCGTGCAGGGAATCCAACTGTTCTGAACTTCCCCTCAGCATTTTTAACTAAATAAATAGTGACATCAAATTAAAAAAAAAAAATCAGTCTGAACTGAGCAAGTCTTCTATAAAATCATAACATGGAAGTGACAGGATTAGGGCAGCAGTCCCTACCCTCTAATCCTCTTTGCTAATCAGTTCCTTCACCACAGGTAAAATGAGGCCCTACTTCTTCAATTAATTCTTTTCTGAGACACCACTCACTAGCTCCTTAAATATTTAGTCAAAGCTATTGAGTTTTACAAAGGTAAAAGGGCTAGAGGGCAGCAGAGAGGTCAGCTGCAAAGTCCTGGGGCAAAATTCAAGTATTCCAGAAATTACTACCTAAGTAAGATGAATGTACAAAGAAATAATGTCCTTAAGCCAAATAAATGCCATTTGGTGTATCTTTTGAAGCAAATCAAGCTTCTAAATTACATATTGCCTCTTCTGTTTCTTCATTATTCCCTCATATCATTTAGATTGTAAAAAAACATTAGAATTAGCCCAGCCTAACACTGCCAAGTCCACAACTAAACCATGTCTCCACAGATGCACAGAGATGTAAATCCAGTCAGTGCAGTGATACTGGACCTGGGACACTGCAAAGAGGTGCAAGACAGGAAACAAAGGATTTCTTAACATGGGAACAAGCGAGAGACAATGCAGAGCAGATATAGAATTTCTCAGGAAAGATGTTTAAAAAACCCCAAACAGTTTTCTTGGGTTCCTCTATGGCACAAACATTTAAATGCAGAAAAAAAAAATAACAACAACAAACAAAAAGAAAGAGTGAGCTGCCTGAAAACCTCCCTCCCTCCTAGCCTTCAGCCCACCAGCTGGCAAAAGAAGTTCCTCATCATGCATCAGGAGTCCTAACCAACATGAAACAAGGGGCAACAGTGTTTTGTCTGCTTATGAAGGTAAGTGTAATATTGTTGATGACTTTATTTAATCTGGCAATATAAAAAGCATGACTGGAAAAGTCCAGAGCCTTCCTTGTTCTTCCTGCCCACCCACAATGACAGGAAATGGCCTGCAACACCACCCAAAAAGGACTAAACAGGGCTGCCCTGGCAGGGAATGTACAACTTCCTTATGTAACCAAAGCAGAAGCTGAGTATTTAGGCTCACTCCATTATCCTGAGGTACTCTAGCACAGGTACAGTGGGGCACACATCCACCCCTTAATGAAAATAAATGCAAAAGCATGGCTCTTCTTTGGGGAAAAAGAAAATAGCTCCTCCAGCTGTTTAAACATACCTATGGTACATGATGGTTAACTTTTATTTTCTCATCTCCTGCTCTGCAAGTCTGTTGATTCTGGTATATGAGGACTCAAAAGAAAGGCTGGATAATGTGGGCAAAATATGCAGCTGTTTTAGAAACCTGAGATAATTTCATCAATAACTTCTTACATTTATTTATAAAAGTGTGTACACAGAACAAAGTCTAAACAGAAAAACAAATGTTGCTGTGCTATTACTGGCTACTTTCTTATGGCTTGCTTACAGCAATCAAAAATATTCACTGTAAGGGTGTAACAACATCAACTACAGAAACCCTACACAGCAAAAACATTCTGTGCTTCTAATAGGTTGCTATGGAAATATTTTTTCTTTTTTAATATCAAAGCAGCTTCACACACCCAAGCAGAAAATGCTCAGACATTACTTTGAGAAGCTTCCTGCATTTACAGAACAGTAATAGGCTAAAACCCGAATTTAAAGAAATCCCCCAAAAAACTTCTTACAAGTTGATATAAACAAATACAAGTCTACATTGACAACTGGGAAAATAAAGCAGGTAAAGACATAAGTTACATCCCAGGAAAAAAATGGAATCTCATCAGTCAGAAGTTCTGGTAGGAATCTATGAGATTCATAAAAAAATTTCTCAGCTCAGGTCAAACTGTGCATTTCAAGGTTAGGTTCTCAAGAAAAAAAAAAGGAAAATCAGGTAACTCACCTTGGCATGAATCATTTCTTTGACTGAGAGTACTTCAGCAATGCTCAGATACATGGAGAAGATTTAGAAAGCAAAAACAAAACAAGCCAGCTTCAGTACAATTATGGTTTCACAACACAGGATAGCTCAAAGGTGGAGGGATGTGACAGCAATTAAATGCACCAACCCCAGATTGCAGAGACTCAGATTCAATTTGCAGCACTTTCACAGACACCCTCAGGCACACATCTGCCCCCATCCATCTCTGCTCCCCATGAGAAAAAGTGCAGTGAACAGCACCTTTCCATTCCGGGGAGGGCTGTGAGGACAAACACACTGCAAACATGAGAGGCACCCAGAGATCACAGCAGTGGGAGCAAACGCATCCCCAGGCTGGCAGAAGAATCAGTGCTGAGCTTGTGCACACACAGCTCCCTTCCTTGCTACACCTCTAGCAGCTGAACAACACCGTGCTTCAAAAAACAGGGCACAGTTCCACACTGTCCACGTTTCCAGCATCTCCTGAATTCCTCTGGGCAGTCCCACTGCAGAGGAATATAACCACCTGTCCTGGTTCAGGGCAAATTTTGGAGAGAACCCCCAAAGAGGCTCCTCTAGGAAAGCAGATTCATTTGGCCCCTCCCCACAACCATTGCAGGAGAAAATACCTCCTTGGAGAAAAGTGGAAAAAGCTGTTTATTAAGCAATAAAACCCCTTGCTGCTCCAAAAGAGATGACAAACTGAGAAAGTCCCGTTCCCGGTTGCAGTTCAGCTCACTAAGTCTCTTATCAGTCTCTCCGGTGCTGGAAATGTGCGGGCCAGGCCTGGCCCAGTGGGCCACAGGTGCTAGCTGCCGCTGCTCTGCTGGGTGTTCAGTCCAGAGCAGGTTTAAAGAGGTGCAAAGAAAAGGGAAAAAAGAAAAAAAACCACAGGGAGCTTCTTTGCCCCAGCTAGCTAAAACTAATTAAAAGCAGAGGAGAGCTCTGTCCCGCTGTCTGTTCATCCGCAGACAGTACAGTCCAGGAGCAGGAACGTGGAGGAATGAGTGCAGTGTCTGAAAACAAACTGCACGCTTCTTCTCTCTCCCCTTCACTCTCTGGAACAAGTCTTAAAAGTGCAAAACTTCTAATTCAGCATAAAGAGAACAAGACGATTGGGGATAAAAGCATCATTAAGTCAACCCAGGACACCACCTCACAGCCATGTACTCTGAGAACCAGCTGTTTGCCATGCCCCTCTGCCAGCACTTGCTACCCCACGGAGCCCAGGTTTCTCAGCTCTGGAGACATCCTCTGCCTCCCCATCCCTGCTGAAGGCAGAGTGACTTCCACAGCAGCCAGGGACCATTACTGCTTCAGCTTCTGCCTCCAAATCTGCCCTTCCAGAACAACCCTGTCTCCTTTCAGCAAACCTGAACATGGTAGAGCAGGCACAGCTGCACTTGCTGCTGGCAGATGCCAGAAAAGCTTGTCAGAAGTGACACAAATCTTCCTGCATTGTCCCTCCAGTCAGTCTGCAAGCCTATGGGAGTGCATATTTAATACCTGTTTAAAGGTTTTTAGGAGTTACCCAACAGGAACAAGGTCAAAATCCTTTTCAAGGATCCTGACTGTGGTATTTTTTGGGGTCCCCCATGGCAGGAAGGAAATTATGAATTTGACTCCATGTTCTCAGAAGGCTAATTTATTATTTTATATACTTATATTAAAGAATGCTATATTAAAGCTATACTAAAGAATACAGAAAGGATACTTACAGAAGGTTTAACAAGATACCACTGAAAAACTCCTGACCTTCTCCAGAGTCCCAACACAGCTGGCTGTGATTGGTCATTAAGTCAAAACAATTCACATGAAATCAATCAAACAACCACCTGTTGGGTAAACAATCTCCAACCACATTCCAAAGCAGCAAAACACAGGAGAAGCAATCAGATAATTATTGTTTTCATTTTTCTCTGAAGCTTCTCAGCTTCCCAAGACAAGAAATCCTGGCGAAGGGATTTTTCAGAAAATATGACAGTGACACTGTCTTACCTACTAGTGAAAGATATTTTCCTTTGATGACTCCTTCCCACCCTTTATTGGTGGTGTGGAATAATGGAACAAATACAATGGAAAAATACAAATATTTCAATGGGAAACGAAATACACCCCACTCATACACTTATGGAATGTATGAACATTTTTTTTCAAAGCCACCCACAGATACCTGATGATACAGCTACTATGAAGCCTACTACATTAAACATCTTTTTCACCTGCCTTTTCTCATTAGAAAGTGAAAACATGCACTAAGAGAACAACTGCATCAAATTCCAACACAGATTAGGAAAAAGAGGTAATATTTTGGAAAAGTCAAATATTGACTTTTCTTTTTCAAATTAGTGCAGACAGGTGTGAGATTTTAATTTGCATGTGAAGAGATTTCAGAGGCAATATATGGATGGTTCCCTAACAGCTAGCACATTTCAAATCAAAACACTGGAAAAATATATATGTGATGTCCTAATTACACAGAGCCGTCACCCCAGTGATCCCTGAAACCAAAGGACTTTGGCAAATGAAAATGTAAATAAGTGCAGGAGGGCAGAAGGGCGATCAGGCAGTGTTGTTCTTTGGAAGCCCTGGGACTCTGCTCTGCCCCAGCTCCTGCCCTCCTCTGAGCTTTCAATTCAGACCAGTGCTTGCAGAAGTTTGAATGTGACTGTCAGAGGAGCTGCCCATCAGTATAAATGTCACTGCTGCAATCAAACATCCCCAAAAGGCAGAACTCAAGACTCAATTTGCCTCAAAGAACTCCACAACTAAACCACAACCACCTGAAACATCTGCTTCACCACAGGAACAACTGCAAAAGGTGTCATGGGTCTGATTTATAAACAGTATTGTTCCACATCTTATTTTTTCCCTAATTATCACTTTCCTGGAAGGTACTTAAAAGCTTTTCTTGCTATTAAGTAGCAAACCCAGAAGTCAGTGGCAGAATTGGAATGTCTAATATCTGTTCCAGCACTTGTTGGACTACGCAGAAGAATTCTTTTCATTCTTGAATAAAAATTCTTGATGACTAAAATTCAATGTAAGTTAGAAACTTTTAAAAGGTAATTTAAGCAGAGTACAGAGGTCATGCAGCAGAAAAACCATGCCCGAGACTATGCAGCATTTTCAAAGAGCAGTTCACTTTTTAAAGCTCCAATGTATTCATTTGTAAGGAGCAGAAGTCTTGGTGATTTAACAGGCATTATACACTCCAAAGAAGGTACATCTCTACCAGAGCTGGCTGAAAAAACGAAGAGCCTTAAATAGATTCCAATTACATGAAATGAACCACTAGGTCTTCTCAACTTTGTCATTTTCCCTCAAGATCTAATATCTCAGTAAATGCAAATACAGGCCTGAAAAAATGGTACAGTACACATTTTGACAAATAACACTGAATTAGCATGTCCTTTAGCCATCTGTATCTTGAAATTGATTGCTGGTTGAATACAAACTAAATACATCCTCCTAGCACTGCCAAACTCCAATGCAGACTCTCTTGTAGCAAACCAAGACCACACAAAGGGATCTCTTGTAATTGAAGACATCACTGCTTTAAAATTTTGTTCAAGGCCTTGGTGCTAATTCCTACAGAAGATTTTTGCCATAAAACTTTCCATATCTCCTAGAGACAAAAGCTGCAGGTTTTTTATGACCAACAAAAAGAAACCAAATCCCAAAACTAAGAGTCTTTCAAGTTAAATTTCTTTCAAATACTGAGCAGCTTTCTCATCTCAGCTGTCTCTTTCTACCTTCCGTATAATGGGGTTGGTACTAATAACTAAACATGGTTAATGGAGTAATTGTTTATTCTGTAAACATGGTTTATACTCACAAGTATAATTTGTTTTTACCCCAGACTGACTCTTAGGCTGAAACAGCATTTTTCCCTGAATAAAAAGTTCTAATAAATTCGAATGAAGAATGACTGAAATGTTTGCCACTACAGCTGTCAGCAGCTCCTGGCTGCAGTACAAAACTCAGCAGCTACTGGCACTGCAGAACAAAAGTTTGTCTAGTCCTAATCCTTTAACTCTCCTTATTTTAAAGGGATTATTCTGGCCAAATTAGGGGCATTTTAAAACAAAATAATGTTTCATATAAAAAATTCTGTAGAGCAGATGCAGTGAGAGCGATGTGCTGTGCCTCTCTTCACTGTGTATTTTTTACAAGTTTCCACAGCAGATCTGTCCCCTAAGATCAGGAGGATGCTCCACTTTCCACCCTCTTGCTGAGATTCAGAGTTTACTTTCACTACAGTAAGATTTAAAGCTGTACTGCAGTTGAGAAAGATCTCCCACTGAGAGGTGGGTTAGTCCAGGAGGTTTGAGTTATGACTTCCAAAGAAAGAAGAGGAGCCTTCACTCTACTCCAGAGCTGCAGCAGGGACAAACTCTCACAGCCCAGACACATTTCTGCACCAGGCTGGGCTGCTTCCAGAAAGGTCCCACCTGATGCCATCACAATGGAAAATATATCTGTACACCTATACATTAATATATTTTGAATAACAAGTTTCAGCACTCACAGTAAAATTTAGACCTATTCCATGGACTAATGTTATATAATATAGACAACATAATTTTTTAATTTCCCTCTGCAATTTACTCCGTGGTCCCAGTTGAAACAAAATTATTTGCTAAGCATTTAAATTTAAGGGAGTTTCACTCTATTGCTTGTAGAGTAGGGTTACATGAAAATACAAATTTTATGTGGTGGTGACGAGATGTAAGAGGATTTGTAAGGAGACTGAGAGGAGGTGGAATGTTCAGTGATATATCCAGGAGCAGATATTTAAATTTAGAGAATTCCAAACCAAAGATCTACTGTACAATTCTTTTTTTCCCCCATTAATTATTCAGAGATGCCAGACAGGACAATATAATGTCAGCTTTAATTTACATGTGACTTAACATGAACTTATGCTCCCAAATTCAAATGTAGGCATATGACAGGAAGGGATCCCTGACTCAAACCTTATACTACCTTGAATTTCTTTCTTCTACTTTACAATTCAAATAGCTTAACCTACATTTAATCTGCAATTATTTCCTTTAATTGTTCACTGCTTAATAAATTCAAGTTCATTCTCTTTTGAATGTTCATAAATGAAATATCATGTAGTCTATACAAAGGGAGGCATTTGTTAGGTTTAGTACTGTACAACATCACAGTTATACAAAAAGGTACTCATATTTATATGCAATTTCTTATCACTTCATGAAAAGAGACTGCTTCAAAACTACAAATTAAAAGATCAGTCTTTGGGGATGACAGGAATACTTTAATTGAAAGACTTCCAAGACAAGACCCGAAGAAGACCATGCACAAAGATGGGAAAATGCAGGATTTAAAGAAAAGTGTCATTGCTAAGTCCTAGCAGTTACTAAAGTAAGAGCCTAGAGCCTTGGATATTATCTATATATTGTAGCACGTAGAGATTTAACTGATTTGCACTCCAGCAGTACCAAATTTTGGCAGACACTAAGTGGGGACATTTGTTTTATTACAAGCACGATTAGGACCCAGGTTTTATTTTTGTGCAGTCTTAGCTGCCAGAAGAAAAGTGCCAATTCAGTTAGTAAGAATACTGGTGACATTTTACAATCAAATTTCCTTTAAAAAATATATGTAGTCATACCTTTCTTTCCCTTGGCTTCGTTAATAATCAATACCATAAAAATATTCACACCTCTCAGGCTTTGAATTATTTCCTTAGAGAAGCCACACCCTTCCCAAGCCCACTCTGCAAATGGGAAGGATTTTATTTTACAGTTTGCCAAAACTGTGACATCTACACAAACCTGATTTTTTCAGCTCATGCCTTGCTTGTTTAATTAAGTGAGGGGTCTGGAAAGGGCACGGGTTTCAAGCTAGCACTGCTTTTACTTTTTCCATAGGGGCATTCATTAGATTTGAACATCAGCTGGAAACTCAGAATTTGTACTTGTTTTTCAGGTGTTGCTGGGATAAAAATTTCAAGGGCTTATCATCCATGAATACCTTCAGGCACTGACAGCCAGCAGGACTTACTGGAAGGGTGAAGAACAAAAGCAGGAAGAAAAGTGCAGAAGACATTAATCTACAGAAAACCCCAAGAGACAAGGTCGGTACATCGGTCACTGTCTGCCTGAGGTGAGAAATTCAATAAAGGCAGAGCCCTGTAAATCTCCTGATGAATCTTGGTAACATCTTTCATTTCAGTAACAACTTTTATGGCTGGCAGAAGGTAAAACACTTTGTGATAAGCAGCTCTTGGAATGTCCCAGACAACTGCAATTGCCAGCCTCAAAAAAAAAAAAAAAAACAGAAACAGCTGTTGCCTTGAAATGTCTACCAAAATCTGGCAATTCAACAAGATTTTCCTAGAAAAGCCCCAACTGTGCAGATTAACTTTTTAGCACAAGATGTTTACTTGCATCACAATACTCTCAGGAGTCCCTGCCACATTTTGGGACAATTTTATTCTGTCATGTATGGCCACATAGGTGAAGAGTAACTATTCTTCCTTAATTCCATATGCAAAGGGCATAATATATTTCTGGACAAAAACCTTTTACTAGCACTTTATTCCACGCAGAGCTCAGGAAGAGCCTGTGCTGCTCCAGCCCCACCAAACCAAGAAATTCAACAAACGCTCCTTATCAGAAGTAGAATTTAAACAATATAGCTCACTCCTAACCATCATGACTGATCTAATGGTATTTTGAGTTTGGAACACCAGGAACTGAACTAATTCTGTACTGGGGAAAAAAAATAAATACAAAGCTGCAAACTCACAAAAGTTTTAGACTGAACTTTTGATGGCAATCACTGGACAATCACCTGCCATGCAGCCACATATAAAAAGCTTGTAGAAGAGTCTAAAAATTTATTTGAATTACATCATTTGTGAGGACCATAAATTGAATATTCTTATCAGATAATGAATGAATCCTATAACCAGAAAAAACTCCTTTATGAGATAACATACCATATGCTGTTTCACACACATTTTAAGCACCCTAATTATTTTCTTACATATAATGAGCAGTAACAGATTTACTCTTTGTATACAACCACAGTTAAGTGGACAGAACCAACCAGCTTTAATTTGCCTGATGCCTCAAATTATGCATTCATTTAACTTCAAGATGCACAATGCGCACGAGTCTTCTGCTTGTTTGCCTTTTTTTTCCCTTTGCCTTGAATCTTCCCTTTTTATGCCATGCCATTCTAGAAGTAAATAAATATACCGAATCAAATTAATTTCACTCAAAAAAAAAAAAAAAACTTTAAAAGGTATCCTCAGAGAAGTAGGAAGAAAAATATGAAAGGTAAATATTTAATGAAAAAAACACTGAGGTGAGACCTGCATGACCTTCAGACTCTCTCCTGTCATGAACACATCAAAACCTGTAATGTGACATTGCCAAGGCAGGTAACAAGTCGTGACAACCATGCATAACATTATGCTATTCTAAAGCACAGGGCTATTTATATTCATCTTGTCATTACCCAGTCCAGCTCATTAGGTTGTTTTGTCTGCAGATGAGGAACACACAGATAGCCAGGGCTTGCATTAAACCTAGGTTTCCTAAGTGGCAGCCTAGCACTGTAACTGCCAGAACCACCCTTCCTGGACTGTGCTGCTGAAATGAGCATTTAAACCTGGCAGAGAGAAGCCCAGGCTGGCTGTAAAGGGGCTTGTACAGCACAGGGCAAGGCTGGAGGAGCAGGGATGGCCCTGGCAGCCTGGCCACGTGGGTCTGGCTAGTGCAGGCGCAGAGCAGCCCAGCACAGCCCCTGGAACTGAACACACTGAGCATGGCATGTCCTCAGCTACGGAGACTCAAACTTATTTCTCACTTGATCTCAAGAGTGCTGGAGACTATTTAAAGAATTTTAAACTATGCTATCACAGCTGCTTCTAATTCATCTTTGTTTTGTGGGGGCTTATCCTCTCTAAAAACCAATACACACATTCAAATGCTGGCATATGGCACTGGCTTTAAGAACAGATGCCTTTTTGGACCTCCAGTGGGTAAGGGATGACACACAAAATATTAGAATGATCTTAAAAGAGGTTCAGGTTACCTGTGAAACAGTTCATACTTCAACATTTTTTTCAAATATTGGACTTGAGATAAAGTCTTTAAAAATCAAAACATTTCATAATCTTTACATGATAAATTCCTTCTAACTGGCAGCATTTGAAAGTATTCTTTTTGCTCCCATTTTTATTATTTCCCTATCCTCACTTTTTAAATAAATGAAGAAATCCTTTAGTGCTTGTGAAAGCCACCAAATCAGTAGCCCCAGACAAGCAAGTGTAATTAAATTGTTTTCAGAGTGTGTGGCTTCCTTTTCCCATTGGATAAACAGAGGCTGGCAATCACCCAAGTTGCACCAAGGGCATCCTAAAAGCCAATATCCGCTTCCCTCTGAAGCAAAGGGTCTCAATCCTTTGTGCTTTCCATTTCCACTTTTCCAAGACTATGAGAGAAGGTAATTTCCTGACCAGGAGAAATTATCCCCTTGGTTTGGGAAATCCCCTTCAGCTCCAAGCCACAAAGTGCAGCAGGTCCTGCTGCACCACAGGCAAAATCCTTCCTGTTCTTGTAACTTCCACAGGAAAGAACAAAACACAACAAATCATCCGTGTCCATGAGTGCTTCTTTATAATACTAGGATATTTTTTAAGATAAGCTGTAACGCAGCTGCAAGCTTGTAACAGGGTATGCTGAGGTGACCCTGGCACTACTGTAACACTTCAGGATAAGGAGGAAAACAGAAAAAAAGTCAGAACTTGTGCCTTACAAATGATGTGTTATCTGTGATGCTGCACTGAAATCTGCACAAAACGAAAGAACTCAGTCTCATATTCCCAGTCCCCAGTGGAAGCAGCAGCCTGAAGGAAAAGCTAGAACTGAAGCACTGCTATAAATTGGTTTTTAGTACTTATAATGGCTTGTCACTCATAATTCCCAAATCGCAGCAGAAATAATTTCCTGAATTTGTACATATAAATTAATATCTTCAGTCAGCACAGAAATACCTCGTTTGCTTACTAACCTTCTGCCTTATCTATTAGTTTCTGACTGAGATTCTGAAACATTGCTACAACTGTGCACAATACATCCTAAGTCTACTATTTTATTTAAATGAGCCTGAGCAGCCCATGTAAAAGGCTCAATACAATGAAGATTTAACTACCAGCGAAATAGGGGATTATTACAGATGCAACCAGAACAAAGAGCCAATGTATTTATGTATATATTCACAAATACAACAGACAATGCGATTCAAGCTAAAATACTGAGATAAACATCTTGGGACTGCATTTATTTTAACAGTATATTTTAACCTCATATATGTCTTACACAGCCAACCCAAAAGGGCCACAGCACCTCATAAGAAGAACTAATGTCTGAGATGACACACAACAAAATATTGGTTTAGCAGAGAAGAAAAACCAGGCTTTTTTGCTTGCTAAAAGTTTAAAACTGGCCAACCTCACTCACATAATTAACTCCACTCATTTCAAGAGATTTAGATTGACAAACCTTGAAACTGGGGCTGATCTCATCTGACTGGAAATACTTACAGGGGGGATATCTGCATGTGGGTTAGTCAGCTTATGCTCCTTTTACAGAAGGGATCTGCATGTGGGTTATTAAACTCCAGTCTCTCTACGTTGCGGTGTTGTGAGGGTCCCCAGGACAAGGTGAGAGATGAGAATTTGACTCCGAGTTCTCAGAAGGATGATATGATATGATATGATATGATATGATATGATATGATATGATATGATATGATATTATATTATATTATATTATATTATATTATATTATATTATATTATATTATATTATATTATATTATATTATATTATATTATATTATATTATATTATATTATATTATATTATATTATATTATATTATATTATATTATATTCAGAGAAAAGATACATCAGGAGGCTAGAAAAGAATGATAATTAAAACACGTGACTGACCAGACAGTCTGACACAGCTGGACTGGGATTGGTCATTAAGTAAAAACAATTCACATGGAAGCAATCAAAGATGCACCTGTTGGTAAGCTGTAGCGGACACTGAGATGGCAAGGGCCCCATGGAGGATGTAAGCCTGAGATAAGCATTTGCTGAGTCAGAATAGCTAAGCCTGGAGTCCTCACTTAGGTCCTCTGGCCTAGCTTATCTCTGTGACCCTATAGTCTAGTTTTCCCTAACCCTTACAATTGGTCAGTTTTCAATCCCCCCTAACCCTATATAAGAAGTCACCCTGGCCCATTCTGGTAGAAAAGCTGCCATCAGAACCCTTCGTGAACTCCCTGCAAATAAGCCATCACGAAATCTCTGAGGCTGCCTTCTCCTCTCTCTCCGTCTGCTCTGTGGATGCCACTGAGGCCGCATCTTAGCGAGCAAAGAGCTGAAATTATAAAAGAGCTGAAAATCACTAAGAGCTGATAATCACTGAGCTGGCTAAAGTGTCAGGCTAAAGGGCACTTAGGGCTCAGACACTCGGCCTGCTGAAGGCTGAGCTGCCCGGCCCAAGACTGCTCGCCTGAAGGAACCCTGGACCCGTCTCGCTATCCGGCTAGAAGAGGCCCAGTGGCGCAACACAGTAAGCAACCTCCAAACCACATTCCAAGCAATCAGATAATTATTGTTTACATTTCTTTTCTGAGGCTTCTCAGGAGAAAAATCCTGGTAAAGGGATTTTTCAGAAAATATCATGGTGACACCTCTACTGTTTGTGGAGAGAAGCAGGTGCTTCCATGCAGAAATGAAATGTTCTAGACTGGGCTGAGTAGAGCCCTTACAGGGAGCCTTGACACAAACTTTCCATCAGCTAAATCCCTCTCCCATTCTCTATAATGTTCACAATAGGGAAAGGAAGTGAAAACCAGAGTGCTGCTCAAGATTTAAGGCAAAACAATTAAATAAAGTGCAGCGTCCTTTTTAATTATGAGCAAAGGCATCGCTGAGCAGAATAAAGATAATCAGAGCTCACACTAGACCTATGAATATCTTTATTGAAAGTATGCCCTTTGTACATGCTCCTGCTCTTTATCATTCTGCAGAAGAAAGACTCTTGCTGTTTCAGAAGAGCTCCTGTAAAGCACTGTTTTAAAATAAGCAATTTAAAATTATCATGCAAGACAGCTACCCAAGTGAAGCAAAATAGTCAAATGTTAGTGAGGCACAAAGTCAGCCAAACAGCCAATCAAAATTATATAATTATATAAGAATTAATTTGAAAGAGTTAAGTTTAAGAATACACTTCCTTTAAAAATTAAGCTCTTGGTTTTTCTTTTTTCTTTGAAAATAGAAATAAATTATTTTTTTATAATTTCTATTACTTTTCCTCATCTTCTATGCTTTCATGCAAAATCAAACCATTTTGGATAGCATTCAGCAGACTTGCACAAAGAATTAGCAAGAGACTCAAGTACATTTAATTGTCACTGGAGTATTATTACAAAACTTGGCTCTAAAACAGGTTTCAGTCTCACAGAAACTTCCAGGAAGAAATTTAAGAGACTGCAGAGGAACAGAAGATCCTCTGCAACACTGAGACTTCCTTGTCCTCCCTCTTTCTGGACACACCATAAGATGTAGAAATTGAGATAATTACTCATTTTAATTGCTGATGATCTTAATTCAGCATTTGCCTGCAACAGCAAATCCCTGTGAACCTCGTGCACAAGTAATGAAGGGGGAAATGTGAAATGCCCAGAGCACTGCTCTGTGCACTGCTCCCCAGCTACAAACAATGACCCTGCCACATGCATTCAAGGCAGAAGTTCAATTCAGAAGTCAACTCCAGACTAAGCATGCCTTTTAAAATAAATACTGCTGCTTGACAAGTCCAAGAGAACAGACTCTTGGCCAAGTTTGTGCATTTGGTGGGGGTTTATTTTTTCCCTCAAGTTGTGATCAACAGAAAAACCTCAAGCAAAATTCCAAAGGTTAACACAGTAAAACTACTGAATCAGTAAATTCAAAAAAAACCAAGCTTCTAGTATAGGTTTTTCGCTGTTTTGTTGTATGAATACATTTGTGTGGGGGATTTGTTTCCCCCTTCTTCCTCTCAGCTGCTCAAGTAAATAAAGATATAGAAAAGCTGCACTGAAATTCTCTCTCAAGATGGTTATTTCAGAAAAATGTTTTTCAAAGTTTACCTTGGACTTTTTTTGCAAGGGAATAAATGCATTTTTTCCAAGGTGAATAACTAACATTTGCCCTCTCCCTCTTAACTGGCACACAGGGATAAGCTGAACTCATCAATTTGACTGCCATAATAAATTTTAATGTTTTGAACACACATTTTCTTACTCTTATATGATTGAGAGAAAAAAAAAAAACAAAAACAAAAAACTTTTAAGAAGAAAATATTACACATTCATAACAGTCTGAAATATACAGAATAAACCACTTGGGCTTTTCTGTACTCATAAAAGCTCAACAGTAACTGCTCCAGCCATAGTTTTCAAAAATTGGTCAAGGAACAGGCTACAGATTGGTCTGGAAAAACAACAGGGTCAGGGTGGAATTAAATTCTATCAAAATGCATGGAGAAGGAGATTATCCCAGTGTCACTCATGCTGACTGTGGCTTTACAGACCAAGCCAGTACAATTGCAGGAGTCATTAGGATTAAGAAAAGAGAAAAGTACTATGCAATTCAGAAAATATAATATTTTGTCTGGAAAACTTCCAGCTCCAAAACAAGGAAAAAATATAATTAAGTAACTTTTAGAAGGCAATTGGGAGGTTAATCTAAGGCACTACATATTCTCAGAAAAAACAAACATGCAAATCTTGGATGCCTGTATTCTAAAGAGTCATTATGGGAAAATCTATGTGTGGAAGAGGAAATGGATGTACAAAATGTGCATTTCTATTAATTGAACTCCTGTCTCAGTAAACCCTCTTTATTAAAATTGCTGGCTCCTTGTGGGAGCCATTAACATCATCAAAAATTCCAAATGGCATTGCCCAAAGAGAATTTTGCAGCCATGTCTGCCACACAGACCAGTCCTACTGACTGTGGAGGATTCCCAAGGTTGGACACAGAGGTTTTCCTGCCAGGATCAGTTTTCAGGAACACTTATAACCAAAAAGCTTCATGGTCAATGACTCTGAGGCCCATAATACTCAGCACAGTTTTTCCTACTGAGTGAAGATTTTTTTCTACACAGAGTCCCATTAAAAAGAAAATCTTTGTCCCAAACTGATGACTTTTTCCATGGAAGTCAGACTTTTAATAACAAAAAAGAGTTTTTTATGGCAAGAGGTTCACAGTCCAGGGTACTCAAATGCTAGAGGAAAAGGACTTCACCAAAATCCCATCTTTACATTCAATGTTTATGAGAGAAAACAGAACTGTGGTTACTGAGGAAAGGGAATATCATGACAAACCCCAGAACTATTTATGCTCTCTTGAAAGAGACAGCACGTAAAACTCAGTGAAACTTAGGAGTAGGAGACTTGCCTTGGAATCCTTTTTCTGGCCTCTAGAGAAGCACTTCTGGAGTAAAACCTGCAGCACAAAGAGCAGGCCCCTGACTTGGTTTGTACCTTAAGGCATGCAATGAAGGCAGCCCAAGAATCAATAGCTCAAAACATTCCATTAGAAGGAAAGAGTTCATGGCACTGAGGCCATTTGCACAAGCTCAATGAAATTAAGATATTAACAGAGTAAATGGCAACTCAGCTCTTCTATAGGTCGTACTGCAGCTCTGAGTAAACACCAGCTTAGACAGGCAAAGGCACAAGGGCCAGGGTTTCAGGGCTTTCAGAGGCAGGGGGAGGAAGGGAACAGGTTTTGCTTTTAAACACACATTAGAAACTGGAGATTCCTGGGGAGAGATGTATTAATAATTAAACAGAGCTTCTGGGTTGAAAAACCAATCAATAACATACATTAAGATCAGATATTCCTTAAAAATTGGCAAATGTGGAGTTTCAGAGATTTTGTATTCACACACAAGAATTTCTATTTATATCACTCATATCTGTCATTACTCTAACAAATTAATGCTAAACTCTTGAATTTCTAAACTGTAGCTCCTTCAAGTGTTGTGTATAACGCTTGTAATAATTCACAAAATATTCCTAGTTACCTAGCAGAATTCTCTTTATTGTTCTTCTACAGAGTTTTAAGTGATTACATTGGTTTGAGAGTTGTGGTTAGGTTTTGTTGAGGGTTTTTTGTAATCCATGTGTAAAGAATCTCATGAAAGTGAAATTTCAAAAGAAAAACAATTGGCTTCTGTCAATAAGCTACTAGGCAGTTCTTACTAAGGCATGAATTAAAATGGGTTTTACTGTGAAAGTATCAGCTCAGCATAATGGACAGGAATTCTTGTTCTTGTATAGTACTACTGCAGTTCTTAATGGCTTTGTTTCCTCTACAGTAAATTCATTTGGGGAAGTTCTCCTAACAAGGAATAAAACATTTGATACAGCACTAAATTACATCACAGAAAACCACGGAAAATACATGCTTTACAAAGCAACTATGCTGTAGTCATCAAATAAGATTTTTTTACAAGTTTCAGTTATTGTCAAGACAGTCCATAACTCTACAAAAGCCTGCTAGCAATTTCCCTTGCTAGGTCAAACTGCACAATTTTTTTTTTTTTCTTCCTGAACTGGACATGGTAAACCTGCTAATGTGCCTGCTCTGCCACCTTGAAATAGCACACAGTTTCAAAAAGGGGGGTTGAAACTACATCTGCACCATAAAAATCTGTTCCCAAAAAGAAACACAGTGCCTTCCTTGCACATCTTTATTTCTTCTTCACAAATGTAAAAGTATAAGGTAGTATTCCCTGTGCAGTGCAAAGCAAGAAAAGGAATTTCATCCAAACTAGTGACAGAAACAAACACCACAAGGCCCGCAGTCCCAATGTGTACAAAATTGTCACAAGGTCAGCTGGCATTTTACCAAAGCAGCATACAAATTGAGCCTAAACAAGAGGAAATAAATATATCCTCTGACAAAGAAGATTCCTACAAAAACAGCAAAAGAATTTTCATTATGGAAGGAAAAAAACCAAACTTATTAAAAAATGTAACAACATTACTCTTCCTGCTGCGAACATTCTTTTAGCCATTCTGTTTACTGCAAAGGGTCCCAAACAGTGTTAAGTTTCCGTGCTTTGTTTCAGAAAAATATTCATGTACAGGCTGATTATGATATATCCCAAAAACAATTTGCCATGTAAATATAATGACTG
Organism: Fringilla coelebs; assembly: GCF_963513975.1. Lineage (NCBI taxonomy): Eukaryota > Metazoa > Chordata > Aves > Passeriformes > Fringillidae > Fringilla > Fringilla coelebs. Next base: position 55,244,524 of record NC_140034.1, on the reverse strand, counting down.
ATTGAATTTGACAAGCCTCCTTCTAGAACAGTAAACACTGAAGCTTTTGTTTAGGGATATTAATCACCTCAGCAAGTTCAATGTATCACCTGTGCCAGAATGAAAGAAAAATCATCCCCACCAGTAACAGAACAGCCAACAGTAATATCCAAAGGAGGCAGGACCATTCACTGAAATAATTACTCTGGATCCCAGCTATTCCAACAGGCAGGTTTCCACCAGACACTCACCTTTCCTGTAACTGATCATCCCAGTAGCAATAATGACCCTGCTCCAATGGCTGTGGAGGTCCACATGGAAATCTGGGAGAGCTTTCTGCAATTCGCTACAGATGGGCTCAGAGGCCTGTCTGCACCTTAATACAGAGTGAAGACAGTGCTCACTACACTGACACTGTATCTTATGGCTTGGAAATCTGCCTTTAGTTTAGGAATAATTAGAAAACACAGATGTCAGGGAATAGTTCACCAAAATTCTTAACTGCAGCTTGGCCATCAGCAGATCTTACTGACATTCTGACCTCCTGCTGCTCAGCGGCAAAGAATTTTACTGACTATTTGTTTTCAAGTTCAGGTTCCTCCAGAAGGGCAAATGATTATGTAAAAATTAACTGGCTAACTGAAGTAAAGTCAGTGCGCTGAAGGATGTAAAACCACCACCCTCTGCTATAAAATGCTAATTTCTTATAGGAGGCTACCACATATACTGAGCAAACAGGAAAAATCTTCAGATACTGACAGAAATTGCACTCCTCAAACACTGAAAACTTTATCTGTCCCATTGGGATGGTGTATGTTTTGACATCGCCAAGCTTGTAATAAAAAAGCCCAAAACATGTCACAAACTCAGCCCTTCCCACTGACTGAGGCTCCCAAGCTCTGCAAGTGTGCACATGCAACGTGGCACTTGTCCATCTCGTTTTCACTTATTTTTACATTCTCTGATCCTTGCAAATGGGACAATTGGCTCCTGAAATGAAGACTAGAGTGGTGAAGACTCATCTTCATGTTTCACTGTCCCATTCCCAGAGATGCTGCATTCCAACAGCTGCTCTATTTCCCACTCCCAGCTTCTGAAAGCCCAGGTGATCTAACCAAGCTGAGCAAATGGATCTTCTGCACAGTATCTGGAAATAGCAAAGTACATTTTCTGTCTCATTTACTAATACTGCTGCTAATTTTGCTGTGTCCCAGTTTCTCATCTATCTGCAATCAGGATTCAGTTTCAATGATGGAAAAGCAAACACACCACAGCACAGACCAGGACCTGGCCGTCATCTTAGCAGAACAGAGAGTCCCTTTTCTGCTCAGAAATTCTTCCCAAAAGCTTAGGAAGGACCCAGGACATGATTAAATAGATCACTGAGAACAAGAGCAGATAATGCCAGTCTTCTTTTGGACTTCTGGAGTTAATGCAAGCATTTTTGAAATTTTGCAATGTTCAGGAAATTACCGGGAACAGGTGAGTGGTCTTTCCCATGCACATTGTCTGACAGTGAATATTAATAAATTCAGCTTTTCAACTGGCACAAGAGAGTACCTACAGAGCCTCCCTGTATTAGCTGGAGGAGACTGATATGAATATAGTTATTTCCAAGATTTTTAACCTCTGATTATTTGACTGCCAGGTTTCAAAGCTACTAGTAAGGTAGACAGTTTTCTTTCTTAATAATTCAGATCCAGAAATAAAAACCTGAAAGCTTATGACATAATCCAGGAGGTATCTGATTCCTGCTTTTAATGCCAACATTACTGGTAATAATTTGAAGCAATTACATAATAACTAAAATGTGTTGGGTGAATTCCTCAGAATTTCTATTGGCTGGTGTTTTACCTCCAGCTCCCTGTGGGAAAATTCTGAGGTATGCCTCAAGCAATTTAATTTTTTTTTCTTGGAAAGGTAATACACACTAAAGGAGATTAAGCAATGGAGGCTTCAAAATAACTTACAGAAAAAAAAATTCAAAGCCTATCTAAGAGACCTGTAGAAATGGGACTTACAAGTTTTTAAAAAAACATTTTACTGAAATTCTGCTCCTCTGACAGCTGTGTGTTTTGTCATCATTTCTAATTTTAGGGTTTTTACTCATACTAATGATTTGACTGCACTTTTTGTGTCAGGTAAAAGGCAGTACCTAACACACAGCATGGCAATCGAGAGCCAAATTAAAATGTATGTATTAACAAACAAAGTTATTCAAGAAGTTGCCCAGACTGAACAACTGGAAATAACTTGCATTCAGACCCTGAAGCCCTTCTTACAATTCTATATGGGGATCCAAGGCTGAGGCAGTCAAAGAATGGCATTCTTGAGAAAGTAGAAAGGAAGCATGTTGGCCAACTGGCTGCTTCCACATTTCTGGAAAACAAGTTATAACAAGAACAGAAGGAGACTAACCTTACCTTCTGTGGCTTTTTAGTAAAGTGGATCAAGTTGCTAGAGAAAAATGAACTTTCATTCTCCCTTATGCTATTTTGCACTATAAGTACTCACTGAAATTTGGCTGCTTACAGAGTTTAGCAAAGACCTTTTCAGCAGTCACTTAGGTTTCAAAAATCTCTTTCAAAGAGGTAGGCAGCATGGGAGCCCCTGCACATTTCTAACACACACCCCATGGCCAAACTTATCTTTTCCTAACCACTTTTATCTGCAAGTTCTCAAACTCCACCAACTGAAAACTCCTAACTTATGAAAACACAGGTGCACAAGTTTTAAATAATCAGTGTAATGATGGGAGGGGCAACAAATGACTCCTAGAAAACACAAGATAATTAATTAAGTTAACTAACAGGGGAAAAAAAGGAAAGGGGAAAATGTCATCATGCTCTGCACTGGGCCTCAAGTACATTCTGCATTCACATGGCATTGCTGTAGTGGTTTAAACTATTTAAATTTTCAACCAAATTCTGATTGCTTGATTGCAACCTCCTTCCTATCTCTAGTCAGTCCATTTTAGTTCACACGTGGGGTTTGGAGCTGCAAAGAGAAGCTAAAACAAAAACATTGCTAGACATGAGAGGACTTGAAAACACATTCTGCTCAGTGTGGCTAAAACACCATGCTCGGGTCTCAAGTATCAATAACAACAGTTACCTGTAGGAAAATTATGTTTGTCCACTTAAGAGGGGGTGCAAGACTTCCCTTTAAAATACTGGAACTAAAAGATGGGAAATGTAAATGTGTAAATTCCTTCAGGTTGGACTTTCTATTCCCGGTGTTATCCCTGCTGTCTTAGGTGACTTCATAAAATTGCATTTTTATTTTTTTTAATCTAAAAGACAGAGCAAACCATTTCAATGAATGAAATAAACAGGACTTCTTGAGTTTATTTTAATAGTGGTGAAAAGGGTATCTTGTTTTGAATTGGCCCTTCTAGGTAAATTGCTTGAATGAATCCTTTTTGTTGGATGATAATTAAATGAGCATGGGGAATTTTGACAGTTACAGGTGACAAGAAGTTGGGAGAAAATAACATCTGTTCTCATCAAATAGCAGAAAAACAAATTCAAAGTCGCTCTTAATAAATGTGTAGCATAAACACTGAACATAGAGCAAAACAGATACATTAAAATATTTTTTAAAGTTAAATTACACGTTTCTCTTAGCTGAATGTAGCAAAGCTAAACTGCTACATCCTACACTGTTGTTTAATAATTTTTTTTCCTGTCATCCCTTTCACTGTCACAAGTTGCCATTGTGGCTAAACCCCTCCCAACCTCTGCATCGTGTTCACAGTAAAAACAGCCAGACAGCGCCATGGCACTCAGTGACACACAAGAACAGCCTGGCTGCCAGCTCAGCACAAGCCTTAAAAACAGACAGGCAGCAGAGAACACATTGGTTCATATTTGCCACAGTATTTATGTCCCTCCTATAATAATTACATTATCTTTTTGATTCTTCTTTCCCTTGTCCATCTTCATGCTTCAGACCCAGGGCTTACAGGGGGATAAGGAAAAAAGCAACTCCACAGATGTGAGGCAAGGGGAATGAACATGAGCCCAGCGAGGCCTGTGGGAAATGCAGGGCACAATTCTATGGCAGCAGAGGGGACAGAGAGAGTGAGTCCCTGCTTTTCATACTGCTCTGACAGATCATTCTGCTCCCTCCCCACTCCCACAGTGCCTCAGATCTATGAGCCACTGCAGCATGGCCACAACAGCCATTTATGGGAGTCCAACAGAGATGAGATTCTAGAGCGACTTTGTATTGTATTTGCAGGGAGCCTCAATGAAGAGAGGAATGATGAATCTGACTCCATGTTCTCAGAAGGATGATTTATTATTTTATGATACTATATTATATTAAAGAATACTAAACTATACTAAGGAATAGAGAAAGGATACAGACAGAAGGCTAAAGGATAATAATGAAAACTCCTGACTCTCTCCAGAGTCCTGACACAGCTTGGCCCCGATTGGCCAAAGAGTCAAAACAATTCACATGAATCCAATAAAACAATCACCTGTGGGTAAACAATCTCCAAATACATTCCACATGAGCAAAACACAGGAGAAGCAAATGAAATGAGAATTGTTTTCCTTTTTCTCTGAGGCTTCTCAGCTTCCCAGGAGAAAAATCCTGGGCAAAGGGATTTTTTCAGAGAATGTGAATGCCACAACTTTGAGTGCAATCACACTAAGAACTCAATCCAGAGGCTCTCTGTTACGTTCTTTCAGTGGGAAGAATGCAGTCTAAAAAATAATTTAATATCTATCAATATCTTAAGGTTCAAAGGTAAGGAAAAAAATCTTATGACAAAACAGTCATTCCCAGGACTTCCTTGTTCTCACTTTCAAATAAAAACCTTGTCTCTTTTTTTTTAGTAACAGAAAGGGTGTAAATATGCAATGCCTTCAGAGATGACTTTACTACTTAAAATTGGTCTTAACTGGACAGTTAGAAATGATCATCCAGTTGCTGGAGAAGCAAATACCCAGAATCACCTTCCACTGAATCTGTGCCGGCACAAAGAGCACACTGAATAATTCCTTCTCTCTGTTCCTTCTTTCCCTAAATAGATAAATAAACTTTTTAAGGAAGTTACATGGCATTCTTACCTGGCAAAAGCCTGGTTAAATGCACAAGGGTTTTGTCTTAACCTACCAAGAAACATTCCCTGTGGCTGACCCAACACTTCAAACACTCTGGGAGTTCCTGTAAGCATTCTACTCTGAACTTCAGGGCAGCCACTCAGCCCAACAGCTGCTCACACAAGGATCTTGGTAAAAAACAGGAATCAGAAAATCACTGGTGAGTAGAACTCAGCATAATCCAAAAAAATATCACTCTCCATCATCACCCCAGTTTTGTATTTACCACCTCACTATTTTAGCAACACTTGGGAGCTTGGGGATTACTCTGTAACCTACACTTAACCCACAGAGTTAGTGACTGCAGTTAGGGTATTTATTTCCCTGCTGACAGGCGCACACAGAGTGCTTTGGGCTGAGTGGCTGCTTATCCATCAGTCCCCATTAAGGAATATAGGTGGTGAACACAGAGACACGTGGGACGGTGTTTGTAATTACACTTTTGCACTACATCTCCTTGCACCTCTCTGCTTTTTTGCCAGACAACATCTCTCTCCCTGCAGTGTGAAGACAACACTGGTATCTCACCAGGTATTGCAGCCTTTTGCCAGACTATAACAGAAGCTTTTGTCTTCCTCTTCATCTCAGAACACAAATAGAAACAGTCTTTGAAATATATTTAGACTAAACTTTTTTTTTAAATGTTAATTTTCAGGAATGTTGCCAGTTCACTTTTAGCAGATGGTTTGCTGTTTAATATCTCTAGGCAGGCAGAAAAGCTTTAATCAATAGAATCAAAAGAAATGTTGAGAAATTACAAGCAATTTTACGAAATCAAAGGCATCTCCTACATATTGTCAAGCAGACAAAAATATATTGACAAGTTGTTACTGCAAGGAGCTGAGGAATGCTTCCCACATTACAACACTGAATTTCTTTTTACATGTTTTCATATCTCCAGGTTTCCTCATAACAAGGAATTTTACCCTGTCATAAATTTATAAATTCTCCAAGAGCAGCCTAATTAAGAAAACATGGATCCAGGGCTGAGCAATTAAAAACCTACCCCCAAGAGCTGGAAGTGCCCACATACAAAGCTTTACCTCTGCTTATTTCTTTGAACAAGAAATCAGTGGTGTATTTCCCCATTCTCTCTAAGGCCCAGTATACCACCTGCATCTGCAGTCATCCAGGAAAAGAGACAAAATGGGCAGGGATCAGCCCAGCCAGCAGCTATTCCTCAGTAACTGCAGAGAGCACTGAGAACTGTCTGGACACCTGATTCCAACACTCTTCAGGCAATACTTCCATCCTCTGCACTGCCAGGCTGCATTGCCTGCTCCTGCTGCTGCCACACAGAGATTTTGCAAACACACTCCCATGTGCTCTAACCAAGCTCTTGCTTTTGTGAAAAACTGAGTATTTTATGATTGGCTTTTCACACATATTAAAATGAATATTACATGTGTTATGCTAGAAAGATGCTGTATTAATTTTCTTAAGCAGTGTGTTAAATACAGCTTTAGCTTGTAACAATGTTAAAATAGAAACTCTGCTATGTAGGATACTTTTTATAAGAGAGGACTCGCAGAGACATAGCAGCCACAGGACACCTAAATCTTTCAGAAAATTTATTGCTCCATTATCAGAAGAAATGAACTTCTTCCTGCCTCGCTCAGCCCTGAAGACGCCGTCAGGATTCAGAGGAAGGAGCTGACACTGCCCAGACAGAATCCTGTGTTTGAATGGAATCGAGGCATCATGGATGAGGTGTATGAATATGCAACAGGCTGCTGCTTTTAAGGGTTAATCCTCTGTTAATATAGGTCCTTTTTCAGGCTTATTTTGCCCAGAAAGAGATACCCCAACTGACTGTTTTTATTGTCTCATTTTATTCTAATCCAAACTGTCCAAATTTTGATTACTCTAAATATATTGCTATTTTTATAACCATTTTATTACTATTAAACATGTAAAATTTTAAAAACAAGTGACTGGCATTTTCACACTTTGGACCTTGCATTACCATTCACAAACTCTTTCGTGTAAGCCCCCGCCAGGCAATGGTGAAGCCCCTTCCTACCTTCCAGACAAGACATGTGGACCCTTAGCGCAACCATATTTTCAGAAAGAGATGTCCTTTGAAAATATTTTAGTTATTTAATATTTCCATATTCATTTGCGTGAAAAATTTTGGCTCAGTATTTAAATGAGAGTAATAGAATCAGCACTGTGAAAGTGCTTTGAACAAATTTTATGTCTTCTTATGTAAGAAATACAAACTGCTGAAAACTCATGTGCGTTGATAGAATTGCACTTACAGGAAGTAAAACAATGAACCAATGAGATTTAAATATTTCTATGCCAAAAGCATTCCTGTTACAATGGGAGCACATGGGAATGATATGTATCCAAACATAAGCCTTCTGTCGTCATTTTATTACAGCTTTTTCTGGTCTTGCTGCTTTCAGTGCCTAAATTCACCAGTGATCTTGGCATTGTGTACAAGTTTACACATCCCTTTGGAACTTGTGTTTCGGTTTTTCTATTGCTGGTTTATTTCGTCTATGTCTAACAGTTTTATTCCTTTTAAACTTGTACAGCTTTACAGCCACGTGAAAACATTAGCTGAAATACCTCCTTCTGTTACATCCAAGTTTAATGATGTCATAATCTTTATGGCTGACATTGTTTTGTAAAGTTACAGAGTTCTAACTCTGAAAAAGCAGGATGAAAACAACAACATACAATTAAAATACTTAAGACCAATAGCATCACAATTTTGGTTCCAGGCCCAGTATTTTGCTTATGATAGTCTGGCTGTATAAAAAAATTCTCACTTCATTAAAGGTGCTACACATCTTTTATAAGATCCATATAATCTACAGCAAATAGAGTTAAGTCTTCAATTTTTGAAAATTTGGGGTTAATTAACAAGAAAATATTTTTAGCAATCTACTAGATGTGAAATTGGTTTTGAGAGTGGCAGGAAAGCAAAAGGCTTTCAGAAGAGAATCAAAAATGATGCATCACTTCTTTCCACTCCATGAAAACTCACTAGCACTAGTTTCACCAGTTTCAATAAAACCAGTGGAGAATCCAGAGTTTCTACTCAATAACTGCAATTTCATATCAACTAAGAAAGGATAAAACATTCAGGTATCCTCATGCAGCCTGTAGCTTTTGCTGTACTTTTCTCCCCCTTGACCTTCCTTGTCCTCCAAACTGTTAAATGTGAACACATCTTCTAATCAGAAATTCCACAGAAATTACAGCATACTACTCCCACACCCTTCACTTGAGCAACTTAAAATATTCCTGTTAGCACAAGCAGAAGAGGGAAAGGCTGGCATAAAAATATGATCATTCCGTATACAGCTGGTAAAATTACAAATACCTCAGAGAAAGACAAATACACAGAACAAAGTTATTTTAAAAATGGTTCTGTGCTCAGTTCTGCAAGCCCTTTTTTATTCTGTGCGCAGAGAAACTCCAGAAGATGTTTTCTCCAACCACAGTTTCAATGCAACGATAATCCTGTAATGGATGAGTACAGACTCACTGAGTCTGCAGTGCTTGAAAAGTTTATCTGACAAGTTTTACTTTTACCTCCAGCATGCCAAATCTTCTTGCAAAGCCTCTGGCAAGTCATGACTTGATGCAAAAGAAAAGCTTCAAAGCAATTTGAATCCACCATGAAAGCAGGGACAGGTAATTCTCTGCATTAGTTGGATGATTCATGAAAGATATCTCTAGCTAGATTCAGATTACATATGAGCAAGTAAAACAGTCCAAAAGTCTGTATTATCTCCCTAAAATGAAGGCTGGAATGATCATTTATCTATGAAGGAAAAAACCCACAGAAATATTATCTTTTTCTTATACTCTTCAGAAAGCTGCTTATAGAAATCCTATTTTCTCAGAGATCACCTGTGACAGCTCTAATAAAAGGAAAATTCAAACATTCACATTTAAAATATGGGGCTTGATTCAGGAGATAGGAAATGACAAAACCAGAACTGCAACAGGATGTCCACACCCCTACTGACATTACTAACACAAGGTCACTGAGCTCCTGAATTTTCAGCATACAAGCAGAGATTTAGGTAGTTGTGTGGTATTTAAGATGGGCTAATTAAAACCTGCATGTTGGGAGAGCTATCTAAGCTCATACTTCAGGGTTCATGTCAGCCTCAAATTTGTGTCTCTGGCAGATATGGCTACTGCAGCACACCTCAGCATCTTCTGGGGGGAAGAAGGGACCTTGTGTCTGATTCTTCTGAGCAGCTCTAGCAGTCACATCTGCCACCAGCAGTCTGTAAAAGTGGGGCCACAGCAGTTCTCTCTATCCCCCTCCTTTGCCTTCCTCCTGCAGACCTTATCCATAGGGATGAAGGCTTTGAGTCAGGGCTTCCACTCACTGGGATTCCTGCCAGCTGCCACAGCGTTGTTGTCATAGAAATAATACATTTTTAAAATCTCATGTCTTTAAAACACAGCTGAGGTAGCAAATATAGCAAGAATCCCTCACAGACTTGAGAAGAGACACTGGCATTTTAAAGACCGAACACTTCAAGGTAGAAGCTTGGACCTTCCACCTTCATATTCTAAAACAGAAATCAGAATATTCTCATTTGTTAAATTTCAAAGCCAAGCAAAGGAGACACTGGAGAAGTGTAATAACAACCATCAGGGTTTCGGCTCCTAAACATCTCTGCCTTTCCCTCAGAAAACTGAGGATATCATGTTAAAAACATGAGAACCTTAAGTACAAAACACCACTTGAGCAGAGAAAAACTGTAGAAAACAGAAACAAAATGTTGTTTCACAGAGAACACACCTGCACTGCACAACCATAGAACAGATGTAGGTGTATTTAACAGCACCATGAAGTCAAAGCATTAAGCTTCACGTACCTGAGAATTTCAGTGTCTATGCAGAGTATCTGTCCACACGAATCCAGCAGCTTGTTAGTGAGCTGTTTATCAAGTTCCTAAAAGGAAGGAGCCCAGAAGCTTCTAAAGAGGCTATGGCTGGCACTGCAAGGCCAAGGGCAGCACAGAAAGATACCTCTGGAGATAGTTAAATGGAAAATAATAAAACAGAGGAATAAAAAGGGATTTGCCTCAGAGGAATGAAGTTAGTTTTCATAATATGAAGTTAGTTGTCACTTTTGCATTAGTCAGAAATTAAACTTCATTCATTTTGTTAATTGTGGACCAGTAAATCCCCTCACTGCTCTGGACTCAAGGACAATCCCAAGACACCACAAAGCCCAGTCTCCAATCTCCAGGCCAAGTGTGGCTGACAACATAATCTTATGGCTGCATGTAATGAGGACAGCCATTAACCAGCTACAGAGGATTCATGTCCCCTTGTGTCCCTTTCCACATTCCATAAAGGATTAATAGCTGAGAATCAAGTTCCTGGGCTGTTCCAAAGACAAACCAGGATCCTCCATCACCCTCAGGAGGCAGCTAAGCCATCTTCAAACTGCCACTTCTGTCTCAAGATTTGAGCCCAATATTTGCTTTTTTAAATCACCATAGATTTTCTTTATACATCATGTCTAACATTCAAATGGGTAACATCAGCTTATCCAACCACTCCCCACACTTATGCATACTTTCACAGGGTAACATTGATAACAAGACCTTTTTGTTGAAGGCAGAATTAAAATAATCTGCTTCCGTGTCTTGTCTCAGGAATGAGAGCAATGTGAGATCGAGACAGGCAAAAACTGCCTTATGTGATGCCAGAGAGAGTGAGCCCAGCACCAAGCTGATCTCACACATTACACACAATTCCCAGCAGCTGTGTCTAGGTCTTGCTTTACATTTCTTTTCAGATGTCTTTACTTCTATTCTGGTCATACAGACAAAAATCACTCATTAGTACTGAAGTGGGCATAACAAGCTGGCAGGAAAGACCTCAGCTGGAACCCCTGCACAGCTGCAGGCTGCTTGTGCCAACCTGAGCAACACAGCCCGAAGTGACACTGGAGTGGCACAAATGAAGCACTAAGTGCAGAACCTGGAGCAGAACAGCTCTCTCTATCCCTGTTCAGCCCATACATCCTCTGCTCAAAAACCCCTGCACTGAAAACCCCACTCCTTCCACAAAGGCCGTGCCATTATGGAAAGATAACAAATGTCAACAAAATTATCTTTTTCAGAAAAAAATGCAAACTTTTCTAGCTTAGCAATGAGGGAATTTGTGGAGGGCATGGAAGTCACAACTCTGCTCCTGGACTAATTTTTTTAACCTTCTGTTGAAGACTTCTTTCATGTGAACTACAGAAATTGTGAGGATTGAAGGAAAAGGAATCCAGATCAATTCCCTTTCCAACTACAAAGCTATCATTCACTCTCACTCTGTGGCCAAATAAAACTTTCCATGTTTCTGTCAAAAGAAACAATCTCAAATCTGCCATGTTATTCCCATTGTATAAACCTCAAGAAACAGAGTAATCTAGATGACAATCAGGAAAACGGAAAATAAATTTAAAAAAGAAACCTCATTCTGAAGAAAACAGAATAATTCAATATCCAGCAATGAAATCCAGTTGCCTTAATAAGGCCAAACTAGCATTCCTCAGTTCTGCCCACTGTACCCTAACCCAAATGACAGAAATCCTCAGTGGAAGAACTGGCAAGAATACAATTAGAAGGGGGCTAAAGATATTCAAAGCACAAAAATGGTAATTTTAATAATAGTAATAATTTACCATCAAGGTGTAGTCAACAGAATCAACAACGTTCAGTCTTCAGTAGATTGTCCTTGAAATACCTACACCTCCAGTGTTGCTTGAAAATTTACAGCAAATTAAGTCTTCCAGCTGAAATAACTCTATTAAGGTTTCTTTAGTGTGCTCATCCCTAAGCATGGAAGAACATGAAAGTTAAATCCCAATTAATCTGCACTGACATGCAGCCATCTAGAATGACTTGAGAAGTCACAGTCTAAAGAGGAAAAATAATGGGATTAATCCTGTCTCTCCTACATATGCGAGTAGTTGCTTCCATTGCAATTAACTGCACTGAGACAGCAGATCTCTGTGCTTGTAGAGAGATAAGGAATGCAGAGCCCTCTGCAGTGGAGCAAGAGCTGAGTGTTCCCAAGGCTGCTTCCTGCTGCTCATTTGTTTCTCAGTAGAATAAATATGCGGCAATGAGTGATAAACACGCCTAATTGCTTTTGAGCTTGAGGGAAATAAGCTGAGGGGATTTAGCCATTAATTATTCCCAAAAGGGAAGTACCTCAGGAGTAAAAGACATGGTAGAGTGGCCATCGGAATCCTGGTGAGCTGACTTTATGTAACCCAGCTAGAGTTAGTTAACCAGGCTGCAAAAGACAGAAGACATCCTTCTTTGTGTTTCAGATCAAGAAATAAAGGGTAGATAAGAAACACGACATTTACTCACTCTTATCTTTCCTAAGCTAAAATTAAGAATTTTTGAGGTTGACCTAGTTCCTAAGCTCCAAACATGCAGTTTCTGAGAGCAAATCATTTCACCCTAATACCTGACACAGGGATTCAGTGAATCCCACACTGGAGACCTCTCCCTCACCCAGCTGACCACAGAGAGTGATCAGATATCCAACTGTGGGATAGCTAATATTAGCTCAAGTAAATCCACACAGCAAATCATTCTAAGCAGCAGAATGAAAGACAATGTAAGCAGCTCTTCTCTCACAAATTTTCCCAAGTCCACACAGTGCCTGATATTCCACTGATAAGAGCAGATGCAGCAGCTCGCAAGATTAGAGGACCAAAGTCCTACTAGGACTCAGACATTGTAGTAACCATCCATCAACCTTAACTAAAACTTCAGCTACTCCAGAAATAAACTGTGCGTTACAACTTCAATTTAGATCTAGCCTCTGTCTTAACTGTTTAGTAAATCTGTTTAGGTGCAAAGGGTTGGGAGGAAGAATGGGTGAGGGTAAGGAAGCAAGTTCATGTCATAGACATCATAGTCTATAATCTTTTAAGATTATTCTGCAACAAAAACTAGGAAGGCTGAAAAATACTAAAATGACATTGAATAATAAGACAGGATGATGTGCAGCGGTGTTTTGAGTGATATGGGTTTAATCATAGCTTAGTTTTTCAAGGAAAATTAAACTATGAACTATGATGGCCTAAAGTGAGGCTGTAGAAAACAACATATTTCTCCCTTTTGGCTGGTGTTTTTCACTTTGTCACTGATACAAACGAAGTATCAGATTAAGAGCAGCCTGCCCACTCCCTGATCTCCCAACTGCACATATGATTTAGGGCGAGTTTTTGGTGTCAAAGCCAAAGCATGATGCATTATTAAGATGAAGGATATGTTGTGATCTGTCTGAAGCACTCTCGTGTTAATTTTAACAACCTGGGAGTGTCTGGGGTTTCTTGAGCCACTTTGTGAACTCAACAGAACACAGTTTTTCTAACCCATTTAACACTTGTTAACCTCAGCCCTCTAAAGTACAATTTCTGGGAATAAAGCTCCGTGCTACTACACAGTCCATGTGCCACAGACCTCTGTCAGGCATGAAAAGGGATGCATTTTGCATCAAGCTACCCATCTGGTCCTTTACTCAGTTTCTTTCAGACACATAAACACATACACACAATTAATCTCGACAAAGACACCATCCTGTCTGCAACCTCCAAAGGAGGTGGGAACTAAAAGTTTCTCTCAGTGGGCTGCCTGCTAGCATGGAGCATATGCCTCCTACTGAAGAGCTGGGCTGGGGGGGAAGAGAATCTCCTTGGTACTGGCTGCAGAGCATTCAGATGTTATCAACACCACACTCCCACAATACACGGCCACAGAAAATCCTGCAGGTCGCCATCACTGCAAAAAGGTAAAGTCACTTGACCAAAACCATCTTGTGAGCCGAGTCTGGCCACAAGCCAGGAACTCAGGATTCCCAGGTTTCAGGTAGCTCAAGTTTCAGCATCGAGCTTTAGCTCCACAAGCTTCTTTCTGTGCCCTGGGATTTCCCCGTCCATACCATACTTTCCAAACACCAGGCAAAACAGCTTTGATTCCCTCTGAACCTCTCTTATCTGGAAATCTCTTTTCATTCTATACTTTACTTGCCATGAAAACGTCTTCTTAAGATACATACTTTAAAAAGGGTTTTAAATGAAGGCGTATCTTATTTCTTCTCCTTTCCAGGACACTTGATAAAATATTACAAGATTGCAATTTATATGCTAAAGGAATTCCCAGATGGCATCTAATAAAACAATCAGAAAGCAAATTAAAATTAAATATTAGCGTAACCCCACATGTCAAATGCAGCAGCTAAAGTTCTCTGGCATTTGCAGGATATCCTATGGAATGTAATTCTATTACCTGTGCTAACTTCATGGCTGTTCAGCATTGCAGAACATCTGAGCTATTGAGACCTCTGTCCGACACAAAAAAGAAGTGGTGCAAGGAAAAGTTTAATAGCAAACTACAGATAACCCTTATAACCATGTCTAGAACCATTACTGCAGCTGGTTTACCCAATTTCTGGCAACAACTCTCAAACATGTAATTTCTTAAAGCTGGCCTTCAAGTTCAAATCAAACCCAGTCAAGCTTGGGATATTTCTTTCAATAACTTCAGTGAGTTTTGCACCATGACCCGGAATTCACAGTATGTCACAGTTCTAAACAAAATCTGATTAAAGCAACACCCTATTCTGCAGTATCTGCCACAGGAATTCCTGTGGGAACCCCAGTTATAATTATTTGGCAAATAAAAGTACAGAAAATCCACTTTGAGCTAAGGATCTGTGATTTTTATTTTATTCATTTATTTATCTTAAAGACTAAGTCATTTCAATAAGGCATGAGAAGCTTGTAAAGCTTTTATTTTAATGCCCAAATATTTTAGTATTTATCACCAAACTGTTCACTGGTTAATTTTGAAAGACCCTCTTCAACTTTAAAAGAAGCGTTATTTGAGGGAAGAAAAACCATCTGGTTTGGCTTATGGATAGTCACAAAAAAAAAAAAAAAGCTTATGCCCTAATCCATGCTATACTCTCCCTTGATTTAAGTGAACCTTTTCTCTACTACTCTAAGAACCAGTGACCAAAGGCACCAATATGGTTAGTTTCCTTGAAAACAGTTAATTTCCTTGAAAATAAACAAGGCTACTTGAGTTTCACACCAACAAACCTGAAGGAGTTATGCTCCAGCCTCATAATGGAAGTCAATTAACTTTGTGTATCTCGCTCTTAGCCAGAGTCTTTTGGAAAATCCCTGCCTTCATATATGCTTCCACAGTGCACTCCACTGGCACACAGACAAGAATACATTTGCTTCTAAAAATTCATTTCAGGAATCGAGAAAAACTTAAGGACTGTATGATAGAACTTAAAACTTGAAGAAGCTGCTATAACCCATTCTCCAGAGAAGAAAGGGGGAAAAATTATAAAAAGCAACGTTTTACTCCTTTGAGCAAAATGACAAGACTGAGAAATGAGTACATATACAAAATGAATGATGATACGCCATATTTAGAAAGATATTAACACAAGTTAAAGCAAAGTAGCTGGGCTTTAATAGCACTACAAAGTTATGTGCATTGACAAGCAGGGAAGCCCAGCACACATGAGGCTACTCAGCCTGCTCGCTCCATTTGCTTCATATTCCCAGGAGACCAGTTGGTCAAAGCTGCTTGGAAGTGAGCAAGGTTTTTTGCACTGGTGATAGGTATCCTTCATCACATGGTCTACTCTTCTACATGTTTAGGAGAGACTAGAACTGGGGTTTGAGTATTTGGTTGAGGTTACGCAGAAGTAGAGAAGGATGGTTCCTCTAGATTTTGTACAGGTTCTCACCTACCCCCAAGCCTCCTCACCATCCAGTTCACTTGGCAGGCTGAGAGAGTGACAGTAGGATGCCATGCAGATGATGAAAGTATAAAGGACGACACTAAAGATGCCCCAGTAACGCATAAATCATGTAAAATCCCAAACTCACAGGAAATCATCATATTCTCTCCCAGTGCCTCCCCACTTCAATCCTTTTCCCAGGGCACCCATTAAAAGACGATCAAATTAAAAGGCATTTCATAAAGAGAGATCGCCCCAGATTGCTGTAGTGCCGGGATCCTCCCAAGAGGATCCCGGCACTACAGAGGCACTAAGAGAAAACCTTCATCATCCCAAGGAACACAGAGACTCAGCACGGATTAGCAGAGTCGGGTTTAGAGGGGGAGGAGAAAAAGAATTCCACTAGCAGCAAACCATTTTGAAAAATAACAAATAGAAATTAAAAATAAAAAATAACCAAAAAAATCAAGATGGGAAGCTGGTCTTGGCTCCGAGCGCCCCCGCGGACCCCAGTTTGGGGAAGGCAAGGCAGGAGCTGAGGTTGGCTCCAGCCCCAGGCCGAGCTCCGCGGGCGCGGGCGGCTCCCGCAGGGCCCCCCGGCTCCGCCGCTGCCCGGCCGGGTTCCGGGAGGGCTCCTCGGGCGATCCCGCACGCTCCGCGCATCTCCGGCTCTTCCGGGCTGGCCATGGCTCCGCCGATCGCGACAGACACGACAGACGCGCACACAGCACACACACGGCGGGAGGGGGATGGAGCTCACACGGCGAGCGGCGGGCGGAGACGGGAGAGGAGGGCGAGCAAGCGGGGGTGAGGTAGTACCTTGGATGTGCTGCTTGATGACATTTTCCAAATGGTCCAGCCTTTCTATAATCCTTAAAGTGTCCCCTTTGTCTTCCTCTAACTTTTTTTCTGAGATCGGCTCCTGCACTTTCACATAAACACTGGCAATGTAGTTGGTGACCCAACCCACGTACAGCAGGCAGACGATGTTAGTCATTCCACTCAAAATCACGCAAGTGGACACTAAAGTTTTGGTTTTCCTGGTGCACACCATCCTGAGATCCCTCCATATAGCTCCAGAAATCCTGTGATCCAGAAAACAAAAATAAGCTTCGATGAATATAAATCCTTTTTCCCCTTTCCCCGAAACGGAGACCACTCCGAAGTCAGTAAATTTCCATGCAAAAAGTTCTGTAATCCACAGAATAAAAAATACTTGTCGCCTACCTAGAAGGAGAGGTGGGGGCGGGGAGGGCTGAGAATTAGAATCCCGGCTTTGAGTACATGAAAATCGCCGAAAGTTTGCGATGGCAGTGCCGACAGCAGACAGCGAGGCGTGCCAGCCGCCCGGCCGCCCGCCGCCCTCAGGCACCGCCCCCCGCCCCGGGCATCACGGACGCGGGCAGCCCAGCACCCGAGCGTGGCAAACTTTGTTCCCTACGCCGCCGCTTCCCATCGCCACCGGCCGCGGCGGAGCCCCGGCGCCGGGAGAGCCTGCCGGGGAGGGGGGCTGGCCCGGGACTGACAGCGCCCGGCTCCAATGGCAGCGGCGCTGCGCGGGGGCGCGGGGCGGGGATGCGGCGGGACCCACCTGCTCCTCGCTCCGCACCGAGCGGCGTCGGGGCTGGTCTATCGTCTCTCTGCCTCCTTCCCTGCCTGCCTCCTTCCCTGCCTGCCTGCCTGCCTCCCTCCCTGCCTCCCTGCCGTGCTCGGGGCTGGCTGCGAAGGATCCCCAGCCTGGAGAAGCAGAGGCGGCAGCCGCTGGTGCCGTTCGCTGCGAGAGCAGCGGTGCCGCCGCTCGCACCCAGAGGCGTCCATTTGCCTGAGGGGTGAAACCGGAGATTTGCCTTGGGCTCGGCGGAGCTCTGGGTTCCCAGCGACCACCCACCACTGCGATATGTTTGGCTTTGAGCCTCTCGGCGTGCCCGCTCCCCGCCGAGGTTGAGCTGGGAATACCGAATGGTTGCTCGCATCCGCACCGGCGAGCCCCGTATCCGTCCGTTCATCGCCTCCCCCACCTCCGCAGAGATACGCTCTATCCGAGAACATCCAGAATTAGCTTCAGTTTCAGGAGCAGGATCAGCAACTCATAATTTACTTCAGCATACCCTGCTCCTTTCCTCTCTTCACCTCACATTTTACATTAATTTTTGAAAACACATTAAAAAGGCAAATTCCTCTCAATATGAAATCTCACCGATTTGAGAGAAGGCACATGACTAATCTTTTCCATTCCTATTAAATAGGGGCTTTTGTACTATATGAGATCATTTTCTTTGGATAGTTTCAAGACAGAAATGTAACCAGCATATCCAGTATTAGAAACAATGAGGCCCGTATTAATTAACATTCTATAATTATTTTAAATACTTATCCAAAGAAAGCAAGAATATCAAATGTTGTGGATTGACTGCACTCTGTAGTCATGCTCCAGAAGTGATCGTGCCACCAGGGTTTGCCAGTGTGCAGAAAGCCCAGCAAGGTGCCAGGACTTACTGCTCTGAAAGCATAAACATGTGAGTGTTCAAACCCTTCAACAGCTCCAATGTACATTGCAACATTTTAAGAGAAGTAAAAGCAGATGATTTGTCTTAGGTCTTCAGGTTGTTATTTTTAAATAAATTGCAAGGAAGACCCAGTATTCAAGACAGAAGGCAGTCAACTGTCCTGCCAAAAGGCAGAATGACTTCTTCCTTTCCATCAGTTGGTAGTCAGTCCATAGAAACAGTAAAAATGACAAGTACTCAGACACATACAAACCAGTACCAACAGAAGTCAACTCTGTCAACAAAGCTGAAAAAACAAACTGCCCTCTCAGTCTTCTGAGCCTCTCTGAAAACTAACTGAAATTTTAGCCAGTCTAAAAGTAACACAAGAAGAGCTGAGCCCAAGAGACCTCCCTTGGAAATCAGAATATATAACACAAGGTATTTGAATGAGAAAACAATATTTACATTTTAAGGAAAAATATTTTCAATAATACCGGGAAGTTTCCCGGACAAGCAAAACAGTCAATGAACAAGTTCAAGCTTTGTAAAAGACAAAACACTGACAGAATATATTAGAACAGTTCTATCCTATAAGTCAGTTAATCCACTTGGTCTGCAATAAATGTTTGTCTACACCATCATTTATTTTCCTATTTCCTGTCTTTGTGTAACACTTCAGTGTTTCAGCTTTGCTTCTGGTAGCAACTGAGTGCTATGGCTGAAGCCTTTAGTAATAGTGTTACCAAGACTTCCTATAATCTTTGTAAACCCTGCCTGCAGTCACAAACTACGAATACTTCAGCAATTTAGGCAGAATCCAGGACTTAGCCTGGGACTTCTCAATTTAAACTTCTCAACTTCTCTGAAATCAGACCAGGTGAGGGATGAATAACAAGCATTAATAAGTCATAATTGCCATAGAAGTGTATAAAAACTAAGCACTAACTGCTTTTATAAACAAACATGAAAAGTACTTGTTACTAATGACTGTAAGCACATCCATAAGTGATACAAGCATTTGGAAAAAGGGGGATAATGTGTCTCACAGCCTTAATAGGTTGCTTATAACAGTCGGTAATTGGTTAACCTACAGTAACTATTACTAGCTCATTAGCCTTTTGTTCCCACCAGCTCTCTGATCATGTTTAAAATATATTTTAATTTATAACCACATTCTCCTACTGCCAAAGCTGCATTCCTGTCTCCTAACTTGAGCCCTGATTTTACTGAAGCTACTCTTAAAACTGACTTCACAGCAAAACCTCCAGATGCTTTGATACACACAAAAAAAGAATGCTTGCTTTCATGCCTCCGTCAATAATATTCTAGACAGGTCTCTGTAAAAGTATTCTTTTATGGGCTTATACAAAGTTGGAGGTATCTAAGTGTATGCCATTTAGAAATTGGTTGGTTTTGTAATTTTGATTTATTGTTTAGTATTACAGTCCAGATGAGACCCCTTTGTGTGACATATTACATAAATACATAAGCAGTCCACTTTAATAATTTAATGGGAACAAAAAGAGGAAAAGGAAAATAGGAGAATAGAAATGCTGCCAGCCTCACATTATAGTCAGGGAGAAAATTAAGTGGTAAAACCGTGAAATGTTTATTTTTTGAACATTTAAATTACAGGGGAACACCAGGTCTATGAAATATTTTAGCTTAAATGAAAGTGTTTTCTGCTTCAGGTGTTTTCTGCTTCAGGTATTTAAGCTTGAGGCAGTACAATCTACTGTGCAGGTTATTAAAATATGTGTCTTGATTTTATCCTTGTCCTGATACTGTTGTGCCATGTCATGCTATGCAAATTATTTGACATAATTATTTCGCATTTCTTAAAACAGGTATGTATTACAGGCTTTCATGCAGATTTCCCCCAACTACACTGATGTAATAGGCACCATTTCAAACAGTGCTGAGGAAATATTAATCTCACAATCTAGTAAATAATGCAAGATAAGTGGCACCTGTAAAGTGACCTATAAGTAATTCAGTTAGTATTTCTTACTTATTATTACAGTTCACAGAAGTGAAATGTTTAAGAACTGTATTTTTATTGCAGCATTTTGATGCAGGTTAAAACATTTTTATGTCTAAGATGGTGCTTGAAGCATCAGAACCAAAAATTCTTACCCCATTTTATAAGAACAAGTTTCTTACACCTCATTAGAAATCAGTGGAAAAGCTTGACTTTTAAACTTTATTTTTATCACATTCTATTCCGATTCTTAGCTGAAATCCTATTAGTTTGTGGAGATATAATCTTCATTATTATCTAGTCTGAGAAGATTTTCTTCTATTATTTCTTCCCTCGCACCTGTGATTATCACATCTTTTGTTTGGAAAGGTGATTAAAAATTCCAAAGACACTCACTAAGCAACACAGCATTTTACATTGTAAAGAGAGATGACTAAATAAATTTAGGAAAGTCTGAATTACTCTGAGAAGGTAATTTTTTTGGAAGCTCTGATGTCTGAACCTGCACACATAAATCAAGACCTGTACATCTCAAACAGAGATTAACCCTTCTGCAGTTGAGATCTCCACAACAATTCAAAATATAAAACTGGGGTTTTATCTCCCCAAAAGAGGCAGCTTTCTCTATTTTAAAGTTCAGGTGTTCCCAAAGGAAGTGATCTGATGATCTTTGGAATCCATTGTCCCTAGTCATCACTAACACTAATTTTAAACTGATCTTAGACTTCTATTAAACCATAAAAAGACATATGCAGGAATTGCAAAGATGTTTTTGTATTTTCTGGAGCTGGGTTTTGGAGTATGGGATTTGGTAAGTGGGTGTTGTAAGATAATGAATAGGAACTGAATGTGAAACAAAAAGAAAGGAAGAAAACTTGGAAAAAAGCTGAATGAATGAAAAGTAGGATGGAGGAAGACAAGAGAAAAACAAAAACTACTTTTCCTTGTTATGCTGGGACACATTCTCATTATCCTTGTTCCTCTGGCATTTTTTCTTTGTCTCTCTCTTGCCTTCTTTGGGTTCATATCTGCTCTGTGCCTTTACTATTATTCCCTGTCATCTCTTCCATTCCTCATATAAAAACCACCACATTTACATTTACACTAGTTCTGTGACACATCACTCTTTGCAACATTTCTAGCAACCACCAGTTCATTTAGGTCACATAGGACTCCTCGTTTTTCACTGCTTTGCAAAGATTGCTCAGCAAAGCACCAACTATAGCAAAACTCAGCTCCACATGGCCACTGCAGACTCCTGAGGAGGAGAGTGAATTCATGTTAAGCACAGAGACATCCAATGGTGTCGCCCTGATTTTTTAAGATTTTCAAAGCCTTCTGATGTTGACATTATTGTAGCAAACTTTCTCACACACTTTCTGTAAATAACTCTTTGTTTTGCATTCTTTTATAGAAGGAGAGAAATTTGATAGACTGTTGGTTTGTCCAGTGTCATTGGAGAGGTGGCACTGTCACCCTCCAATCCACTGTCACTTTTAAAAAACTATAAATGTTAGAGTCAGAAAATAAACTTCCCCTTTTTTCTCTTCACCTTGAAAACAGCAGTGTTGCGCTTGTGTTGTTTTGTGTCTTATAGTGACACAATGGCATTCACATAACTAACATCTATGAACCACGGAAGCACTGAGGTTGGAAAAGACCTCTGAGATGATCCATTCCAGCATTTGAACGGCACCATGTCAACTTGGCCATAGCACCAAGTGCCATGTCCAGCTCTTTCTGGAACACCTGCAGGGAAAGGGATTCCATCATGTCCCTGGGCAGCCCCTCCCAATGCTGGACAATCCTTTCTGTGAAGAAATTCCTGCTGATATCCAGCGTGAACCTCTCCTGATGCAGTTTGAGGCCCTGTCCTCTCATCCTGTCACCGGCTGCCTGGGAGGAGAGGCTGATCCCCACCTGGCTCCAGCCTCCTGTCAGGCAGTTCTAGAGAAAGATAAAGTCACCCCCGAGCCTCCTTTGCTCCAGGCTGAACACCCCCTGCTTCCTCACCTGCTTCTCACAGGGCTTTTACCCTCCAGACCCTCCCAGCTCCACTGTCCTCCTTTGGATCCATTCCAGCTCCTCAATGTCCTTCTGGAACTGAGGGGCCCAGAACTGGACACAGCACTCGAGGGGTAACCTCACCAGTGCCCAGCACAGGGGGACAGCCACTGCCCTGCTCCTGCTGGCCACACTATTGCTGATACAGGCCAGGGTGGCACTGCCCATTGGGCACACCCTGGCTCATTTTCAGCAGCTCTTGACCAGCACCCCCATGTCCTTTGCCATTGGGCCCTTCCCTTCTCAGCCCTCCTCTCCAGCCTGTAGCAGTGCGTGGGGTTGTTGTGACCCAAGGACAGGACCTGGTGCTTGGATCTCAGAGTCTCTGTGGTCAGTATGACCCCGAGATGCGTTAGAAAGTCTCTTTTCCCAGCCCGGCAGCCAAAGAAGGAGTCAGGATTCTTCTGTTCTGGTTTTCAAGGTTGTTTATTTTTTGTTATCTATAACATTCTTTTCCTGGCCTGCTGAGGTCTGTTCAGTGGGTCAGTCAGTGGCACACTGCCTACCCTTGGGGCAGTGTTATCTTTTTATACTAAAAACTACGTGTACTTTATTTACAATAATTTTCCAATACCTATCACCTATGTTAGACAGTTTGTCTCTAAACCAATCCAAAAGTGCCAACACCACCCAGAAGATGGAGGCTAAGAAGAAGAAGGAAGAAGGACAAGGCATGCCCAAATTCTGAACCTCCATTCTAAAAACTCAAAATTCTACATTTTCACCCGGTGATAAATTCACTAACATTCTATTCAAACTCTTGTGGCTTGTACATCTTCATACAAAGTTGGTAGTTGTTTTTTCCAAGGGCTAAAATCAAAGGCACAGGTGTTTTTGACTCCGTGCCAAGGTCTCTGAGCCCCCTGCCAGGGTCTTGAGTCCTCCAGGACAGCCAGAGGAATGTCCTGGGTTCCAACACTTGGACTTGTTGAATCTCACACCATGGCCTCAGCCCATCCCTCCAGCCTGTCCAGATCCCTCTCAGGGCCTTCCTCCCTCCAGCAGATCAAAACTCTCACCCAACTCAGAATCATCCACAAATTTACTGAGGGAGCCCTCAATGCTCATGACTGGATCATCAATAAAGATATTAAACAGGATCCACCCCAACACTGAGCCCTGCAGAACCTTACTGGTGACTGTCCTCAGCTGGATGTGGCACCATGCACTGGCACTCGCCGGTCCTGGCTGTCCAGACAGTTTTTAACCCAGCCTAGAGTGCACCTGTCCAAGCCATGGGCGCCATCATTTTAAAACGATTCACTGAGCACTGAAAGGAAGAAACTTAACATAACAGAAGATATAGAAACAAGAGTGCTGACACTGTTTCAAGGGGGAAACTGAACAGTATCCTGTCTTCTGGACTGAGCTCTAACTGCACATTAAGCAATGAGAAAACACCTCATGCTAAGGAACAGAATAGAGCCAAAGAACATTGAAACATCTACTGGATGATTAGGCTAAAAAGCAACTTCCAAGAGCTAGGAGCACATGGGTGAGTGTTGTCTTCTCCTTCACCAGATTCATGGCTTAGAAGGCATTTTTTATCTCCCTGATACAGCTGCCACAAAATTTATGTCTGTATTTTCTGTTTTCAGATGGCATTTTCTATTCTCACTGTTTGCCAAGCTTATCTTGTCCATTTGTCCTTCCAAAATGTTTTTTCTATCGAAACCATCAAAAATCACTTCATACTGTAATTGATCTCTGCTATGCTGCTGTATTAGCTACTTTTATGCACTGGTGTGATTTAGTTTTTTCTGGCAGCATTACACTGTATCATTTTTTGCCACAAAACTATCAGTTAATACATCTCAAGTGACTCATGTGTGACCAGCAATTCACCAGCAGGAGTAAAAGATGCAACATACAGTCCTCTGTGAGTGGCATGTCTACAGTTTCTCAGAGAAGCATTATGTTCTGTTCTCCTCAAAGCTGTCATACGTCTACACCCTACCCCTCCAATGACAACCTTGTCCCCAAGCAACTTTAAGTCTCTTCATTCTGGGGAGTTAAACTTTGGAAACAATTGAAATAGATTTCTAGAGATTGCAACCCACTCAATTTCTGAATCTTTCTATATTCGGATCAAGGAAAAAAAATGAGTAAATGGAAAATAATTTTTGACATCTAGAAATCTTGGCTTTCTCAAACAATTCCTCAATGCTGTTTTATTTCTATCCTAAAACTATAGTAATAGAAATCATTATACTGAGGCAGCCAAATATCCTATTTCTAAATACTGTCGGGCTCTGAATATTGAGGGACAAGAATAGTCCTCTTGCCAGGCTTTGCCTGGAAAAGCTTTAACAAATTTAATGGCTTAAAGGCTGTCTGTATCAGTGGTTGCAAGTGATTGGTTACACTAGCTCTGCAAGCAATGACAAATTCACAAAGTTCTGAACCAGTACTTTCTCATATTGCAAAGAAACATGAACATATTGTGCAGGCCTATCACAGGCCCCCCCTCTTAGATGGCTCTTGGCCAGTGTGAGTCTCATATATGCAGCCCCTTCTCACGTGACAGGAACTCCATACTTCAATTAATGTTTTTAATTTTGCTGTTTCATCAACTTGTCATTCAGGGTCATGGCTTCTCCCACCTTTTGCAGCTGGCTTTAAAAGTTATTAAGGCGATGGTGCCCTCACTATTTACATGCTTGTCTGATCATATCTACGTACACTGAACAATGCAGATCCCAACCTCCCCTGCCCATGACTGTCTTCTCTGTGGAAACTGATGATTTCTTCCTATTCTTTGTCCTTTCTGTCTTAATCAGTTAATGCATGAATGGAGCTTCTCCTTAAGCATAGTGGAGAACAAACTCCTAGGAAGGCTTTGCAGCCCAAGGGCCAATTAAATCCAGCATCAACTGTCATCATTTTCCATGTTCTCTGATGTCTCAGAAAAAAAAAAAATCCATAAATAGGTGGAAAGTGACTTCCTTCAATTGTTCATTAGATAATTAATTTTCTAGACAGAAATTCCTTAAAAGAAGCCTAAGAATCTTCAATGCTCCTTTTCCTCCCATTCCTGCAAGACGGGGGGGTTATTTCTTCCAAATTCTTTCTTTTTTGAAGGCTTGGATCTTCATACTATTTCAGAGAAATTGACACTGAAGCATTCAAGAGTATTATGCCAGAGTAAAGAGAGTTAATGAAACCACTACTGAAGATAACAAAGGTAGAACCTCAGAAGTGACTGTAAATTCAAAACGGAGATCAGAGAAAATGGAACATAAAAGTAATTGTCCTTTTTAATTCAAATTGATGGTTAGAAATAAATAATTACTTCTGTAGGTTCAGTTTATTGTTCAACCAGAAATTATAAAAAATTGTATGATTCTGCTTTACTGGTTTAATGTAAGGTAGGACACACACCACTGAAGGACAGTGCTGGTGAAATCAATTGGTTTAACTCTTCCATTTCCCAATCAACATTATCCAAATAATTTTAAAGATGAGATTTGGCCAGCTGTCCTTCAGACAGTGGTTAGAGTAAATGCACAAAAGCATTATATTAATGCTCTTTTGCCAAATTTACATCCAAATATGTAATTTAGCTGAAACATGAGTTTCTACAATTTGAGACTGCTGGAATGATATTCAGTATGACACCTTTCACTAGGTACTGCAGCCACAGCTTAAGCAAACAAACAATTCACCTTAAAATATCTAAAGTATGATAGTAATTAATTCTTTTTCTTAGGCAGATGAAAAGGCTTTGGATGTATTTTTGTTTGATTGGTTTTTAAAGGATTTGGTGACATCCAGAAATTATCTTTTCTCTGATTTGTTCGCTGCATAAAAACCACAACCACCATCACCACCCTGAAACACAGAAGAAAGCCCTTGTGCCGTTTTTAAACAAAACTCACTCCACAGCAAGAAAGCTTCCCATCCAGTTTGGTGTTTTAACAGCTCTCACGGTATGAGAGGAGATTGAAGGTTTTATTTGGTATGGCCTGGAATATATCACACTGCTCCAAGAATGTCTGACAAAACACCTGTGCCCTGCTGCAGAGTTGCTCTAATGAACTGCAGAGGGAATGCTCCTGTAATGCTGAGAGTTCAGGTTTATATAACCCCTTGCACTGGCTCTGACTGAGGTAAAGCCCGCAGCCCTCTGAGTGCTGTGCTTTGCATTAGTAGCTGGACAGGTGTTGATAACAGACCAGTGTTTTGGCTACTGCCAAAGAGCACTGACCCAAATTAGCCAAAGGGATATTCCATACCATAAACTTCAGCTCAGATATATAAGCTATGGGAGAGAGGAGGAAGAGGGGGCATTCATGATTCCTCAACCTTTGCCTCCTGGAGAAACCATTATGCATGTTGGGGCCCTGCTTCCCAGGAAGGGGCCAAACATCACTGCCAATGGGAAGTAGGGGTTGACCTTTTTTCTTTAGTTTATGCACACACAGATTCTTGCTAATTGCTTTCTTTCTCTAACAAAACTGCCTTATATCACCCTGCTGGTTGTCTTTCATCTTACTCTCTCCCCTGTCTTATTGGGAAAGGGAATGATAGAGCGACTTAGTGGTCACCTGGCATCCAGCCAAGGCCAAGCAACTACACCCCTTCACCTCATGGTTTTGTGGATTAGTTTACCCTTACATTGCCAAAGATTTTAAGAATAATGTAAACATACAATGAGGTATCCCCTCAGTCTCTGTGGAATCACATTTTATTTAACTGGTATGCTCTGTCTCACCCCTTGAAAATGTACACTTTATTCCAAGCCTGGGATCCTCCCCTGAAGTATCAGGTATCTGTAATCCCGTTGGCCCGAATCTTATTCTGTGCCCACTTTCAATCTCCCTGTCAAGCTGTGGAAGGGAGACGAGATTCTCTCTTGGCCCTTTGCTCTCCCTCTCTCCCCCTCCTTCCCCTTCCTCCCTTCTCCCTCAGAAACCATGCTGCTCCCAGAAGTGGGACCCCCAATAAACCCTCATCTGATTAGCACCCTCAGAAGTCGCAGGGAGTCTCCTTGCCTGCCTGCTGCTACCAGCAAACATACAGGTAAGGGGGCCCCAGGGACCCCCCAAAACAAACTGCAACAAGTCTCCTCCAGCTGAACAGACCAAGTGCCCTAAGCCACTCTTCATACAGTTTCCCAGAGCTCCACAGCCTGCTCCACTCCAGGCTCAGTGGCTCAAACATAGCGTGTCCTCCATACAGCCCCAGCCTTGGGCAGCTCTCTCCTTTCCACTGGACTCTGTGTCCAGCTCAAGGTTCCTCCTGTGCCAGCGGCATTTGCTCCAGCAGCTCCTGCCAAAAGCACTGGGCATATCCCTGCCATTGCTGGGCAGCTTCAGGCAGCGCCACATTTCACTGAGCACCAATTCTAGATCTTGGCCCAAACCAACTGCACTCCAAGTCCTAACTCCAGATACTAATATCATTGAGATCTGTTATACTCCTGTTTCTAGCACACCTGTGTAAATTATTTATATCATGAGGATACAGACTGTGTGGAGCCATAACTAAGTCTGTGCTCCATGCTTGAAAAATTTCTTAAAAAGTGTCTCAGCTGACTACGTGTGCTCATTCTCTCTCTGCAATTGTTGTCTATGCATGTATCACAATGTAGAAAGCACACACAACTTGTGTTATTTTGTACTGCATTCTCCTCTGCTTTGAGGGCTCTAGGACTGGAGGAGGCCTGCAGATTGTCCTGCTGCCATAGCAGTCCTGGCCTAGAAGTGCCTTGCATATGCTGCTCCGAGTGCATCTTCAAAGGGCAGGCTGTGCTTCCGGAAAAGCTCTCCCAGAACAAATCATCTGCTACTTTCCAGCCTCAGTCTATTTCCTGCTCTATTTCTTGACCTTTCCTCTTGTACCAACTGTCTGTGACATGAACCAGCAGATCTTTCCTGAGCTGCTGCTTTCTTCTCTCATGGACAGAGAGAAAGAATCAGGAAAGGAGCCCCTCTGAATGTCCTAAAGGTTGAGCAGCACTCATTGGCACAGCCTCCTCTGCTGCCGGCATGTCAGTGCCAGACTTCTGCCAGGTGGGCAAGGACAAGGGAGAGCAGGGGCAAACAATGAGGTTAGGAGATGTGCCAGGGGATGGTTTGGTTGTACAAGAGGGAGACGTTCTTCCCAGAAAGGGCAATCAGGTTTTAGAACAGGCTCCCCATGTCAGGGGGAGATGCTCAAGGAAAGCCTGGGCGTGGCACTCAGTGCCTAGCTGCAGCGGCCATGCTGGGCGTGGGCCCCAGGCTGGACTCTGTGACCTCAGAAGGCTCTTGCAAGCCCATGGATGGGGTGCTTTTGTGACATCACAGCCCTTGAGCCAGCCCGGTGGCAGGCAACTCTCCCCGGGCCCGTGGCCAAGGCCAGAGCATGGGCTGAACTCGTGTGGCAGCGATGTGCCCGGCGTGTGCAGAGGCGGCAGCTGGTCCCACAGCAGCAGCATGGCTGGCCCAGGCTTCTCCATGCTCCTGCAGCTCTCCGTGCTCCTGCTCCTGGCTGCAAGGCTCGACCCTTCAAGCCATCTCGAGGGGGACGCTGTCAGTCCCAAGGAGCTGGAGCAGCAGCTCACGGGCCCAGAGCCCAGCCCCTGGGATGGCCTGCAGCCGCTCCCCCGCACCTGCTCAGCCCTGAACACGCTGCTGAGTGCCGTGCTCCTGGCATGCTGGCGGGGCGGGGGGCTCAGAAGACACTGGGGACAGGTGAGGGACGGGCTGGGGCAGCTGGGGCCAGGAGCCCCTGAAGCCTCGGGCCAAGGTGCTGTCGGGCCAGGCCTGAGAGCTGGCACGGGGCAGAAAAGCCGGGCAGGCCCCGCGGCTCCTGGGCCTCCTGCCCAGCCCTTTGGCCAAGGCCCCGAGGCACAGGGGGCTCGGCCCCTGCGCAGCCACAGGGCCTGCGCTGAGGCCCAGGGAGCCGCAGGCACGCCTCTTGTTCCTGCAGCCTCTGCCCAGGCCAGCCCAGCCCCGGCACCCGTCTCTCCCGCAGAGGCCACGGCCAGAGCCACGGGGCTCATCCCCTGCCCTCCTTGCTCAGTGTCTTGCAGGAGAAGCGCCGCAGACCCTCAGCCTCTGCAGGAAGCTGCTGCCGGGGCCGCTGCTGCTGCCAGCAGTTGCTGCGGCTGCTCAGGGACAGCCGTGCCCTGATGGAGCTGTGTCTCCAGCAGCACTCTGCTCACAAGGCACTGCCCAGATAGAGGGGCCAAAGGAGATGTGGCCTTTGGAAGACGAGGAGAATCCTCTTCCGCCCCTCGACCTCGACTCTCGGGCTCCAGCCCCGCTCTGGGCTAGCGGCACATGGGAGGGAATGCATGACCAGTGCCCACGCAAGGCACTGGGACCTTCCCGACCACGGCTGTGCTAAAGCCTCCAATTTTAGTAGTTGTTTTTGAAAGGTTTTTACTTAGAAGTTGTAGTCTTTAGAGTTAAAGACAATTGATAATATTTACATAATGAGGATTTTAGATATTGAGTTAGGGCCTAACTACACCTAGTAGTTAGTTGTTGTAGGTCCTACTAGTTAGGTGTAATAGGTCCTAATAGTTAGGTGTAGTTAGGGTGCTAGTAGTTTTTTCCTCCTTTAGGTGTAGCTTTTAAGAGTCTAAAAGTTCAATAAAGCTCTGGTTTTCCATTCATTGCCATGGTCTTTCGCTGTTCCACACGAGACGTGAAGCAGCGATCGATGGCTTTGCAGGGGAGCTCCACACCAGCACTCATGCACCAACATATGGCTCCTTCCAACAGACTTGCCTTTGGTTTACAAAAAAAAGAGAGGTGATTATAGAAGTTTCCAGAGGAATAGAAAAGGAAGTCCTCAGAGGAAGCCTTGGATGAGAGCCAAGAGTTTCTTCTAAAACCAGTGTGGTACCAGCAAGTGGATATCAGCCCATTCAAAATTCACAAAATTCTAGATATGTCTTGCATTTGGTAGAATTCCAGATTTTAGGAGTGCTGAGAGAATATTTCAAAGCATAAGCTTCAAAGAACCTATAACATTTATTTTTATATAAAAGCTTGTTTGGAAAAGAAAAAAAGTTAAAATCATTTTCTATCTCTCAAGAAATCCCAACCTGAGTCTTTTCCTTACTAAACAATAACATTCCTTGTGGTGTACCTGGTAGTCAAAAGCACATACTCCTCTGCTGTGCAACTCCCATTGTCCTTCAGTTTTTTATTCTGTGGTATGCTCTGGCCTTTTGGTCTTCAGCAGAACCAATGAAGCACTAATGTGTGAGAAAGAAGACGCTGTTACATATTTTTGAAAATTTCCATTCCAGGATCTGGCTTCACAAACAGCCAGGTCTAGGCTCCAGCTGCAGCATTATTTACAGCTTCATTTACAGCTTGATTTTTTATCATCACAACACACACACACAATCCACAGCTTCTTTAGGCCAAAGAAAAGCTACAAAATGCATTTTTAAAAGGCACCCAGCAGTTCAGTAAGCTACAGCTTTCACACTAATGATCACACAACAAGATTATAAAAATGCCAAGGCTTTATTTGACAGGAAGACTGAAAGGGAGATTTTTTTTAAATGTGCTGAAGTGATTTTACCCTTCCTTGTATTGTCTTTTCTAGTCAAGAATAAACAGGACTCACATGGTCATTACTACTATCTGTTTGTTCATTGCCAATTTCAATACCAGATGCCAGAAAAATACCAAATTGTTTATTCCTTGTTTGGTCTTAAGAAGCCTGCACACTAAGTAAAATACTTTTTTTTTAAAATAAAATCACCTGCTTTTATACAGTTCAAGACAGGAAAGGGTATGAATTTCTATTTGTCTCTTTAAGTTCAACAGCACAGCATGTTCACTCACAGAATAATAAACACTAGGCAGTAAAACTTCAAGATCATCTAAGG
The DNA here is from genome assembly GCF_963513975.1 of Fringilla coelebs. Lineage (NCBI taxonomy): Eukaryota > Metazoa > Chordata > Aves > Passeriformes > Fringillidae > Fringilla > Fringilla coelebs. The sequence continues at coordinate 55,213,291 of NC_140034.1, read as the reverse complement.
AAACATGAAGCTGAATTGCCCTATGCAGATATTCCAGTTTACCTTCCTGTTCTTTATGCTATCTGCTTTATAATTGCTGGAACAGTCTCTTCTGCCCCACAGAAAACTTCCTTGAAAACATGACTGCGTCCTGGAGTCTAGAAAAGAATGTGTGAGCTCAAGAAAACTTTTGGAATTCTTGCTGTTATTGAAATACTAAACACCACATGTTTAAATTATAAAGTCAACTGCAGGGTGGCTTTACTATGGAAATTTCATGAATAAAATATATTCAGAAGCCCTAGTTTATCCCATTGAACCTACACAGTTCAGAAAAGTTACAAGACCACATGGGTTTAAGAGTAATGTGCAATCTGTTTAAATTGTACCACGCCTCTTCCTCAGAGCATCTCAGTTGCTCATTTTCACCTACCCAGTTTTATGGCCTTGGTTTTGTTAGGTAATTTCCTCTATAGGATTCCATTCCACTGGCCTCTTGCCAAAAACATTTGGACTAGAAGAGCTGAAATCTTCAGCCATCAACAGAACAGCGTAGCTAACATACATCTTCAGGCAACTGCAGTCTGACATCTATGAACAGCACTGTGCTAAACACAAATTTCACTAAACATTACTCAGATGGTGTTTCTACCTAGCTGTGGATAAAAATGTGCAATATAGACTGTAAAGCGCGGAAATCACAGCAGACACTGTTTCTCTGTAGATTGTAAATAATACAGTTATTTTAGCAACAGAAACTCTGCCCAAGGCTCATGTTATTTGCAGCAACTTCACGCTTTCCCCTGCAGGGCCTGCCTCAACCAGCTTCTGTGTTTTTCACCTGGGCATTAGAAGGTTCTGCTGCAAATGGTTCAGAAACAAAATTTTTAACTCTGAGAATTGATGACAGTTTTTGGGGGTCCTCCTCCTGCATCTGGACTTCTCAGCTCAAGTCTCTCAGGAAAAAAAATGATGCAGAACCAGGATTCACATAGTGATTTGTATGGTAAGCAACCCATAAAAACAACATTGTAACGTTTTGTAGTGAAATTGAAAGAGGAAAGGGTATTTTGACAGGGGAGGTTTTTGGGAAAAGATGGGAAAACAACCTGTAAGCAAAGGGAAAAAACAATGTACAATAAAAACTATACATTTAGTATAAAGTGTTCAACTGTGGCACAAGATACAACTCTATGCTTTGGTGTTTGCTCTGAGGGGAAGGAAGGACCACAGGTAGGACTAAAGAGAAGCATCTAATCTGATATTTATTTCCTGGTGATATTAATTTATTTTGCTTCTTGCTGTAAAAGACTTGGGGGACAAAAAACCCCGAACATGTTTCAATGTAATTCTTACTGCAGCTCAAGCAATTTCCACCACTTTTAACTTAGATTTATCTATCATATGCCAAGCATCATTTCATCATAATGTTGTGTTCTGAGGATGACACAGAAATAATATTTCTGTGAAATATCTGCAGAACTCATTGATGCCAGGCTGCAGAACACACTGCTAGCTGTTAAGAGCAGTACTAATTCCAGTTGCAATTTTTGATTATAGAAAAAACAGGTAGGCATAATTTGGGAATTATTTCCATTGGGATTTTCATTAAACAAGACCTCCTGTTTGCTATGCAAACTCTGAACAAGCTCATCATTTACCATTTCTATCAGGAGAAGTTTTCATGCTTGTAAGTGCATTTTGACACATTCTGATAAGTAAATGGCATTGGAAACACTCAGCATACAGCAATAAGGTGAGCTTGGTGTTTTGAAGTAGGACATCTACTTGGGAACACATTTTATGACCAGTTTGTGGCAAAGAGAAGAACTTGTGAAATAGGCAATGATTCTCTTACTGTCCTAGCAACTTAGATTTCTTCTATTTTCTAGAAAAGTCAAACTGATATCATGTATCATCACGAAAGTTCCATTTCAATGCCCTTTTTACAAGGCCTGAACAGAAAAGTTCAATGTCCCTTAACCTTCAGGGGCAAAATAGATGCCAAGCCCCTAAGAAAATTGTTCTAAAAAGTGAGACAGTCCTCACGGATATATTTTTTTTCTTTCTTTGTTATTGAGAATTGTAGGAAATAACTTCCCTTGATTTGGGGGGAGTTGTTAGTTGTTCTCGCTATTTTCTTAAAGCAAACTAACTTAATGGCTGTGACAAACACAAAAGGAGGAGTAAAAGTAAAGCACCACCAGCCTCCTTCATTAAAGTGTGTTTCCCACTTCACTGGGCCTGGTAAAAGAGCCCAGGAATATCTCTACAATCCAGCAATGCTGTATTATTTGGTTTTGTTTAAATGAGGCAACACACGCCAATCCAGCAGCAAGAAAAGATTCTCTCTTTGCTGCAGTGAGGGCAGGTGCAGCAAATAGCTTCCATTAGTTCACAGATTCAAATTTTATTTCCATCATTGTCACAGAGAGACAAAACATCAATTGTTGGTCAAAGGCTAGAGAATATTTGTACAATAGGAAGCAGAAAATATTTCAAACTAATTCATGTCTACCACAAAGAAGATACCAATTTATACAAATAATGTTTTTTAAAAAAATGTAGAGATACAAATATGACTAAGGTAATCACATTATTTCCTTAAAAAACATTACCTTTGGGCAACATCAGCAAAAATAGAATTAATAACCCATTGATAAATATTAATTTGTTTCCTTTCAACAAAGATGAAAAGCATTAGTCTCTAATCTGACTTTAAAGCCTTTGCCTAAAAACTAAATATGTTTCCCCATCCCTCCAAGCTGTTGCACAGAAAGGTTTTTTTTGTGGAAAAAAGCATTTTTATTTAAAGAAAAAAATCAACATATTATTTGATTACCATTGTAACTCAGAGTTCATTCTAATTATGTGGTACTTCTAATGCTGTGTTACTTCTAAATTCTTGACATTCTTAGAGTGAAATAAAAAGAAACCAGTCAAAAAACACTTCCAGTACAAAATAATCTGTTGACTAATTTAGAAAAAAAATAATCCAAGAGTCTGTTCACAACCCTTTAGGATATTAACAAGACTTTTTGAAACCGCTGTAAATCTGTCATGCTTTTAAAAACAAAACTAAGCAACACAGTCAGAAAGGGAAAAAATTCCCACATTTTCCTGTAGCTCAAAGCCTAAGCTTTTAGAAAAGAACTGAAACATTTACTTTCAACTTTTAAGCCAGATTTAATAAATACCATAAATTAAGACATAAGACATCACATAATTCATATCCATCTTCATGAACTAAAAAGAGAGAATCTTTCATAGGGATCGGATAAAAAGTTCTTGCCCTATTAGAGAACATTACCAAATTGAACACATCTTGTATTTCCTTGCTTTGCTTCTTGGATAAGGAGCTGAATTATGGATTCCTGTATAGCAATACAGCCACTCCAATCCACACATGGGGTCACCTAAGACAGCAGGTGTTCCTCCATAAGGTAAGAAGAAATTAAAAAAACAAAAGGGCAAAGCTTCCTCAGGTTTTAGACTAGAACTTAGGAAATGTTGAAGCTTTATGGTGCAGTGGGAAAATAGACAAAATCCATCAATGCCACTTAGGCACATGGTTTTTAAAAAAATATGGAAGCCCAGGCAGAGAAGGTAAGACTGAACAGTTTGTGAGGCTGACACAGCTGTTAACCTGAATGGACTTTAGGCAGTGGGTTCCTTCCCTCTCTGTTCTCAGGTTCTGTGGTGCTGAAATGGCCCCCAAGGTATTAAAAAGTCCGTTTTCCCAGCCCCGCAACTGAAGGAGGAGTCAGGATTCCTCGGCTCTGCTTTTCAAGGTTGTTTATTTTCTCTTATCTGTTACATTCTTTCTCTGACCCGCTGAGATCTGTCCAGCAGGTTGGGTTGAGGCACACTGAACACCCTTGGGGTGGTGTTAGCTTGTTATACTAAGAACTACGTGTACTTTATTTACAATAATTTTCCAATACCTATCACCTATGTTAGACAGTCTGTCCTAAACCAATCCAGAAGCGCCACCATCCCAGCAGAAGATGGAGGACAAGAAGAAGAAGAAGGACAGGACACACCAAGATTCCTCCCTCTTCCCTCTTGAACCCCCATTCTAAAAACCTCAAAATTCTACTTTTTCACCCTGTGATAAATTCACTATCATTCTATTCAAACTCTTGTGGCTTGTAACTCCTCACACAAAGTCGGTAATTGTTTCCAAGGGCTAAAATCAAAGGCACAGGTGTCTTTGACTCCGTGCCAAGGTCTCTGAGCCCCTTGCCAGGGTCTTGAATCGCCCAGGGCAGCCAGAGGAATGTCCTGGGCTCTAACACTCTGTGAGCTTTCATGGAGGGCTGTGAACAGCAGCAGCTCAAACATCCCAGATTGCTGAGATCACAGGGAGCAGTGCACACCAACTGCACCACCAAGCATTCTGACACAATCTGAGAGCACTCACAAAGAACAGGCCTGAGTGACCTGTCCATGGTCCAGCCTCAGCCACCACCTACACAGAAACCCTGGCTTACCAAAAGGAACTCATCTTTGGGGAGGGAGAGCTGGTGTCACACTTCATTTTATACTTTTTTTTTAGGTCTAACATTAGCAGTGAAGGTTTCTATCACCTGCCATATAAGGCTTTATAGCCTCATGTACATAAGAGACCATGAATTTGACTATTTCCAACATAAATAAATCTTTGAATGTATCCCACTTATTATAGGAATGATACCCCAGATTAACATATGCTACAGTAGTATTATTAAATGTTAGGAAATTTTTTATAGAAAATAGTTCTGACACCAAAAATCTAAAGCTTTAGAATTGGCAAAAAAAAAAAAAAAGTGCTTAGAGATTCTGTTTTTTATTGTCCTTCAAGAAGAGGAGGATTTCCCCTCAAAGTCCTCCTCTCTCTCATTCCCATTGTCCATTTTCCCCACCATCACCATTAAGAATTCCTGCAATGTTTTACAACTTTTAACAAGTCTGTTAGGCAGCTAAATCAGATTAAACCTAACTGTAATAAAATACTACACCAAGTGAAGACAAATAATAAAACCAGGGAAAACCTCTCAAACTCTGCAACTGCAGTTTTCTCTCCATTTTAATTCCTAGGGCAAGAGAACCATGGAGTTTACCACAAATGTCACATCCTAACCTCTATTACTGGCAGGAGAAATCTAGAACACTGACTGAAGTCTTGCTAGATACCATCGCCAAAAGCTGATTGCTTTTTTTCTTCCTGCTAAATAAATATCTAGCTGAGCTGAAAGAGAACACAGATGGAGGCTAAAGGTGGCTTAACACTACTAATTCATGCATCATGCTGCTGGGCTTTGCATTTCACTAGACTGCTTTCTTTGAATGAATCTGATCAGAGACCAACAGTTTCATTAACTGGTCAAAGCTGGCTGGTTTGGAACATGAAATATTTGGCAAAACTGTAAATTAGGGGGTGCATATTTACACATTTTTCTTTGAGGGAAGCAGAGGTCATTCATAAAGAAACTTAATGGGCAGTAAATCTTATGATAACAGTTAAAAAAAATTCAGACATAGCTGACAGATCAAGTATGAAGAAGTGAGTTCTGCAATCACTAAGCTGGAAAAACTCTATTCAGGACATGTTTGTCCTCCAGTGGTTATGAGATAGTGCAAAAAGGTGAAGACTTATCTTTCCCAGAGGGCAGTTTCCACTAACCACGTATAAACATGAAATCCATGAGCACTGGCTGGAAACACTGCTACTTTTCTCTCCTAGTTACAGTTGGAAGTGGAAAGTTTTCTTATTGCAGACTAAGACAATTGTCAGATAGTTACAGAACTGCAATATTTTTAAACCTGAGGTTGCTCAGAAACACCCAGATCCTATTTCAGTGAAATGCCCTCTCATAGCAAGCCTTTCACATCATAGATAGTACATAAAAAGGTAAGAGTCACAATTTCCATCTTTTTTTTTGTGACATGAATGTACACCTTCAAAGCTATTATACCCCTCAAGTACAAAAATGAGAATTTACAGAACTTAAGAAGTTTAACATTTAAGTCGCAAAATGAAAAGCAGCTTCTCCTATCTTTTATTGCATTTAGTATACCTCACATTTAGGCAACAATGGAGTCATTTTTACTTTTGTCTGCCCCAGAGAATACTTGTGCTTTGAACACCTACGCTGCAGAACAGGGCCATAGGATCCAGAATATGCAGCTTTACATTCCTTGAACCAGTTTCAGACACACAGTGAGGACTGAAGGACTGACCCTGGTTAGCTTAACTCAGTTTTCTTCACTTGCAAGACAACTTGCAGAAGAACAACTTTGCCCTCCTCATATAATAGAAATAGAAAGATGAACATGTGCTGCGGGTTGGGTTTTTTCTGTTCTTTCCTTATTACCTGTGGAATACCTTAGAAACTGAGTTTCTAAGAAGGACTGATGGCTGGGTGCTTGAAACAGGCTGGGAGGGAGAACTCCTTTGGTTTTTTGGGAATTTCTCAGGGGAGGGCAGAGATATCTCGAGAATGGGGGCTCTTGCCATGGAGTTCTGATACAACTCATCCACCACGTCAGGATTTCTGCTCATCGCCACCGTTCCATCCTGCTGCTCCCCAGAGTCCTGTTGGGGCACTGCTGGGGATCGGCTGCCCCAGGGCTTGTGGAGCAAAGCCTCTCCTCCATCCCTCCATAGCCATGTGCTCCGCAAACCCGCCCCACAGCGCCCCCTGCAGCCGCGGGGGAATCACTGCACCTGCCCTGCCCACTGGGAGCCAGCAGTGCCCCTGCTGGCCGTGCCCGGAACTGCACCCAGGGGAAAGCACCGCAGCCCGAGGGCTGGGACTGGGTTTGTGCTTCTGTCTGCTGCTGCTGCCCCTGTGGTTGGGGTTTGTTTGCTTTATTATACATACTGGTAAAGAAATGCTATTCTTATTCCCTTATCTTTGCCTGAGAGCCCCTCGATTTCAAAACTCTAACAATTTGGAGGGATGGGCTTTACATTTTCCATTCCAAGGGAGGCTTTTCTGCCTTCCCTAGCAGACACCTGTCTTGTAAACCAAGACAATGTGTCATTCAGATAAGATTTCACTCATGTTAGATTTCTCAGTATTTAAGACTCCCCCTCACTCCTTCCCTTTACAGTTTATTTTTGACAGGCATGACAGGAAAAAAAAAAAAGACAGTTAAGGATGTCAGATTCACAGGACAATAAAAAAAAAAGAAAACCCTCTTTTTTTTCAGTATTGTGAAATCATTGTGATATGGAGATGACCTGTAACACAGGCAAAATTGCAAAGAGACTTTTCTCTGAAAGAAAATTTTCATTGCGCAGAGGAGCACTTCTCCTGGTGGCTCCAGTCAATGTTAGTGTGCTCAAGCATAGGATTCTGTGACTAGCAATCTGCTAGTTTTGGTGAGTGATTTGTAAATGCACTGATCACCACGTGGAACATTTGGTCTCATTAGAATAATTTCAAGATTTGACTGGTTAGTGTTGTCATCTTATTAAGATTTCAGAAAAAAAACTATTTCTCTTCTGTGACTGTTAATACAAATAGTCTTTGAGACACCTTCCTTGCAAACAATAATGGGAAAAAACAGCCCAACTTCCCTGCCCTCTAGAATGTAATTTTGTGTCTATGGATGTAAGGGAATCTGATACTAGCCATCAAGATTCAGTTTAATCTCTGAACCTGCCAAAGAAAACCTAGCTTACAGAAAATACCAACCAACCAACCAACCAACCAACCAACCAACCAACCAACCAACCAACCACTCAGTTACTCAGTAAAGCACAGGATGGCATCAACACATATTCAATGTCAATGCCTTTCTTAATTCCTGACTGGCATTCAGAGTCCAGAGCAGTGCACATATCTGCCTTTTGTCATACAGAGGATGTCACCACACCAGTCTTTTGAGAGGCAATAGACAGGACATGCCCCTGCTTTCTCAAAGGCTTCCATCCACAAGAACCATCTCTGCGCTGTGCTTCACAAGGAAGGTTTCAGGCAAGTTTAACTCTTGGCAAGACAGCCATAGCTGACAAATGCAAAATCAGCATGGGCTGCTGCCTCACCCTTCCCTCACACCCTGAATTATTCAGGTTTTGGCATTATGATATGGTAATGACCGAGGTCTGTGCATGCACCTTCACTCATCATCAGGCAACACACAATTAAGTTTACTGTGGTGAACTTAAACAAAAGCCACCTGTTCACAGGATAGGGTGGAGGTGATGGGATAGGAGAGCTTTACCTAAGCATAGGGTGCATCTAAAACATATCTGCAATTAAAGACAGTGAAACAGTTTCCCCTCCTCCAGGCTGGGAAAGTCTTATCAGAAGATTTTGCCTTTGAAAATGGAAATTGCCAGTAAATTGAAAAAAATTACTACTTAGCAGCCAACCATTAAAAGACAATTACACACTGACAAGCAAGTTGGTAGCATTTCATCACATTTCATACAAAAATGAAAACAGAAATTCAAATAAATTCTCCATTATTATTTTAGCGCACCCCTTTTATTAACAGACATTTTCTTTAGCAGGTACTAAATGTGATAAGTGTCATATTCTCAAGTTATTGAGTGCTGCTTTTCCATCAGTTTCAGACTAAGTTCAACTGATTGTTGGGCAGATGGTGTTAAAGGACCATCTGCTTTGAAACTATAATCTGTATCAGTCAGATTGAGAACATAATGTGTTCTCAATCTGACTGATATATAGTTTCAAAGCAGTGATTGAAGCACTTTGATATACCATTTCCTGATCCTCCACCATCAGACAGGAAAGTTTCCTTAGTTACACTGATCCTGTCTCCTCAGTAAATTGTGTTCCAATTATTATGCAAGCCACGGAAGTCTATTTTAAGAGTCTTTGCTTTTATTACCGTGCATATGGAGGAGGTTTTCTCCTGACAAATGAATAATCTGTCTTGACCTAGCAGGTGTGTCTTCCTTTCAGATTTTTTAAAATAACCTCCTGAAAAATAATCAGGAAGATTGAAAGGGAACAAACTAGAATTCTGCTGACAGGCATATGCACTGTGTTTAACAGCATCCAAGAACAGTGCCATGCTAAAAAAAGCACTAAATCCACACTTATGGCAGAGCAAGTGAATCAAGTGAGAACATCCACGAATTTCCTTTTCAGGTCAGCACACAGCTCCCATCCTCTGCTCTTCCTTGTGCTAATGGTAATAGTGTAAGAGTTGAAGAAACTTTAGTGTCACTTACCACCCCAGCTAGAACCAGCTCCTGGCTGCTGAGATCTTCTGAAGCCAGAGCAATGCAGGTGCAAGACATCACTGCCTAGCGGTACACAGGTACCATCAGACAGATGTTCCTCCTTCAGGCATGCAGTGAAATAAATCTTGCCACAAACAGTCCATATGCATTCTTCAGGATCTTTAGAAGCATCTGTCAGGTTTTTTTCTGGCAAGCATCTTGGAACCAGTGAACAGGTTGCAGCTGAAGAAACGCTTCAAAAAGCATTGGCAAGGTGTAGCCAACACCTTGAGAGAGCATCCTTGACCACTACTAAGTTTGGAGGGTTCTTGTTCAAAATACAACTCATTGAGTGGTCCTTTTGCAAGTCCTCTGCAACTGGATGGTTCAGACTGACAAAAATTTGAAAGCAGAAAAAAGAAAGGTGAGCTGAGAAATCCCTGTAAAAAGATTAGCTTAGCTGGGGTAAATGAATCTACCTCAGTCTTATATGAATCTAAGCCAATTCAATGAGATTCATTTAAAATAATCTCCCTTTAAGCTTTATGACAAACTGTGACCTCCAGGCCTTGCATCAGTAGCTGGTTCAAGTAGGCTGAATAAGGAGAAAAATCCATAAATTATTTGATTTTTCTAGCTCAGAGCTTTGGCCATGTGCCCAGTGAGCTCTTAATTATTTTAAGTCATTCAGCCAAAGCAATGAAAATACCTCCTCATTAATAAGAACTAGGTGTTTAAGTGCCAGTTTAGAGTGTAACGAAGGACAGAATATCTCTAGTTTGCTGACAGAAATAAAACCTGGAATCTGGCCTTTGCTCCTCCTCTGAGCACAATCAGGATGATCTCATCAACACCCAGAACTATGAGACAGACTTCCTGTAATGCCTGGTGACCATTACTGTCAGCAGAACTACCAGATGGGGAGCACTTCACTGAGAACTTGGGCAAGAGCAGGAATATCTCACAGGGAATGCTGGAATTTTGTTCATGCTTGGTATTTTGTACCAGTGTTGGGTGGTTAAAAATCTGTAGACATTTTGCATATTGCAAACCTTCCTGCTTCTCTCAACTCTGCCTCTCTGTTTTGTACCAGATTTCAAATGACCAAATGCAAGTGGCAACACGGGATTCCTTCTCCTCAAGTTTGGCCACAATTTATTTGGCATGTGACTGTGTAGCATCACAGAACAGTTAAGGTTGAAAAAGACCTAAGAGACAATCAGGTCCAACTGCTAATCCAGCACTGTCATGTTCTCCAGGTACACATACACATCCAGTTTTTTGAGAACTTCCAGGGATGGTGATTCCACCACTTCCTGGGCAGTCTGTTTCAATGCCTGACAACCCTTTTGTTGAAGAATTTTCCCTAATATCCAACCTGAACTTTCCGTGGCACAACTAGAGGCCATTTCCTCTCATCCCATCATATTACCTGGGAGAAAAGACCAATCCACCGGGCTCCATCCTCCTGTAGAGGGTGATAAAGTCTCCCCTGAGCCTCCTTTTCTCCAGATTAAACAAGCCCAGCTCCCTCACCTTTTCCTCTGAGTTGTAAAGGAGAGGGATACAGAATTAGCCTCCTTCTAGAGAGTCTTAGGTGATTCTTAGGTACAGTGTTTGCATCGTGTTCCTCATACCTAATCTGGTGATTTGTAGCCTATTGCCTTCTATTTCACAGGAGTGTACAACAATAAAAATATCACCATCTTTTAAGGGGATGAAACCAGCATGGAATAAACAGGCCACAAGGCTTGCAGATTTCAGTGCTCAAGGAAAGCCATAGCCAGGCAAGAATTTAAGCAAGCAAAGAATACAATAACTCCAGGTTCTGAAGATTTGAGGAGTTTTACAGTATGGCTTAGCTAAAACTAAGAACCTTAACACTTACTGCATTTTCATTGCTATCATTAGCTGAAATACATGACAGAAACCACAGGTGCATTCTCCAGAAGGACTCATTAGCTGACACATAGGTAAAACACAACTGCAGCTGAAACTTCCACTTGAAGAAACAGCACTGGTCACATAAAACATCCAGGCACCTGTAAGGGGCTCCACTTTAAGAATGCTTGGTCTAAAAGTGAAGATTTCTATCCATTATGTTCTCCATGCTTTCAGACAACTGCAATTTCCTTTAATGAAGAAAAGCTTCCCTTCACCTCCTGCTAAAAAGATCCCCAAAGATATGTTAATTTTTCTTTAATGTATTATCTTTTCCACCACCACAGCTGTCTTGTCTGCCTTTTTCTCAAGGACTGATGCAATTGCAAATACTTTCCTGCATCCCATGATAGATTTTATTAATGACATCAAACAGTTTCATGCTTTGCCTCGTTATTAAGTTCTGTGCTGGCAGCGGATATTGCATTCCTTTGTGTAAGTTCTGTAATTTTTCTGAGTTTTGATAAGGCCATTAATCACAACACAACTATGCTGATCCAGACCATGCTGGTGTCCAAGACAACGCTATAATAACCACTCTTTAATAACCATTCTCCCTTGCCTACCACCTGGAGATATTTTCTCTGCTTAAGTTGTAGTCTTTTTAATAAATATGGGAGAAGATGAGGACTAAACTAACATGATGGTGTTTCAGTAAAATGTCCTCAAATAATTGGGATAGGGCTGACCTTATGAACTCAGCTCATTATGTGGGATTTGACCTCAAATCCTTGCGACTTCACTGCTAGTTGAAAACATTCGACATCTGTCAATATTCAGACTTAAATGATGCAAAGTATTTGAAAATTCATAGTTATAAAGGAATATAAATAGCACTGAAATCTTTGCTCCTCAGTAGCCTGACACTGAAAACCTTCTGCTGACTGCAAGCATTAGGTCTCCTTGCATTTGCTAACCAAAATCCTGCTTTCTCTCCAAATAGCTGCTGACAGGTCAACATCTAAAGAAATCACCCTGACCAAGAACACAATTGAGCAGCATTTGGCAGGCTGCTAGCCTCATTTCTCTCTTAATTTTTTAGGTTTTGCACCATTCTGTCTGGGTACTGAGAGTTACTGAGATGTGCACTTCAAAATTATGTTTCCCATGACCCCACAGAGGTCACATACATGCCTCTAAGCACATCCATATATAAAGCACAGACACTGTGTCACATACAAACCTCAAAAAATGAGGACTTGATTATTGCAGGGGGGGAAAGACACATACTGAATCCATTTCCTTCTTGTCGCCAAGCTTTGCTTCCTTTGTAGCACCTCCAGCCACCGGCTTTATTTGGGATGCCTGAAGTACAGAGGTTACATATCCCAGGATAAAGCACACTCAGCACTTCAGAGGATTCAAACCCAGCAGATCTTAACTGCAGCAGGGTACAAAAGGAGCTCCTTGCATTAGCCCTGCACACAGCCAGCCTGCTGCAGGAGACTGCCTGAGCAGGGCAGTGGAGCTCCTGTGAGTCTGACTCCTTCCCTGAGTGTTCCCACTAAGTATTTAACACCCTGGGTCTGAGCAAGTCTTTGTTTGACTTAGTACCTGTCCTCTGCAGCAGCCAATAGCAGCAAATAACCCACAGAGAGCATGTATGGAGTACACCACAAAGGTTTTCTTTCTCCACGATATTCTTCCAGCCTATAGAGATTTAGGGTCAGCTGAGTTCCTGAGTCAAAGGCTGTGCTCCAGTGTCCTAAAGCCCTGACTGAATCTTCCAGAAATACAGGGAATTGTCAAAGCAACCTTGAAGGCAGACATGCCCCAAACCTTGACAAATGAGCTGAGGAACATGCACAGAGTGGTTTTTTCCTCCTTAGTTTAGTTTCTTTCTCCCAACCTTCCACCCTTTGATGCCTCTTGCTCTATTAAAGGACAGTCAGAAGACATCTCTGACTGACCACCTCAGTCACCTCTCTTCCATTTTAGATTATCTGGTTATCCCTTGTTCAGAGGACAAGGTCTAGGGCAGACACATGTGGCTGAATGCAGGAACTGCCTGCTTCAGGCTGTGCATGCAGCTCTTTTTTCTAGTGCTAGCACCTGTCTAGCCCAACAAGCAGTGAGCTCAGGAGGGCTCCTGGAAGACAGTTCAGCTCTGAGTTGCACAGGAGCCAAGGCACAGGAGAGGGTGAGACTGTGTTGTGCTGAGCAGCAACAAAAGCCACAGCAGTGAAAAACTCAGCCTCTGTGGAACTCTGCAGACAGGGCTACTCTGTAATGTTTCCTCATGTACTACCATGAAGAAAACAAGCTCACCCCATCCATGGGTGGGTATAAATGGGTGATCTTAGGTGCTTCCTTACAAATAAAGCTAATGGTTGGCCCTTTTGGATGTGAAAAAGTCTGGGTTTGCAGGTACAGAGTCAGCTGTGGCTTTGCAGAAGACAAGAAGTGCACTCATTGCATTCATCTGTCACACAAGTCTGTAAGAGTCAAGTGATTTTAGGGCTCTCTTACAGAATATTACAGCTTACTGTGCTTGGAAACAGGCAATATAACTCCCCAAGTTTCAACAAACTCCATTAGTTACCCCACATTTAATTTTTCTTCAATAAACTTGTTAACACCATCTCATTTCAGGAGTCTCCAGATAGCCAGGTTTGGTTTTGTGAAGGGAGGAAGAAAATATGTTTGCTTTGCTTTGTTGTACAACAAAGTTTACTCTTAAATCACTTTTTAACTATTAATCGCATTCCCATATAATAGTGTTAAACACCTAGTGTTTAATAGTACAGCAGTAGAAATAGAGCTCCTGGCTCTCTGATGGCTCTGATTCACTTCCCAGGCAGCCCAAAATACATAAGCTGTGTGACTGAAAACAGGATTAGGTGTTCTGCCCACAAATGAATAAAAGCATGTCCTTCATGCAGCATTTCATGAAGCTTTCTCTGGTCAAGTGCAGGTGACACTATGATAGAATTAAGTTACACTAAGAGTAGGGGATCCAAAAGACAGGGACAGGAGTCACCTGGAACTCCAAACTAGTGGATATAACACACAAGGGAAGAATTCTGATCCAAACATCCCTATTCTTTGTGTGAAACTTCAGTGAAACTATTAGATTGTAAGCCTATATATAATTGGATACAGTAACTGGAAAACAAACTTAAAAGATGGTATGTGCAAATGTCCCACAAATACAGGAAATTATTACAGTAGCCTGGAATGCAGAGAAGGCCCAGCCCTTGACAACTGCTAGGTTAACCAGAATCAAGACATGCTTTATATTGTTATTCCTCTGGAATGTTAACCTTGCTAAGCCCTCACACAATTTGGAAATCTGCCCATCAGGTATGGAGTTCATGCTTTCATAACAGCAACAACATCTAAAACATGGGAGAAAGCAAACCTCAAGCACATATTTTATTTAGAGCAGTATAAGTGTTAGTGATAGCAGAGCACTCTTTCTGGAAGTCAAATCACCAAAAACCACACCAAATCAAGAAGAGACTACAATGACTGATCCTCCTCTCACTTCCCTTTCAGAATAATAAAACCTGTGTTGTTTAGAACTATTTCTTAAGTTTGAGAAAGGGAAGGTTAAGAACAGACATCAGAAACCTTTTCAGTTTCAGACCCCATCCCCAAACCCACACAAGCCATGAATAAACCCGAGAAGATCAAGCTGTGCCCAAACATGCAAGTGCTAGAACATACTTTTGTGAAAATGAGTCAAATTTATCTGAGCATAAGCTAGAATTAGAAAAATAGCAGATGGCAAATTGCAGCACCACTGAAATTCCAACAGCTTATTTTGAAATGTTAATTCTTAAAATAAGGTTTTAGAGTTGAAATAGGATTCTCCAGAGACCCAGGAAACTTAGTTCAGACACAGAAACTCAGATTATTGTCAAAATTGACTGGACATTATTATCCAGCTGCAGTTTTCTATATTCTCCTCACATCAGAGGAGAAGCTGTTCCAGGTGTTCCTCTGGCTGTCATAACTGGGAACTTTTATTTTTAAGGTATTCTCACTTTAGACCAGTTACTCCTGCCAGGCTTGAAAGAACTCCTCATACCTTCCTTCCCAGCCCTGTAACTCAGCCCTAAAGCTGGTTGTACTTCAGCTGCAGTAACTTCACAACCTTTTTGCCACACTGCTGTGGGTCCTTACATTGGGGAGCAAATTCCCTCATGGACACTAAGGCGCTCTCACCCTTTTAGGTCAGAGCTACATTAATGAAAAGGAAAAGAACTAAAATCCTTGGGTTTAGTGTCCTTGGCAGACTGAATGAAGCCAAATTCCCTGTAGGCTTCCTGCTTATGCTGAACCAATGATTCACACTGTGCACCCAGTTTCTTTGCTTTCCTGGGAGAAACAAACCAGTTTCAGGAGTGAGGGGAAGAACCTCACCTTCCATACCTTTCTTCTCTCCTAAGCCTGTTCAGGAATTAAAAGCAAACAGGACAGATGTTCTTTTGGCCTCCAGAAAATGCTTTTCCCCCCCATACTGCCACCAGACAAATCCAGGATACTCCAAAAGCCACCCTGGGAACACCACTTTCCCACGCCCTTGTGGAAAGACAAGCAACACAGGAAAGCCTTGCTGTGAAGCTGCCAGCCTGGGCTCTTCACGGCTCAGAGGAAATGAAGCACTGGCATTATTAATCCCTCCCAAAGCAGCTTGCTTACAGCTCTAGGGGAAGAAGAACTTGGGGAATGAAAGGCAGGAGCTCAGGCTGGTTTGCCGTGAGCACAGAGCCTCACCCTGCTGCCCCAACACACAGAAAAATCCTGGCTACCAACAAACCAGGCACAGAATTTAAAAGCAAAACAGCTCCCCTCTAGGAACTGATCTCACCACCCACATAATTCCTCCTCATCACCTACCAGCAACTCCCCCGGTAGTGCAGCTGCTGTCTCTCCTAGGAAATCAGTATAGCTCCATCATTCTGGGTCAAAAACATCCCTCGATGCAACACCTCCACCAGCCATCTTTCTCAAGGCCACACTTCCTTTTGGAGCAAAACTGAGAATCAGCTAAGCCCAGCCCTTCTACCAGAGGGTTCTGGCCAGGTGGGCTCAGCCCTTTGCCCAGCTGCCAGCACTCCCTGACACAGGTGCTGGCACTTAGCTGAATGGCTCCAATCAGGGACAGCTCGATTTAACGAGCTACAAGGGAAGCCAAAGTAAATCCCAGGTTGTTTAATAAGGTGGCTTTTTTTTCTCATGGGTAGTTGCTGAGGCTAGAGCTGTGAGTACCGCACAAATAGTCCTGTAGAGACCACAGAGCCTGCCTGTAGAACTGCTTCTGACTTCCAGGAGCTGGCACAGGAGAGTTTTCAGGTTTTCCTCGAGTTTCCTGCTGTTCTAGTCCTATACCAGACTCTATAAATAATTATTTGTATGTGTATTTTCTCTTTTCTTTTTATGTTTCACTGTAGAGGTGGATTTATCATAGTCAGTATTTCTTAAGGCACAGCTGTTTCAGCTGACAGTGATCCAGGCTAACATTGAAGTCAGGTCACAATTTACATTACAAACACTGATTTCTGGAATCTTACTACCCTTGCATAAAAATGCCCTGCAAGCAGAAATAAAGCTCTGTGGGGAAAAAAAAATTAAAAGAACTAAGATATTAAAGAACAAAACCAGTGACGCAGTTTTGCACCTACTAACACTGGGTTTATGAACCTGTTTTCACTTTTCACCAGTCAGCAATCTGACCCTTTAAAGCTCATATTTTCTCAGTGCAAAACAAAGCAGGCACATGCAGATGATGTCCAAGTGCCCATTATAAGAGACTGACAGCTGCAGCCAAAGCCTTGTGGCCACCAGGACAGGACAGTTTGTACTGCTTAAACAAACATGCTAATGAAGGTTTGCTTTAGAAAAAATGAGAAACATTTGAGCACCCTGCACATTAAATCCTCATTTAACGATGGGAAGTGTTGTGCTTCTTTCCAACATCCAGGCACAGTGCCACAGCTTCAACAAGCTGCTTAATTTTCTCTCTAATGCCTAAATCTATGTGATGGATATATGGTGCCATATCACCCTCAGCTGGGAATTGCCTGAACTTTATTTTTTTCTGTCACAGTGTGTATGCTCTTCCAATGTTTTTGTGATTGTAAAAGATCAGTAAAGAAGGACTACTTTGAAAGTCTTTGAAAAGGAAAAAAAATCCATGAGGGAAATTCAAGCAATAGAAAACCTGAGACCTGTTGTGCAGCACAAAACATTTAATGAGAAGCAGAAGCAGCCTTTCAACTGTGACAAATAATGAGATGCCACTGCAGGACCACTGCTGGAAGACATTTAAGAGGGCATCAGAAAAGTGAGTGCTCAGCTTTCGGGAAGCATTTTGTTCCCAGGGCCCCATCCTTGCGGATCAATAGAGTATTTACTGTTGGCAGTGATTCTGAGTTACTGCTGGTGCTGTTACATGGACACCTCAAAGGCATTCTCATCAGTCTTTCCTTCTCAATTAAAGTTGGTGTGCAAAGGCTGTGGTCCAAATTCAACAGGAACTTAAACAGCACAGCACTTTTAACATATTAATGATGAACTGGGGTCTTTGGGGCGATTTCATCCCATCCTTGAGGCCAGGCTGGCCCACAGGGCAGTGCCACTCTGCCTGCAAGACATTGCCACCCCTGCCCTGGTTCTAATATCAGCACTTGTCTACTGACCTGGCAGGAATTTTTTATTTGGTCAAGTTTCACCACAATGCAGTGTAAATGGAAGAAGTAGGTTACAGTAGATGAGTGGGATAGTAAATATTTCAACTGGAGAATGCAGAAAACATGAAACTGAATATTCTTGATCCTACTTGCTAACACTCTCTCCTGGGAGACTCAGATTCTGCCTTCAAACTGGATGGACAAGTGAACTGAGAGTGAAACAAGCCTGTGCTCCTCAGTGTCTGTTTGTTGCTGCCCACCTCCCTTGTGCTTCTGGGGGGCTGTGCCAGTGGGAAAGACAAGTAAATATATAACTTTGCATCAGCTTTGACTTGGTAGGAGTGCCATGGTGTTTAAGCAGTATTTCATATGAACAATGGCTGAAGCCTGACCAGGACTGTGTTAGGTGGCAGCTACAGTCTCACAGGAGAAAGCTCTCATGAAAAGCCTCTGAGTGCATGAACCTGTTCTCTCAGCTGCTCAATTTCTTCTGTTATATCTCTTGCTGTCCTCAAGGTTATTCAGCTCCTCTTTATCACACTGCAATTCTCTTGCACAGTTTCCCAGCTGTATTCCAATAGGGAGGTTCATTAGCAAACTCTTCATTATTTCAGACTGGTCATTAATGAAAGCCTCATGTGTTTGGCCCCAGGCAGATTCCTTGAAGATCTCTAGTAGTCAAACCCCCTCTAGCCTCATAACTACTCCTAAGGAGGTGCCAGCCTCACCCTACATCCTCAAATCCTGAAGCTTCCTCATAATACCCAGTGTGTGATTTATCTTATTCTGCTAAGCACTGAATTAAAGCACTACCACTTGCAGAAAGGTGTGGAATTCTTAAAATGCAGCATTTCTATCCTAATGCAAGCAGGAAAAAGATGATGGCCTGGGAAAATAAAAACTTATGAGAGGACTAGAAGGGAAAATATTTGTATTATATCAGAATCAGACAAAACATTATGAGCTGCCCTGAAATATAGTGGTACCAGTAAAAGCCACACACTGTGATCCCAGCAACATTAAAGAGGTAGCAAAAGGCTCATTATAAATTTATCAGGAAACAGTAAAGAAAGAAAATGGTCATTTTTTTCCAAGAAGCAGAAATCCTGATGTGTCACACACTTTTGTTAAAATACAACAATGGATGAACATTAATTAACTTGTAATACACATTAATCAAAGAGAATGTTTCATTATTGCCCAAAATAAAACAAAAGGCCTCTTTAGACTTGTGTGGCATGCCAGATAATTAGCACAGCCACCCACCAACTTGGCCAGCTGAAGAAAGGAATATTTACCAGCCAGAACCACCGATGGAGGGAAGCACCATTTTTGGTCCAGTCACCACCTGGATCTTGCAGCATAGAAAGGTGTTCTCATAGCAGGGCCAGTCACTGGAGCCCCTGGAATGAGTCAGGCATCAGAACACTTAGGGAGTGACAATTATAAAAAGTATGGGATACACTTCATTGAACCAACTTAATTGAACAGCTACAGGAGCTGGCAGGGATCCTCAGTTCTTGTGCTGCTTCCCAATGCTGTTAGATCAGGATCTTCTTTCCTCCCAGTTCTCCTCCACTTTCTCATCATTGCTCACTCACCCACCTTACAGTGCACAACCTGTTTCCTCTGTCCTGTCCTGAATTCTGTCACATCCACCTTGGCACCAAGCCTTATTTCTTGCTCTTTGTGCCATCTGACCAGTTTCCTTTCTCTGTTTTGTTTCATTTTTAAACTCCTGGCAGAGTTTTAAACTCCTTTATTCTACACTATACTTAACATTATGTTAGCTTGATAAAATACCGTCAACTTGTATTTGGCCAACTTTTATTTCAATAGGATTTGGCCTTCTGTCTAATCTGGTGTCTAAAAGGTATCTGGCAAGTTTATTTGGGGCATGCAATCCTGAAAAGCACTGTTTATGTTGGATAAATTAATAAGTAACCCCAGCCAAACGCAGCTGTATGCCAAAATAACATTGGAGGCTTTATTTCATCTATTATTTCATATACTATAAAAACATATATGCCCCTGAGTATAAGAAAAACCATGGTAATTACTATTCAAAAATTTTAAAAAGCTAAAACATTATGAAGAATACAGAACCATTAAGGTAAGATTTCTTAAATATGTTTATATATTACTTGTAAGACAAATTTGCAAGGGTATGAAAAGTACAGCCAAGAATTAATGAATTAGGAGATTCCAGGATTAAAACTGCACAAATTCATTATGATCAACAACTTTACTGCATGCACAGGTACTATTTCTTCTATGTGAGCTGTGCTTTATTCAGATTGCTCTCTTATTGACCTCCTCTCCACTATTTGATTTTGTCTTACTCATTCACTGGGCAAAAGCTGTACTCAGCACACACTGTTCCATTACTGCTTTAGAGGAGCAGTATTGGCTTTCAGTGGGTGAGAATCTTGCTCCCTGTCCTCCCACATGAAGCTGATTTCCCAGCAGAGAGTCTGTGCTGGGCAGTGGAGAAGGGTTAACGTGGCTGTTCAGTGCCTCCCTGGCAAACACACATCCTGCTGCCCACAGCAGAGGATGCTGCAGAGGGTAACAAAAGCAGGTTAGATGAGCACCATGCCCATGCTGAACCCCTTGGCTCCCAGGAAAGCTAATCAGAGCTGACATCTGTGCTGCCTGCAGTGCCAGAGAGGCTGAGAAATGTCTGCTGGGCTGCACTGACACGGACACAGCTGATGGGCTCTGCCTCATCTCTTCTTATTATGAGGAGTATGAAATCTGCAGAACAGTTTTTCCCTAAAACTCTGTGACTGAGTTGATACTGTTGATACCTACAGAGAAGAACGTTCCCAAAAAAAAGAGTACTATTTAAGGAAGCTATCAACATTACTGTGCTTTAATTGAAATGGCTTAGTGCACAAACATTTCTGGTGGAAGTGACACCACAGAGGTGACACTTCCCAGAAGAGCTCTAGAACCAGACTGTTTATTGCTCTAAAACACATTAAAAATTACTGGATAGGCACTAGACGGTAGCTAAGGCTCTTTGTCTGAATTAAGCCTTGAGTGACTGGCACCAGATACCCTTGGCCAGCAATTCCTCTTGATATTACAGCCTGCGGTATAATACCAGACTTTTACCAAGAAATCTAAGAGATCCTTTTATTTATGCTTTCACTCATTCACATTCTTAAGCCAGGAACTTCTTACTTCTAAATAAACAAACATGCTTAAATGTCTGAAAACCAATAGAAAATGACCATCTTTGGTGACATGTGATGAAAAAGTCAAATCAGGTTTTTGTCATTTTTGTCACATTGTAGGGGTCACACCCCAGGATTTTTACCTCAGTAAGACATGGAAAATAACTATGACATTCAGCTCTGTCTTTATTGGCAATGTCTTTATTTAACAAAATGTACATACCCATGTGTTAAAAATGCTTGAGTTGGGTAATAATAATAATAAATAGGAATGTTATGTTGGGTGTGTTTTGTCCATGTTGAATATATTCATAAGGCCCTAAATTACAATCAGCATGTTTGTAGGTGCTGCACACTCCATTGTCTTCAAAAATCCATTTTTAATTTATAAGAGACTGTTTGGAAGTGGGTTCTGTTTGCACAAAAGGCTGTGCTCTGTAGATCTCTGTGTGCACTCAGAACTGAGGGTCAGCCTGGAGCATCCAGACAATCCTGTTTACTAATTCATGGAGTGTTTCACAGCAAGCCAGAAGGACACAACAGGAGTATTCTCACTTCTTGGTATTCTGCAGGGGTGGAGAGTTTATTGGATTTTCCTCAGTCACCTGTCACGCCTTAAGCATCTCTAGATCATTAATAATCAATGGATCCATTTAGATAAGAATAATAATGCAGACAATTGAAAAACATCCAGGCTTCCTGGAAGGCTTGTGGTCACAGTCACAAATGAATTCTCTGTTCAGCCCTCCTGAGTAATAACTACTATTAGAAGAGCACATTTTGGAATGCCAGAGATGCTAGCTTTGATGATACTCTAATAACTGCAGTGTAATATTTGGGTTGTTTGTTCAAACACTGCACAATTATGCTGCCTTTACATTTGTCATCTTTACTGAGATTCTGAGCTCTGTTTAGACCTTTAGACCTCATTGTATATTTAGTTACTACAGCAGACCCTACAGTTACAAAACTAAAAATGTTCTCTCTTAGAGATCTTCTTTCTCAGTTTTGGAAATCATTATTCCTAAGTCCAAAGCAGGAAATACCCAAGATCCAAGAATACAGAGCTCTTATTGTCCATATATGTGAAGTCAATTCAATCTCTGCTTCATGTTCCCATCCCTTTTGCCCGTCCTCTGTGCTTGCTGCATGTGTGCAGTGACAAAGATTTGGAGTTAGATGGGAAAAAGCAGGCTGCACTTTAATATGCTGAGAAGTCAGGTGGACAGCTGTGTGCAGGAAGGACAATCCCACAGAGGAATTGGTTCCTTCCTGTGTTACACACACTCCCTGCTCCTGCACATGCCACAACTCATGGTCCATCATTTCCAGCATCCTTCCTAGAGCCAAGTCTGTGGACAGCACAGACTTCTGCAATATTCCTGCTTTTGTCATACTGAAATAATTTTGACCTTTTAAAATTATTTTTCTTCCCTATCCTGCGCGAGGTCCTCCTCAAACTCTCTCTTAACCCTCCTGATGTCCTATTTACATTTGACCTGCCATTTGGAGTTTCCTGATCTATTCTGTAGGACAAAATTCCCCTTGCAAATGCCAGTCCTTCCTACGTGAAAATCACCCTAATTTTCTATTTAGTCCTGTAGGGCTTTTGCTGGACCACTCTGATTTCTTTTCAAATTTCAGCACAGTTTGTCTTGAATGGTAATGCAGGATTTCTCAGAAGTGTCTTGGCTACCTTGTTCTTTAACCTGCTTCCTCCTTAATCCTTTTTTTCTTCATTTTAACCACTTGCCATATTAGTATGCAGTTCCCTTTCTTTAGATTGAACACTTGTGTTCTGGATTTGTTTGTTTAGTCTCTCCTGCTGAAGGGTTAAGCCTGATCATCCTGCAACTGCTATTTATTAGATCAGCTCTCCCACGTGCTTCCCAAGCTGGTCCTGTGCACCTCTCAGGACCAAAGTCAGGGCAGAGATTTTCTGGGATTGCAGACCAGTTGTTCAGGAAAGCAACTCCAAAAATTTCTATGTCCTGTCTTAGGTGATGAGGCATTCATTCTGTTGGTAGTTGATATATCCCCATATTAATAGCTGCTCTGACTTTGTAGGTGCTCTAAACTCTATATTCTATCCCTATTCTGACTAAGAGTGGGGGTAATTATACAGTCATTGCATTTTTATCATTACAGTGGGATACTTCCAATCTGAAGGATTTCAGACTGCTTTTGGGTTTTTTGTGTTTTGTGGGGTTTTTTTTGGTTTGGTTTTTGTGGGTTTGTTTTTGGTTTTGTTTTTGTTTGTTTTGTTTTGTTTTTTGTTTTGTTTTGGGGCTTTTTGTTTGGTTGGTTTGGGGGTGGGGGGGGTGTTAGTTTTTAGGGGTTTTTTGTTTTGTTTTTTTTCCCAACAACAATAATTTCATTTGGTTCCACTGTATTTTAGACTCCAAAACCACTTCCCACCCCTTTGCATGCACATCCTATTCTGTCAATTTGTATAAAGCTGATAGGTTGGGAATATCACATCCACCAATCCCTCTCTTTCTGCAAGGTCTCTGAGATGCCTCTCCCATCACATGAAGCCAAGCACCCTGGTTCTCCCATTTCCTTTTCCATGCTTCCAACACTGACAAGGTTTGCCCTTGGTCTGTTGCCCCCTGCATTGGGCACTGATTTGCCTTCCCTACTCCCTGCACTTGTGGTGCTTTCTTTGCATCTCTTTAGACATCCACTGAACATTACCCAGGGGCATTTTGGGGATCACAGCCCTCTGGCAACCGTGCTCCTCTGCATCTGTCATCTTCCTCACACTTCACAGCAGTTTTTTATGTTTTTAGGGTCATCAGCCTGGCTCTTTTTAGCCAAGGTTTCAACCCTTCCTTCCTGTTCCCCCTCTTCTGAAATATTCCCATTTTCTAAGGTATGCAAATCTCTTATGCCAGTATCTAAACTAAATTTCTAACTGAATATTATGTTATTTTCTGTTCATGAACAGCAACTGATGATCATCTTCTTAAGAACTCCCCCTTCTATTACAGATTAGACTGCTACCAGAGCACAGAATTTCTAAAATGTTTTTATTTTATGAAAGGCTATTAACAGGCAGCTGCTAGATTATTAGCAGGCAGCTCAAGTATTATATTTATCCAGACAATAACAGCATCAACACTGTAGTGCAAGCTTCTCCCATGCAGTCCTATTTATTTATTTCCATTGACCCAGGAGAAATTCCAGTAGGGAAAAGGGGTTGTAATGAGTTTCATGAAGCCTAAATCATGCCATGCTGTTACAGATAATGATTCAGAGAGGGAGAAAAGGATATGGGGCAGCATCCAGAAGCTGGGGAATAGTAGGGTGTTAAACCACCAGTGCCTGTTTGCAAAGTTCAGATAAATACCAGGCAAAAACCATATTCCCTAGCACTTCACCTTCACCCTTCAGGCTGCCAAACACAGCCCAGCATGTGTGTACAGGGGGGAGTTCAGCTCTGCTCTGCACTGGGGTGGCCTCACCTCGACTCCTGGGGGCAGTTTTGGGGTGCCAAAGTATAGAAGAGACATTAATGTATTAGAGAATGTCCAAAGGAGGCCACAAGGATGGAGAAGGGTCTGGAGGGGAAGCCTTGTGAGGAAAATCTGAGGTCTCTAGGCTTTTTCAGCCTTGTGGAAGCCCAGGGCACACTGGGAATATTTCTGTGTCTGCTCTGGGGTGCCCTGGCCCCCAGGGGAACACTGACTCTGACACTCATTCATAGAGAAAGTTTCCCAGACTTCAAGACAGACTGGAACCCACAAAATTGTGAAATAGATTATAGAGAGCAGTGTAGGTGCATCACTTGGTGAGAAATTGAGGTTTTGGTATTTTTAGTGTGTTGTGGATGGGAGCAAGATGGAGGGCACAGGGTGTTGTCCTGGGCTTCTTCTTCATGCTTCTTCTCCATGGGTTTGGGAGGCGTTTTGTAATTGGGCAGAGAAGTCTGCATTGCAACTCTTTGGGATCAGTTATTGGGTTAAAGGGGGAAATAATCCAGGTGTCCTTTCTTAATTGGATAGTTTAGTCTTAAAAGACCTTGGAACAAGAGATTGTTGGGCCTTCTAATGAAAAGCTGCCAAACTCACAGTAGTGAGACTGTTTTACTGATAAGAAATAATAAACACTTGAGTCTGTATATGAAATACCATCTCAAGTGCCTTCAATGCAGACCCAGAGAAACCCACAACTGGTACCACCACACAGCCTGGAGAAGAGAAGACAGAGGGGAGACCTCATGGTGTTTTTCAACACACTCATGAGGGGAAGAGTGGCAGGCACTGATCACTTCACCAGTTATAGGACCCGAAAAAATAGCCTGAAGTGGAAGAAAAAGAAGAGCATCCTATCCCAGAAATGGTTTGTTAAGAGCAGAGCAGATACATTTTAACCTGCTGTACATTCCCATTCTCATTTGGACCTTGAATTCTGAACTCATGGGCATGCTGAGTACAGGGAAGCCTGGTAAGGTATAGCATCTATACAAAGGCAGGCCACAAACAGTAATGGCATATAGTCAACAGCAATTTGACTTTAAAACAAAAATCCCATATCTGTACCTCTTAAAAAAATGACCCCTCCTATGGCTAGAACAGGCAAGTCATTTTGCCTCCCTTCACTATGTTTTGTGGAGTTGCTCACCAAACCATGTACAGTGGCATATTTATGATGTGAAAGGTATCTGGCAAAAATCACCTATTCAACAGCATTCTACAGCATTCTAAAATGTCCAGGCACTTCCCAGGGCTGCTCAGTCACATGGTAACTTCCATGGGCTGGATGAACACTAGGAATGAATAAATTCATGATCCTCATCTGTACCGTTTGTGGTTTCAAGCATGTGTT
Source organism: Fringilla coelebs (assembly GCF_963513975.1). NCBI lineage: Eukaryota > Metazoa > Chordata > Aves > Passeriformes > Fringillidae > Fringilla > Fringilla coelebs. The sequence goes on along the minus strand of NC_140034.1, from coordinate 55,187,537 downwards.
GCAATATAAAAAGGATTTCCATAGCAGCCAGATACAGTCAATGGAAACAAGTAAAGCAGAGCTGCAGAAAGTGTTCTGAAAGAGGGGTCAGAGTTAATGGTCTCAGCTTCATGTCAGATAAATGTCATAAAGCCTCCATCACACCTGTAGCTGGCCGTGCATTAAACTGAGAATCAGAATGGGGAAAAGGTAAACAAAACATTGATTGCATTGCCTGGTGTGACTGCCAGGCAGTCACTGCCTCACAGGATTATGCCACAGATTCCATGACAACAATAAGAACTAAGATATTTATAACTTTCAAAGCAAGCCTCTGTCTTAATGCCACAGTTTGCATTCACAGGCCAAGGACAATTCCAAAAAGTTTTGCACAGAGGTACCTCAGGGGTTTAAGGGATTAGGTGTGCTTTGATTCATGTGTGAGCTGCAATGGGACAATGTCTGTGAAAATGGCCTTTTCCAGGCTGGTGACTGCCAGCAGTGCTGGGTGCACTGAGCAGTGGTGAGTGTGAAACCTGGAGCACAGGAGGAGTGCTCAGTTTGGAAGAGCTTGTTGTGCAGCAGGGAAACACTTACTGATCCAGGATGTTAACACCGTCATAGCCTGAGCTCCTTCCCTTCCAACACCACACATGTCATGGAGAAGGATCTTGGTGAGTCTGCCATTTCTCAGTTCTATATGGCCTGCACACAGCAGGCCTGACTCCAGCATCACACCCATACATCAGAAAGGGAGGATTTCCTTGGATGTGCACATATTGATTCAAAGAATGAAATTAATGTCTTAGACTTTAATGAGCTGAAGGTTTCAGTGCAGTTTTCAGTCATTCTGCAATATCCATTTTATCCTCAATAAGCAACTCTCAGTCTCTCAAAATTAAACCAATCTACCCAGATTTAGGTCTTTTGCATATCCCTGAAAATCCAAGCATGATGTGCATGCTGTCTGCCCTGAAACTGTTAGTGGCATTAAGAATCACTGATATTCACTACCTTGAGCTTTTCCACATATGTCTTCCCAACATCTTTCTTTGCCCGGACAAACACTGTCATTTTTTATCCACAGTGGCACAATTTCCAGCAGCAAGATCCCACCACTCACCCTTTGCCTCAGTCCCATCCATGTAGTCTTCTCTGTGTAGTCTCCAGCATTCCCAGAGCTGGGAGGTGAGCTCAAGCCAATTAGAATTCCAAATATCTCAACTGATTTTTCAAATTTTTCTTTAATCTGCACAGTACATAATCTGAGGCCAGCACAAAGAAAGCAACAGAAGTGAAGTTGTCAAGGCTAAATTCTTTCACTCCAGAGAAATTATGACAAGGAGGTGGGCCTAAATATTTAATGAGAGTAAATAATATATAAATTGAGGTCTTGTGATTGGACAGTGTCAAAGTTCTCACTGTGGAAATGGTAACTCCAGTAATGACAAGAAAGTAGAAGATTTTGTTTCCATAGCAGAATAGGTGGCAAAAGATGCAGCTCTTCACACACCATGGTCTTCTGACAGTTTCACTGGTGATGTGGTTGCATAGGCACATGAGAACCTGGCAGATTTTTACAATATAGTAGAATAGGGCTTCTTATGTTTTATATTCAATGAAAAGGAACAATTATATAATTCACTTCACAATGTACAGACAGTCAGCTTAGGACAGACAGAGCAGCTGAGTGAAGAGGCAGAACAGGAGAGGGTTTAAAAACAACTCTCTCTAAAGATGCATTTTGAGACACATTCAGAATTCATAACCATTGAATCACAGAATACTTTGTGTTGGAAGGGACCTTTAAAGCTCATCTAGTTACACCCCTGCAATGAGCAGGGACATCTTCAATTAGGTCAGGTTGCTCAGAGCCCCTTCCAAGCTGGCCTTAGTGTTTTTAGGGATGGGGCATGCCCCACGTCTCTGTGCCACCCATGTCAGTGTTGCACTACCCTCCTTGTACAAAATCTCCCATGTCCTGTCCCTACAGACCCTAATCAAAAGTCTGTCCCCATTGTCCTTATAAGCCCTCTGTAAGTATTGAAAAGTGCAGTAAGGTCTCCCAAGAGCCTTCTCTTCTCCAGGCTGAACAACCACAGCCCTCCCAGCCTTTCCTCACAGAAGAGGTGCTCCAGCCTCTGATCATTTTTGTGGCCCTCCTCTGAACTTACTCCAGCAGGTCCATGTCTGTACCGTGGTGAGGAGCCTGTCCAGGTCCCTGTGGAGGGACCATCCTGTCCCTCAGGTGTTCCAGCTGCCCCACTCAGCTTGGTCTGAGGTGTCCCAGGCTGGCTCCCACTGGCTGTGTCTTTGGGGAAGATACCAAACACGCCAGTACAGACCCCTGATGGACACTGCTTGTCATCCATCTCCCTCTGGATGCATTCACCCAGCCAATTCTTTATCCCCACAACAGTTAGTCCATCAAGTCCATATCTCTCCAACAGAGAGACAGAAGTGCAGAGAACAAATACTTCAGAATACTGTGACACTACAGATTGTTTTATTGTTCAGAGTTGGCTACTCTAAGTTAGACAAAATTTTATTGATGTTCTTAATTTTCAAAAGTGCTGGAAATTTTCCTGCTGTCCCCAAAAGAGTTTCTCTAAAGAAGGACAAGATTGAGCTGGATCTGGAAGCCAAGCAAGACTTGTTAAGAGGTATAGCAGTACAAAACATCACTTTATTCCACCCAGACTTGACTTTTCCTCCTTCTTCTCTTCCATCTTCCTCATTCATCAGTGTGTACATACAGAATGCATCTTGAAGCACCTAAATTTTTATCAGAATCTGCTTTCATCATACAAAGAGCAAACAGGCACAATACCTGTGTCTTGAATGGCTGCAGTTGACACAGCCCAACCTGCCTGGACACCAGGAGATGCCCCTGCTTGTCCTCTGCAATATCCCAGCTGCACTGCTGAAAACATCACTCACCTGAGGATGCAGATTTGTCTAAGAATGAACACCCAGAGAATGGCACAGGAAAATATTAGGGAAGAGAATTATGTGGCAAATGTAAATGAAAGACCAACAACCAAGTCTCTCACTGCAAAACCAGGAAAATAGTTATGTACATTATGTTGACTTGTTCCCTTCAGTGCTACTGCAAAAGTCAAACAAAAGTTCTTACTAATTTATTTTTTTTAAATCCTATGTAGGCATGAAAGGATTCATCCTGACATTATGATAAATGATGAAACATAAAATTAGCGTAAACTTATGTATATGAGGAACACTGCTGACAGAATACATGCTTCTTTATTTTATTTTTTCGCATTCCCTCTTTCCAAGACACAGCCAATTCTCCATCAATTACACCCATACAAAAGAAGAATAACTTCAATAAAGCTTGTACAAATTCATCATCCTAACAAAGAGGCAATGTGTATTATAAGCTGATTTTGACAAAATCACTAGCTCAGAATAATAAAATTTAACCCCAAACTTATCTATATTGCCTAAGGAGAAGACTACTAGTCTGAAAACAGAGAGCACAGTGTATGTGATTCTTTCTATGTGCAAAATCACTTGTGTTAACAGGAGGAATCTGGCTGTGTTTGTTCAGTTGAAGACAACAAAAAAGGATCTTTGTTCTGCTATAGCTGGGCTGTCCCTTGTTTGAAACCAAGCTCCAACAAGGACTTTGCTTCCCCACCCCCTTTCTCAGACCCTGGCACTGTTCTGCAGCCCATTACTAAAGGCTGGAACTCTCTTGCATGGTGCAATGAACTCCATCTACAGCATTTAGGTAACCTCATTGCTGTCTGGTTTAGGGAAAAAAAAAAAGTCTATCACTGCTTAAACCAATGGTCACATAATAGAGCAACTTAAGCACCACACACAGAAGTCTCACGACAATTCTGAAAAGAATTGCCTCAACACTTTTGTTTTAGAAGTAAGAATGCACTCAAGAAAAGATGAGCAAATCCCAACGTATGGCTGTCAGACAAACACTGGTAAAAATACTCTGTGTAGCTCCTCAAAATATTTGTTTTCAATTTTCTCTGCTTTTGGTAATTAAAATTTTAAAAGCCTAAGATGGTCATTTTTCTAAAAGAAGATACGTTTTACATCTTGAACAATACTGCAGCTATTTTGTTATACAGCAATGTTAAAACAACCCAAACAAATAAGTTAAATATTGGATCAGCAAGTGACAGCTCTTCAAAAATATTCTCATTGAAGTTGCTCAGAGCATGAGAATCAGGTTTCATGTTTTGAAAATTAAGTTACAGGGAAAGCTTCCTCCCTCTTACCATATCCTTGAGGACCTGTGAATGCTGTTGTGGGTGGCAGTGTGTTGGCAAAGCAAATGTCAGCAAACTGCCTCCCCTCACACAAGTGATTGATTTATCAGTTTAATAGAGCTGTAAATTGAGAAAAAACGTTCCTCAAGCCTGAACAGTGAACCACAAGGAAATAATAGGCAACAAGCTGTGATGCAGAATTGAAAATGTAAGTACTTGTGATATACAGCATATGTTACATTTTCCTGTCCAGAGCCCACAGAAAATATGACCACTCTGATTTCCAGCTACAGTGACTCTGCCCTTGAATTCTGGTGGCAGAGCATCACAGCGTTAATGTTGGATGCCCTTGCTTTCATCTGTAGGGAGCACCCACATGGGTTTTATTACATTTTGTTCAATTTAAATGAGAAAGAAGCCAGTACAAAGGAGCTAAAAACAGCACTACAACACACTGAACCTAGCAAGGAATCTCCAGCCATAAAGCAAAAAAATATTCTTGGGCATCACTTAGTGCTTCTATATTTACAGAATCAAGAAAGTTTCTAATGTCTGTAATTGTTTGTACAACACATAAAATGCTGGCAATGTGTATAATTCCCAAAAGATTCCTTAAGCACTGTTCTCATTCCATCTAAATACATCAATGTCATACCACCTGCTTTTTTTCCCCCCTTCGCAAAATACTGTTTCTGGCATATCCTGCCATTTCTGTTTAGAATTTTTCCTTTCTTCTTCCCATTTCTGCAAATTTAACAGGGCATTTGCTGTTTAACTCTTCTGAGCTGTGAGATGGAGTGAGCAGGCTGTGGTGGGAAAGGAGAGATGTGATCCTGCATCAGGAGAGCTGCCAGCTGCACTCAGCCCTGAGCCTGGGAGCACCTGCAAGGCAAGAAAGGTCTCCCTGTCAGAAATCCAGCTCTCACTCATGAGCAATCATTTGTCTGTAAGGCAATCATTTGTCTGAAAGGCAAAACAGATGATAAGAAAAACCTCAAAACCTCAGCCATGGCCTAAATGTCTGAGATTCTGGCTTTAAGAGGTGTTGTAAATTGGATAATTCAAACATTTTGAAGATAGACGCTGAGGTGGGAAGAGTTCAGTTTTAGACAAGTATTCTCTTCCAATTACCTGAGAACATGGTTTTGATGCATTTTTTTTTTCCTCCAGGTTTGCTTCAACACAAAGACAAATATGGGTTTTCATTGTAAGTAACAGCAGGTTTACATTCAAGATGGTAGGGGGTGGATTTCAACACAAAGACAGTTAATTTTTGTGTGTGTGTGTGTTTGTAACTAATTCTGTTGTGTAAAAAGCTAATTGTTCTAAGTCTATACAACTGGAACAGCAGACCCCTATTCCATCTTTTACTAAATACTGGCAAATGCAGCCAGCAGAAGACCATATACTCTCAGAGGTTCAGCAATGTCTCTGGAGATCCTCAAATCCTTCCCAGGGAGCTGTGCCTTTGCAAACAAGTCAGGCACATCTTCTGGAACCTTGTCTGCAGCCCAGGGAAAATAAAAAGACACCAATCACATGGGACTGGCCTCAAAACATAGCTCTTTTGTTCTTATGGCTGCTTTTGTTTTAAAGGCAGTGGTTGTCCTCCCTGTGCCTGTTGGAAGCATCGAGAGCTCACTGCAGTGCAACCTCTGCCCCATCTCCTGCTGTAAGGCCGGAGCAAGGAGACAAAAACCCAGGGAAGTGTAGTGTGGGAAAAGGGGGAGGGAAAAGTGCCTTCCCCCTGCCAGCAAATCCCTCCAACTGCCTGTCTGAATCCTGCAGTGCCTTTTCCATGTTGGCCTTCAGTAGTTTTGGCTAATCCCCGGAACCTCTTGCAGGGCTTTGATATGCTCAGCTGGGGCCACTGCAACCTTTTCTCTGTGCTTCCAACCCCCTTGTCCCTCCTGCCACAATCTGGAGAGATTTTTAGGTGATATTTAATTAAAAGTCTGAGCTCTGTACTCACCAGAAATACTGATCAAATAATACTGATCTGTCACCCTGGGTTTTTGAGATTTCTGGAAGGCCTTCTGATATTGACATTCTTTGTGAAGAACTTTCTCACACACTTTTCTGTAAACAACTCATTGTTTACATTCTTTATGGAGGAGGACAGATTTGATGGACTGTTGGCTAAACCAGTGTCTGTGGAGAGGTGGCACTGTCACCCTCCAATCCACTGTCACCTTTGTAAAACTATAAATGATGGAGTCAGAAAATAAACGCCCTCTTTTTCTTCTCACCTGGAGAGCGGTGTGTGCGTGTGTTCTTTCGTGTCCTACAGCGACACTGATCTGCTTCACAGCAACTTCTTTTCACTACTGAACAAAAAAATGCATAAGCTTCCTAAGTGCATGTTGCACCCATGGCAGTCAGCAGCCTTCTGTACTTAAAAGCAATTCAACATATTTCTGAAGTGCTAAAGTGCTTCTTTCTTTCTTCTTCTGATGGTCTAGGAACTTACCTGTGTGCAATGTCTATTGGATGAAGTCTTTAACATTCATTAAACATTACTGGAGAAGCAAACACTGCACCCTGGCCCTTGCTGACTTTGTCTGGGTGCTTTTCTTGCCTTGCCTTTCTTTGTTAGAATTCTATCATCGGGCTGTACCCCTAGCCTTTCTTTTTTGGAAAATAATCAGCTAAAAATTAGTTTTTACACAGGGGAGATAAATAGGATCAACTTCAGTGAGAAGACTACATCCCATGAAATTAAACTTATTTACTTGCTTCAGTCTTTTAAAGTATTGTAGCAGCAGATTTTGAAGTGTTGGTACAGGAAATGATCTGCCAAGCAGAGATCTGCTGACTCACAGGGCCACTTGGAACCAGAATCTCAAAGTAACTTGTATTAAATTCCCTGGTTTCTCAGACTTTTGTCTCAGAAGCATATTTAAAAGTAATTAGTTAATGAACTTGAAAGGAAGAAGAAACTCAGGTAGTTCTAAAATCATATTTACCAATAAATTCAACACTTGATCAGAAAAATATAGCTTTCCTGAATTGACTTACACCCTGGTTAGCTCATCACAAAATTAAAATCTCATTTTAGCTTGAAAAATCAAACTTGCTAAGCCAAGCCAATAAATAATGCTGTTCAGCATGGGCAATAAATAACCAATTTAGCTGCTTTCCAAATCCATTTACAAATAATCATGCAGACATTAAGCAGTTTTATAACTAATACCTAATGGGCACATAATCATATATTTATTAGAGCTAATAATTCCTGTTATGCTGGTAAATGGACAAGCATGGTTCCTCACCATCCCTAATGGTGTCTTTATGAAGTAAGAGGGAGGCTGGCAGGGAGTGCCTGGTACCCCCCATGAGCAAAGCTCCTTTAATGCACTCTTTTTCTGGGAGAATAATGCTCAGACACAGATGCCAGGGGCCTGTCCTGTCACATTCTGACAGATTCATTCTCCCATGTTTTGTCTGGAGAGTGCAGTGACTGCAGCAGGCTGGAACACAGAGGGAACTGGAAACCTTTAAAGCACAGCACAAAAAATAACACATTTATCCATCCGTGTTATCCATCTTGAAAACTCTTTGTGCCACTAGAAATGAGCAAAATTAGCTTTCAGCTGTCAATTAAAGCAGCTCAGTCTGCAGTTACAGTTGGGTAAGAAATTGTTTGCTTCCCAGCACCGACACCAAAAAGGAGAAAAGAGATTCTGAAACTCCCTTTGTGCTCCTCAGGCTGTGTTTCCCCCAAGACTCTGGCACAGGCTCACACTTTTCTTCCCAGCACCCCTTTTCTGGCCCTGGGAGCAGCTATGGAACAGAGCATTCCAGCTACAGCCCCATCTCATCCTAAACTTCTATTTCTCCCACACTGCCATGTTCCTCATGGCAGGGCTAGAATTAGGGCAGGTGTGAGCCATTGCATGAGTTATCATCTTCAGTCTTTGAGAAACAGCCACGGGCAAGGATATAGCTTGAGCTGTTTCCTCTTTCTAAGGTCCCTTTCATGCTGCTTGAGCTGGGAATTTCACATACAAGTCCTTTCTGTTTAATTTCTAGAGAATGTTCCTTGGTATTGATTGTGTCAAGATCTCATTTTCCCACTGCTGCTCACTGAAACTTCTTTAAAAATGCTCAAAAATCTTCCCCATTTAAGCTTCTCTTCATTTATCACAAAGTGGAACAAAGAGCACTTTAAAAACAAAATTCACAAGCTTGTGGGCATTGGGCTAATACAGTGATTGTAAAGAGTACAGATGGGAAGATGGATTTTTGCCTGCTATCCTCTGCTGTTTCAGCTGTGTGCACCCCAGGCAGAGCCTGTGACAGCCCTCCATGGCACCAGAGCAGCACATGAATGGTACCCTGGTCCCTGAGAGCAGGAAAAGTGACTCAGCTTCCTCTGATGCCTTGTCTGGTGACTGTGAAGGGAATTATCACAGCTTTTACTGACAAGGCACAGAGAAGATGTGAGGAAGAAACAATACTGCACCAGTGCCAACAGCAATAGAGATGGCTTGCTTAATCTGCCAGTTGCCGGAGGTAGGGAATGTCACTGAAAACTCACCTTAATAATATTGCATTTGGAGGCAAAGCCCTGTCAGTCAGCAGTCTCATTTATGGCTTCATAGCTCTAATCTAAGGCTGAGGAAATGCTTCATTAAAAGCAACTGACAGTATCATTCCCTTCCTTGTCACCACCTCAGCCTGAATCTGTGCCTGTCCCAGACACACTGACACCTCCTCACCCGAGACAGCGTTTTCCAAGGAACAGAGCTGCACCAGGGCTGCCCACATCTCTCCTCCTCCTGCTTCCCCTCACTGCCTCTGAGCAGCCCCTTCCAGGAGCAGCAGCATCGAGCCAAAATGTAGACTTTCAGGCCTGTTCACCCCTTGCTGAAATAACCCCAGTGAGGGGTGATGGCCCAAGGGTTGGCTCAGGCTGGCACCCCTCCCTGCTCCCAGGCACCTCTGACAGGGAATGCTCCTCTCACTCAGCAGGACCAGAGTGGCACTGGCTGGCAGCACCCAGCCTGGGCTCCCTGCCAGCTGCCTAGATGGATTTTGGTATGGAGCTGACCTATCCTCTGATGTCCTCATTGGTCACAAATGTAAGAAATTCAGTGGAGAAAGATGTCCTTGATTGAAGAAACCCAGGGCACTTGGAATATTTCTCTGCCTGCTCTGGGGTGTCCTGACCCCCAGGGGAGCACTGACTCTGACCCTCATTCATAGAGAAAGCTTCCCAGACCTCTAGACTGGAACCCACAAAAGTAGAGAGCAGTGTAGGTGTATCACTTGGTGAGAAATTGAGGTTTTGGGATTTTTAGTGTGTTGTGGATGGGAGCAAGATGGAGGGCACAGGGTGTTGTCCTGGGCTTCTTCTTCATGCTGCTTCCTTCTTCTCCATGGGTTTGGGTGGCATTTTGTAATTGGGCAGAGAAGTCTGCATTGCAACTCTGTGGGATCAGTTATTGGGTTAAAAGGGAAAATAATCTAGGTGTCAGCTCTTAATTGGATAGTTTAGTCTTAAAAGACCTTGGAACAAGAGATTGTTGGGCATTTTGTGCCTTCTAATGAAAAGCTGCAGAACTCAGAGCAGTGAGACTGTTTTACTGACAAGAAATAATAACACCTGAGTCCGAACATGAACTCTTGTCTCAAGTACCTTCAATGCAGACCCAGAGAAACCCACAACTGGAGCCCCCACGCTCCATGTTCATTTCTGTCTTGGGAAAGCAAGTAGAAAGAAAGTTCCCTGCCCCTTCTTTTGACCCAGCTAAAAGCCAAAATGGGATTTTGTCTTCCCAGTCAATGTCATTGTGGAGCAGGAGAGCAGCTGTCCTAGAGCAGGACATGGGCTTGCCCTCACTGCTCAAGCTACTCTGATTTTGTGCTGAGCATGGCGCATCTGAGCTGATTTGTGGTGGGATATCTGCTCAAGGGAAGAGGCTGTCTAAGCTAAAGTAGAAGGAGGCCCTGCTTAACACATTCAATTTAGCTCAAGCTACTTTTTAATTAACAGTCATTAACAATTACCCGTGATTGAAATATCAGAAGCTTTTAAATAAAAATTACATTTATATTAGCACTAATAAATACAGCTGACAGATGAACAAGAAAAAATGTGAGCTCCATGGCAGACAAGGACCTCTCCAAGCCCAAAATTTCTGTGTTGTGATAGTAAGATGGTGGTTTGTGACTAGTGTGTATTTTCAGTAAAAGATTCCCCTTTTGTTTTAAAGAAAAAATGCTTCTTTAAAAGGTGATTCCAGAGTCTCTCTCACCAAAAATGTGTTTCTTATGAGCTGAATTAATTTTCGCTGATCTTAACAAATAGTCATCAGTCACCTAAAACATGTCCTCCAGAGAATCAAACAGCCAGCAAAACTTCACATAGCTCTAGAATTTATGTGTTTGAAGGATACATTAAGTATTTCAAACAATTTCTGGGATGTTTTAGACCATAAAGTCTGCTTTCAACTGTCATAGATCACTGGCTCTGCTTTACAAGAAACATTGTTTAACAGGTTTATAACTTGCCTATAAAAATGGGCTCCAGGCTAAAGCTCAGTATGAAAAGGTGTCTGCTAAAGGGTAATTTTTTTCATTACAACTTTTTCCTGCTTTGTTTAGCTTTTAAGATTACAGCTGCCTCCAAAATCTCCTCTTTCACTGTAGGATTATCACCAATTCTGGGGGTTGATTTATGCTCTAAACTGCAGGGAAGGGAAAGGCAATCCAGATTTAGAAAAAATCATCACAAAACCATTAGCAAATGAACACCCAAAAAATGCTGGAACTATGAGGTTTTACCTCGTCAAGGTTTTAGATTTTTAAGGTAATGTGCTGGAACACATTCTTAAAACAGCTGTGACTTCGTGTGCACTTTCAGACCATGCAAAAGGATGTAAGGTAATTAATGTATTACCATTTCAGACTGGGGCATCTGTAACAGAGTGCTCCATCAATGCACCTCTGTACTGTTGAAAGTTTGGGGTTCCTCAAGACCTTGAAAAGAACTAGCTAAAGCTGTTTGGTCTGTTCCTTTCAACCAATGCAAAGTCTCAGGCTCATCCCAGGTGAGTGTGGCTTGGGCAAGCTCAGGAGTAATTTAACATTCTCAGAAGCAGAAAACATTCAGCCTAATGAGAATCAGTGAAGTCAGGTCCAGGGCAAGCAAAGTTCAGCAACTTGAGCTCATTTTTATGTTCAATTATTTGGCTCATAAAAGTCAAAGAGGTGTTTATGCCTAGGGAAGAATAGGAATTATTAATATAAAGTTATATGAAACTACCATAAAGAGACAGCATTGGGATTTGTTGGGTTTTCCCCTGGAAGCTGCAGAAGGGGTATTGTTAGGAAAAGCAGCCATATGCCTTTTCCCCAGTCTTCAACAGAGTGAGTGAAATTGCTGTGTATTTGCTGAGTTTCTGGACAAGCTGAAGCAGTGGGTACAGCAGGGTAAGAACACTCAGTGGAGAACTTTTGCATCAGAGATCCTGGGCAGCCCCAGCTCTGCTCTGCTTGTAACCCCCACATCCATTTACAGGAGAGCCTTTGGGGCTCTCTGTTCTTTCCCTGCCTCATTGTTCTGGGCACACAGGGTAGAGTTACACTTCCTAGAAACATCAGAGATATTGCTTTGGCTTTTAAGAGACCCAGAGAAAACTCTCCTATTTCCAATGGTCATGTAAATACTTCAAATCCTGACCAGCTTCCTGCACTAAAAGCCTCTCAAGGGGCTTCTTTCAGGATCTGTGGTCACAGGTGCTACACGTGCAGGCTGCTCTTTATATCCCCTACAGTAGGATTTCCCTGATGTTCACTGCCTGCCCTGGGAGACTTGGCAGCTCATACACACCATGGCCAGGAGCTGGGGCTGTTCATCCTGGACAAGAAAATGCTCCAGGGAAACCTTGTAACACCTCCCGGTACTTAAAGGGGCTCCAAGGGAGCTGGAGAGAAACTTTTGAAAAGGGCAGGTGGTGGTAGAGCTAGGAGGGATGGCTTCAAACTGAAAGAGGGCACAGTTGGATGGGGTATTAGGAAGAAATTCTTCCCTGTGTGGGTGGTGAGACGCTGGCACAGGTTGCCTAGAGAAGTGGTAGATGCCCCATCCCTGAAAGTGTTCATGGCCATTTTGGGTGGGGCTAATGAGACAGGGGCAGTGTGTTGGAACTGGGTGACCTTTAAAGTCCCTTTCAACCCAAACCATTCTATGAAACAACTCTGTGGTCCTTTAAGAATTAACTAAAAGTGTAGAACAACAATATATTTCATGCATCAGTGACAGAGTGCTTATGCCTCACCAGATCAATATTATGGAGACCATTGTGTACATCTTATTTTGCCCAGTATGCTCCAAAAATCCCACAATCAAATCAGAATAACACCACAAAACCCTGTGGGTTATGTGCAAAGGAAAAAAATTCTTAAAAACTTTCTGTAGAACCAAGCTATATTAACCTGCAAAACAGCACTGCTGAGGCTCCTATTACTTTTTGTATAATCAGGAAGCTTTAAGTTGATCATTATTAAAATGAACATATGAACTAAAACAATGGATAAACATGGATAATAATTTGTCATCAACTAACTATATCAACTAAAACATGGATAACAATTTGTTATCAACTAAAACATGGATAACAATTTGTTATCAACTAACTATATCAACTAAAACATGGATAAAATGTTTTAGTTGATATAACATGTTTAGTTGATAATTTGTTATCCATGAGTTGCTAGCCACACACAAATGACAACAGTGATCCTTTCACAAGTGCTCTGTGCCACACCAGGCAGTACCTCAGGATTTACATGAGGAGGCCAACTTTGTCTCTATGTTTTGGTGGTGTGTCAGAGGGACATCTGCAGAGCCACTGCTCCCCCAAGGACAGAGCTGAGGGGATGAAGGTTCCCAGACTGAAAACCCACCCTTGGTGCCTAATTCAGTTTGTAAATCTCATCAGGAAGGGGGTCCAAGCACAGGCTATGTTTGTTCTAATGTGAATTGAAACACACACTAAAGAAATTACTCATAGGAGAGACTCAAGGACCTGGGAGAGATTGTAATACTGTGTCTAATTTTGGAAACCGTTCATGACTTGTATCCTCTTTCAATGCCAATGGAAATAATGAATGGCAATAGCAGGTGCACCAGGAGTCCTGGCAGTGTGACCTTTAGGAGAGGGAGCTGGGATTTACAGATGACAAGATTCACTGCAAGCACATCACACCACACTGAACTGCTGATTTTCAGGCTCACTAAGATTGACTGGAACACCCCAGCCCATACACCAATAGTCCAGCACCCACAGGAGGGGAAGTTTCACTAACAAATATCCCTGTCTGCAATTTTCACCAGGAATTCCCAAGACCCATCACATTAACCAATATGATGTAAACTTTTAACATTTTTCCTCATGGGACTCATCAACATTACACACTGCAGATCTAATATAAGGCTTTTTCCTTGCACACAGACATAGCAGAAATATGAACATGATGCAGAAGTGGACCACCTGATACTAAAGTCCAGTGCAATTACAGACTTCTGGAAAGCAAAATTAATTTAGGCACTAATGGAAGAACTTACTTTTTTGCTGCTTTCCTTTTGAAGACATTTACCTAACTTACATGTCCACATCTCTTGTAATTCTCTTTTCCTCATAAAAGTGAAAAATAAACCCTGGAGGCATCCCATTTGTGAGTTGAGACGTCAGCTTTCACCATACACCTAAAGTATATTTGTGTACCTGCAGATGTACATAAAAAAGCAAACCTTCATTTATGAATTAGTTCTTATCTGCACATAGACATACAGGATGCTGATTGATTACTGCAAGCAATATGAACAATAAATTAGGTCTGGGCTGGATAAGCAATGCAGCACATTGAACCAGACTTCTCTGAAGCAGTTTGAGAACTTTATCTGTCCCCATTTCATTATAAAACTGTTGTTCTAGCTGTTCTAGCTTCATCTCTGGCCTTTCTGGGACCTGGAGATGGAGACATGCTTCAATTGCTGGGTTTTTTTGGGGTTTTTTTGTCGCACAAAATACTGTGTTTTTCCTGACATGCATGAACATGATGGAAAGAAGATAGATTACCAAAGAGAAATGTTCCCTTTCTGCCTGCCCTCAAATCCCCTTTCTGGTTCCTAGATGCAAAGCAGTTGGACAACTACACCTGAGCCAACACCCTTGTCCTGCTGTTCCTCTGTATTTACCAGGTATTTGAGGCAGTAAATCCTGGGCACTGGCCCCTGACACTCACAGAGGTTAACTGAGAACTCTGTCTTGCTTGTCTGTACACAATGTTTTTCCAGCACTTGGTACCCCAGAGAATCCTTTACTGACTGTACTCTGTGATCCAATGGGAAGTTCTGCACACATTCCTGAGTAGAGAGAAAACCCATTTCAATTATTAAAAAAAAAAGATTATTTAAGTTTCAGTAGTGCAGTGCCACACCAAAAAGTTTTTCTGCCTTCATAATATATCACTGTAATGTTTTATTTACAGCAGAATTGGCTCCAGAGACTAGTGACTAAAATATGCTGAAGGCTAAGGTCATAAATTTTCAGATCTCATCCAATAAATTTTAAGATGTTAAGTACATTAAATTTCTAATTGAAAAGTAAATCAACTGCAATGGCATAACTTGAAAAGTCCAGAAACCTTATAAAGTCCAGCTTGCATTCACTTTACTAAAAACATAATATATATACTATTTTTACACTCATAACAGAGCATTACATATTTCTATATATGTCTGAATTTGCCTCCAGTTACTCTCAGACTTCTCCTTTCTTCCAGTTAAGTAAATTCACTCTCCCCTTCAAAGCTGAAAGAAGTCCCAGAACAGCATGTAGCGTCTGAACTCCCAGGGCCAAAGGCCTCCCTCTGCCTTTAATACATTTTGCATCAGATCCTGCAAGAGCCTGTGTTGATAGATAACTTCATTTGTCACTAGAGTGGCCCACAGGCCTCTAGAACCAAAGTTTTATTAAACAAACATAAAAAAACCCACAATTTAATTTTCACATTCATAAGGGATATATTTTTTATATATTAAGGCCTTTTAAAGATAATCTGTATGTATTTTTAAAAATCCAATTTATATCTCCTTGAATACTGAGTAAATATACATGTAACAATAACACATGTGGCTTTTCATCAGCAAAATATTTAATAAGTGTGGTCCTAACTTTGTCCAATAAGCCTGAAACTGTTTCAATGAATCAAATCTAGAGTTATCTGAGCCAAACTTTATTCAAGGATTTACAATAATGAGACTCTTTGGGTATATAAGAAGCAGAAAAAGTTTTTGTTACCTTTAACTGATATTTGCCTGTTTTTGCTCTGTAAAAATATTCAGTGTCATGGCCCCACAGCTCTAGAATAGTAAGGAGACATTCCTGTAACAATGCTTCCAGAATGGAATGAATAACACTCAGCATTTAATAATTCCCACCATTTAATAACCAATGGATAACCCTTAATCCTGATTTGAATGCATGACAGAAAAACCTCATGGGAGCCCCAGTTTGATCCTATTCCCTAAGGAGCAGAATCTGCTCTCCTTAGAGATGGGTTTGCCCCTTGATGTGTCTCTCTGACTACAGCTGGCCAAGAATAGTCTCTGCACTAACTGTGCTGTGCTGTTTGCACTCAGACACAAAAATAACACTGCTCAGTCCAAGCCAGCATGCAGCTCATTTATATTTTACCTTAAATCAGCCCCACAAAAACAAAAGAAAGCTGTTCTCCCAACCCACTTCACCTCCCTTTGCCTTGTTCCATGAGCTCAATTGGCGGGTAGGGGTTGCTACAAAAACAGACCACAGCCCAACCTTATTTTCTTCCCTTCATAGTAATTCAAAAACCCCAAAAGCTATGGCCCACAAAGGCCTTATTAATTTCCTTTATTGATTGAAATGTAAGACACAAGGTGCCTCACAGCTCCTGAGCCACACAACAAAATAAGTGCAAGGACCAGCAATGAAAAAACACAGTAATGAAACAAAAGAAATTATGAAAAGTAAAGCTAGAGATCAATATGCTGCTTTCCTGAAAGACTGCACTCAGCTTTAAAAGCAGAGTGATTTGTGCTGAATGTTTGATTAGCTATAGATCACTAAAGAAGGATTCCAGACCATCTGGAGTCTATTCTGTAAGCTGGTCTGGAAACCTCTCGTTCAAAATTAGTCCCTGTGTGAATGCACAAACATACATACCACAACCTCATCAGCAAGTCTCTGGAATATATTTCAGATAAAAATACGCCATCTTTATCTCCTGGGAATCCTGAGATGAAAAAGAAAAGAACCCAAATACCAAAGGACTGGAAACAATTGGAGAAGCAAGGCATTGTTTCTTAAAGGAGCAACAAGAGGGAGGGGAATACCAAAAAGCCTGATGAGCAGATTTAGCTGCTAAACATTAAAAGATGCAATTATTCAACAATGTCAGATAATCACCCAGATGATAAATATACATCTGCTGAGCTTTAACAAGGAGCTTAAAATAAAACTTGCACTATAGCAGAGGAACAGAAGCCCCCATTACATTGGGAGGATACAGAAATTGGAGCATCATACAGACACTGAACAAAAGCTGTCTTAAAATAGAACTTGGAATGATGCCATAGTTAATAGCTATAAATACAGGACATGCTGGTGTATTAAACATGTTTTTTAAATAAAGCTTTAATCAGAACAGAAAAGAAAGGGAAGTCTTAACAAAGATTTTGGTCACTATCAGCAGGGTGAAGAAAACTGAAATAATTCTAGACAGTGACTAGTGAAATACTTTTAATTTTATATTTAAATCAGGTTGGGTCAGACTAAAAGGCTTCCTGCCTGTTTCTATACCAAGACTAGAACAATTAGCGGGTGTGTCTTGGAAGGAGAAACTAGTCTGTGTACAACACTTGAATTACAGTCAAGTGGTGCAGTATCTCCAAGGGCAAACAGCAAATAATATTCTGGAGGTGGTAGAAGAAAGAGGTCCTTACTAAGCAGGTGAAAATTAGCCTGCATAAGAGATCTTTGCCCCTAAGAATCAGGGAAAACCTTTCCAGAGTGTATTTCCTGGATTTCAATAAAGATGGTATCCTGGAAATCTAAAGAATAGGACTGGTATCAGAATTTGGTTCATTTTCATATCCGGAAGGGTTTCCAGAAAGAAAGTTAATGAAAAAGAAAAGCTATAAAATATGAAGTGCCTGAGTATTTAAAAAAACCAAGATGCAGTCTGGAAGTCATAAATGTGTCTCCAACCTGGCCATGAGTGAGCAATGCAATCAGGCAGGGTCTTACCAGAAGGAGTTCCAGGCAAACTTTCCACCCTCTACTTCCCATCAAGCACAGTGTGTGCTCACAGCAGAGGATCCAGGTGTGGGGATGTATTTTTGTATTCTGACAGGGACTCTGCACGTGGTGACAAAGAGTATGTCAAGCATGAAACACATTTCCCTATAACCCAGGTATGTTGTGAAATACAAATGTGGTGTTTGGAGCTCTTCAAGAACTGGGAGAACTGCTTCCAGTGAAATCTCAAACAAAAATGGCAGGTAAACAAAAGGAAACCTATAGAAAAAAGGGAGTCTTATGTCATTGCCTTCTTGACTCATTTTTGAATCTTGAGAGAAATGGTTTGATGAGTTTAGAATTTATGCATCTACTATTTTCATTTTAGCAAGCTAAATTGATATAATCATATGGCTTAAAGATAAAGCAACAACAGCAAAACCTGCTAAGAAAGTAAAATAGAAAACCCTTGAACATTTATCTCAGTGTGATCCCAGACATTTTCTCCAGCCATATCTTTTTTTTCTAAAAATATTTTTTATAGATTTCCTGTGCTTACAATGTATCTGCTTTTGAAAAACCTCAGCCTCTGCAAATACATATTCTACTCCAAAAGAAAGAAAAATGGAGACCAAAGCTCATCACCCAAGCAACAGAAGTGTGAAATGTAGATGTAAAAGTGTGTGAGATAAACAATACTTGTTTACCCTCGTCTCTCTAGTTTGTTTTCTCATTATACAAATTACAAACAAGCAAAGACACTGTGACAAAACCAGCAAGTGGGAACAATTTCCAAATGCTCCATGCTCAGGAACAGTCAATCATTTGACAGAGACCAGGCATAGGATATTTACTTTTTATTCCTACCAGATGAAATTTAGCTTCTACCTAAAATGATGTCTGTGCTTAGGGAGCTGGAGTGAAAAGATCCCTGCTTTGAAATGATGAATGAAATTTACTGCTGCCACTTGTGCATTTAAATAAAATCATCCATTAAGGTATATTTGAGCACATAAAAATGTCCTTCATTAGGTTCTATGAAATCTTATCTCTTTGCACGTGCATCAGGGCTTCTGCAGCCCTGACATGCACTGGAAGGGGCAGCAACACTCCCGTGGTCTGAAATCTCATTCCCTTTCTCTGTGATGAAAATGATGGACAGGCAGCCAGAAAACACAGATATTATCCTCCCATAGTTTCCAGTGATATAAACCACAAGAACAAAGCTCTGGGAACATTCCACAGCTCAGAGTATCTTGGTACTTGTGTGATGAACTCTGAGGTATATCAGCAATGCTGAACTGCAAGGAGTTCCAGCCTCCTCGGCAGGACAAGCTAGATGGAACTTCTTACACACAATGGGAGAGCGTCAAATAAAGCAGGTTTTTTGAATCTTAAAAAGAACACTTAAAAAGCACTTAAAAAGAACAAAGACCTTTTTCAAGAACATGGGCCTTGGAGGGGGAAGCTGCTCCTTCGGAGGGTGTGAGAAGCTGCTCATATTGGCTACAAACATCCTGCAAACTAAGGTGTTTTTATAAAAAATGAATTGACAGCTGTTCTGTGCACTGAGATCCACACATACCCTCAGCAGATGGTCAAGGCATCTGTACTGATTTAAACCTGCTTCTGGATTCTAACAGGTTCCCTTGATGGATGTGGATCCTTCCCTCTGCTTTGGCACACTGATTGTATCACACCCAGCAAAGGTTTCTATTGTATTTTCTGGGAATGTCCTGACAAAGGCAGGAATGATGGATGTTCTCAGAAGGCTAATTTAATATTTTATGATACTATATTATATTAAAGAATGCCATACTAAACTATACTAAAGAATACAGAAAGGATACTTACAGAAGGCTAAAAAGATAATAATGAAAACTCCTGACTCTCTCCAGAGTCCTGACACAGCTTGGCACCGATTGGCCAAAGAGTGAAAACAACTCACAGCAGAATCCAATTAAACAATCACCTGTTGGTAAACAATCGCCAAACACATTCCACATGTGCGCACAACACAGGAGAAGCAAATGAGATAAGAATTGTTTTCCTTTTCTCTGAGACTTCTGAGCTTCCCAGGAGAAAAATCCGGTGAGAAGGGTTTTTTTTAGAGAATGTGAATGCCACAGGTTTCACTCAGCACTTACAGATGTGCCGCAACTTGACAGCTATACAATTTACCCTCCCTAACAGAAGACAAAAAGCACTTATGTCCCATTATCCTCACCAAAGCCTGGCCTGACCCAAGATTGTAGGAGCACTGAAATTTCTTTTTTTGCTGCAAAAAAGGAAACTCAAAATTGACTATTTTTTCCTTCTTTTTAAAAGGATCTTGGTGCTTGGTTTAGGGCCCACTTCTCTTCTGTAAGGCAGCTGATGCAGAGCAGCATTAATGACTGGTACAGTGCCTTTCCTCACAGCCATGTCACCAGTGGCTCTGTATGGCCACATTTCTCTCCCCAGAGAAAAGCAAGGCACAACTTCCCAAGGATATTTCGTGGGAATTGCAGCAAGGAACCTCAGAGAAAGAAAAAACAGTTCTTATCTCATTTGCTGCTCCTATTGTTGTGCTCATTTGGAATGTGTTGGAAGATTGTTTATCTGAAGGAGTTTGGCAGTTGGATTCTGCTAAGGATTGTTTTGTTTCCTTGATCAGTAGGAAAAAGCTGTGACCTGACTGTCTCGAGACATTCATGAGTTTTCTTTAGTACCTTTGAGTATTCTTTGTATCTTTGTAGTATAGTATAATATAGTATAATAAAGTAATTAATTATCCTTCTGATATCATGGAGTTCTGCTCATCGTTCTTCCCAGACATCAAGGGCTCCTCATATTACAATAGTTCTGTATGACAAACAGCCCAAGTCCTGAGTGGGACCTTCACAACTAAACAGCAGCAGCCAAGAAAACCAGACGAAGTTCTTCACAGAACATGGTGATGTGGCTCCAGGTGCCAGTGGAGCAGCTCTCATTTCCACCAACAGAAAATGCAATCCTGTGCTTTTAGCCAGAGGACAGCTCCAGGATTGTGTGTTCAATGGGCTAAATAATTCTAACAATACTTCTGGTTCATTCTGTACTGAAAAGGACATTCTGGCAGGAGACATCTTCCCAAATCCACTATTCACCTGAGGCAAAGGTGCATTTCCAGTTACTGTATCACAGCAGGTAATGAATAATCTCCCTCTTCACTCATTAGGCTTACTGTGTTTTGAAATAAATTAAAATGGAACTGTGAGAATCCATCAGTCTTATAAACAGGTTTTTTCCTGATTCAATGATAGGTAGATGAAAAGTGCATTTATCCTGGGAAAACTTTTAGTACTCTCATTTAATCTTAGCACTCTCTCAATACACCTTTTTTTTCCTTAAGATATGATCCAAACCTATATATAATACTGTACTTAAGAGAAGAGGTTTTTATTGACCTCAGCAAGCTTTGAAGCAGGCCTGTAAATTAGAGTCTGACCCCTTTCACAAAATTTATTTACAGCCTATCCCTGCAAAATTAGGACACTGTGACTCCACGCTTAAAATAACTGCCAACAGATAGTGCAAACTATGCTGTTCATTTCAGGATATCCTTGAACCCTGGATATTTGTCTGATTTTACTCCAGCAGACCTCTTGACCCTGATCAAGCTTCCTTCATCACAGTGGTTCTAGGCCACCTGTCTGGCTCTCAGGTTAGGAAGCTCAGGCATGAGAGAAAAGGAGGAGCTGCTTGGCCATCTAATCTCATATTAATAATTTAAAATAGAGTTCTAGCAAGTTTTTCTTATATTATATGAAAGGAAGCGTAAGATTAATAGTTATCAACAGTCATCCTTGACTGTGATAATATGGAGCATGTAGTTAATATTTAAATAATTTTCACATTCATATGCAGAGAGAATAAATAGTTTGAAGCAGAACTGATGCCCCCCAGGACAGGGGACACCCCGTGCCCTCAGATGACAGTGACAGCCCTTCAGGGGAAACAAGCTAACAAAACCAAACCCCCTGTGAATCACCTGGCTCAGCCTTTTCCACTTTGCAGCTTCCTCTGGCAAGAAGCAAATTCCTCTTCTGCCTGCACCTCCCAGCTACAGTGCTCAGTGCCAAGAGAAAAGGTGTGTGACTGAAGAAGCATCACGCCCTGTTTACAGCCAGTCAGTGCCAGATGTCTGACTTCAGACCAGAAGAGAGAATTTTAAACCACATTCCAGTAACTCACAGGCAATTGTACTGTGGTTCATCCTCACTAAATTAAAGGATTACAGCCCATTGTCACACCTGTAAAGACGCTCAGAAAGAAGTGTTCCGATTTAGCAGCATTTTAAACATTCTGTTTGGAGGCCTGAGTCCACAAACAGGGAGGCAGTGAAAAGTCAAGGATAGCAAACTACTTTTTTTCTGCATTTCTGCAGTTACAGAGACTGGGACAGCAGCAGGAAGCCTTTATGTCACCCATACCATATCCCCAGACAGCTTTGTAGCACTCTTATTCAACCAAACCTTTTACCATTAATATCATGTAGGTCTTGGGGGAAAATGTAGACAGAGCCAAAAAACTTTTCTAAACTTTTCACAGCTACTGAAAGAGACAAAGAATAGTTAACTATTTCTTATTTGAGAAGCTATTTGACTGGTATATTTAATCATTCTATAGGATCAATTTCTATCAGGAAAATAAAATGCTTCACCGGACCCCAGTTGACACAATAAAAGAATTCAGTTTTTATATGTATCTACTTGCAAGTTACTGACCAGTCAGGGTCACTTTGTTGTTCTTCCATACTCTGCTTTGTCACAACTGCAGAGATTTTCACTGTTCTGAGCTTCGAAGTTTCCAGAGGGTTGCGGTGAGTTTCTCTATTGGAGGCTCCCTCTTGGTGCCTCTAGGCATTCCACAATGTTTCCTAACAAATAGATCTGATTTTAATTAAGGGAGGTAAAGAAACAGCCCAGATGCTCTGTAGTCACACAGGTCCCTGGTCAAATCTTGTGTCAGAGCAAACCCGATGGCAACAAAACATTGGCCTCATGATGAGCAGCACATAGCCAGAATTATTCACTCCAGAGGGAGGGAAACACTCTGGGTTCACTGGGGTTGGAGATGCAGTTTGATTCCCTGGCAGCTCCTTCAGGTAAAAACACACATTTACTAAAAACTCCAGAGATACCCTGGAAGAATCTTCTTTCCAACATGACTAATTTTGCCTGCTCTTTTGAAAGGCTCTAGTTGAGACAGTCAAAAGTGACCTAGAAGCTGATGCACCTGTTTAGCCCCTGAATCACTTGTGGTTAATTACAAATATATATGACCAACACAAGCACTGTGATAAACTGATGTACTGTTGGCGTTCACACAAAAATAATTACTTAGAGCTTTCCTAGAAGTAGAACAAGAGCAGGAGAATGATCACACTGAAAATAAATGGAGTCAAGTTTTCTAGGCAGTCCTGACATCTGTCTGCTAGTGGGGGTTTACTGCAATGTATGCATGGAATTAATCCAGAATTTAACATTTATGCTAGTTTACACCTGTTTACAAGTCCTACTTCCTATTCAATTGAGTAGCATGACCCTTTTCTCACATCAGCCAGGAATATCATTATCAACTGATAACTACCTCAGTTTGCAAATTCCTTAAATCTAATGGGGCTATATTTCATTACCATGCTGTCTGTAATTCCAAGTCAACATTCATTAATGACATAGTTCCATTTTAATACAGACTACTATGCATTGCTGAGAAGTGTTTATAGTATCCTAAATATTTTACTGTGAAAGAAATGTGCCCTTTTGCCTAGGAAAAAGGTAAGAAAAAACCCAACACTACTGTGTAAAGAAATGAAAAGCTGATTCAAGACTTCCTTGCCTACAATCATGTAGAACATATAATTAAAGAACTATGTGCCCAGAAAAAGTTCTATACAGCAAGGAGGTATTATTTCCCTCACATACCTGCTTCCTCACCAAATCAAGAGCATACTTAGCCAAAACCTGTTATTTTCTTCCCACTTTCAAGCCCTAAAGATCCAATTACTGCAGCATGTTATTAATTCATTTCCAACCTGTGCCACACAAACATCTGAGTCAGAGCTCATTTTTTCCACAGTGCCAGTCAACAGGAGCACAGCACATCCTTCCATAGATCTATCATAAATTCAGTGCTTGTCCAAGTCCCAGTGACACAATATCCTGTGTAAGGAGCAGAGGGACATATGAATTGTTCTGGCATCTGTAAGGACAGCAGCAGATCCACCCACAACAAACCCAAACTGAACAGCTCTGGGAAGTTCACCATTATTTGCAGCCCCATTGCATTTGCAATGCCAGTCTGGACAGCTACCTTCAGGACTAACTTCCTGAAGGAAGTTCTATTTCTCCCAGGGATTAAAGTTTGTGCCTTAACCCAGAGTCTGAAATGTGTCCAGCTGTTTTCCAAATTGGATTTTTGTCTGTCAGCCTGATTCCAGTCCTAGAACAGATCAATGTTATAGTTCATTGCTTCCATTTTCTTCTCTCCCCTTGTATGGACAGCTCCCGTTTTCTACCTTTAGTTGCATCTTTGCGGATTAATGCTCTCAAGCTCAGGCCCTGGTTCCTCTCTCCAGCAGCAGAAGGTCAAACCTTATCTGGTTAGTCATTCCCACCTAAAAGTGTTATCTGATAGCAAGAAGGCAGCAAATATAAATACAAGGTGCATCATCTGTTTCTAGCCGGACCTTTTCCAAAAATTCTTTTAGATAAGTAAACCAAGTGAAGTTGCAGAAGATTTTCTTAGATGGGTCACTGCCCATGAACTATAAGGAAGCAACCCTGGCAATTTACTTTGAATGAGCCTTGGCAAACAGTCAGGAACACTCAGAAATCTCATAGAATGCCAGAGGCTCTTTTCCATTTCCTGTATTTGGTACATTTCACACCTTCCAGAGGATGCTTATTTAAGCATAAGACATCACCTCAAACTGCTTTATCAGGAGCCAACCATTTAGAAACTGAGACTTTAGTCCCAGAATTCTGCTACCAACAGAGTCTAAGCCAGGAATTCTGAACTCAGTAACAATTTTAACTTCAGCAAATGCTCAAATCCACCAGAATCCAGAGGGGAATTGTTTACAACTCACCATGGTAACAGTGCACCAAGGCCAGCTATAAAAATTCACCCCTCTCCACTAAATGACTTTTCCTGTAGGAGTAAACAGAGTATCAACAACCCCTTCCCCAGCCCCCTTTTGATTCTAATACAGATGTCATTACCATGCTTTGGAAATGGTGTGGAGGTAATTTGTGGTATTTTGTTGTGTGGTTTTTGTTTGATTTTTTGGGGTGGTGGATTTTTGTTTGGTTGGTTTTGGTTTTGTGGGGTTTTTTGTTCATTGGTTTGGATTTTTAAATTTTTTTTTAATTTTTTTTTTTTTTTAATTTCTGTACCTAACCAAAACACTGCAGAGCTCTTTGGGCAGCCCCTCTACAAGCCAAGCCTGCTCCCATTAATGCCAACAGAAGCCTCACAATTGACTTCCAGGGAGAAGAGCAGTTTGTTGTTAAGTACAGTAATATTTGTTTCACCTTCACCCATGTTAACCTCTTAAAAGGTTTATGTTTATGGGCAACAGTGTCTGCTCCTCTCAGAGGGGTTTTGCAAATGTATAGCATTAACCTGTCATTTGATTTTCCACTAGATCCTGTGTACACACTGAGGCAAAGAGCAGCACTAAGGTGTGTTGGCAGTGACTCCCCCAGATAAATCCATGCATACTTTACATTTCAGTGTGACCCTTGCAAGTTAGGCTTTTATTTTCCCACAAAAGGTGATTTGCATCTAGCTGGCTTCCTTCCAGATGGTGACCATGAAGGGCACAGGGAGGCTCACACAGGACACCCTCAGCATTCCAATGGCCACACTGAGGCTTTTGGGTTTATGGCCAAAGCATCCCATCAGCACACAGCTCTATTGTGGTACAGCTGTGAGTGCCATTTTATGAGACAAAGGCCATCCTTCAGCAAGGACAGCTGCACAGCATTAGCACTTTGTTCTTACCTGACTCAGAGTATGATTTTTAGTTCATTTACTTTGAAGTAGGAAGCAAGGAAAACATCTGAGTCCCATCACAGTATGCACTACACACCTGCTATGCATTTCTCTGAGTCTTCCTGCTCTGAATTCTCATGTTATCTCCCAGCTTTACCTTATGCTTCTGATGCAGTCATTTACTGCAAAAGCATTTCTAAACTATCCCATTTCTTTCCAATGGAACATCACAGATAAAAGCAATAAACAGGCTCAAGAATTCAATACTTTGCTGCATCTCTACAAAGATTGCTGCAAGCTGCATGCTCAAAATGAATTGCAGTGATGCAGTTCAAGCATGTTTAAAATAATGATCTATTCATTCTCAGGTATTGGGGTTTGGTAGGCAAGTCAAATAAAACAAGTTCTCTGGTTTGCCAGGGAAATGGCTGAGAAACATTTGATTCTTTCCTGTCTATAATCCATGTCTTCTGATAACACTGAAGAGAGCAACTTCTGTCTTCCTGTGCTCTCTCTCAGTTGGCCTATGGTGCTGCTTTGCCCTTCCACCACTTCTACAGCAGGCATTCCACACTGATTTCTGTTGTCCGTGCTCTCACACCCCACACCTGTGCACTCCCACAGGATCCAAGATTTTGATCCCAAACTTCTGACAATGCAGGTTTAGGTTTATGCAACTTCTTCATGTATAATGGGCTCTGCCCTTGTGGCTGCTCATCAGTTCCTGGGGTCCTGACTATTTCTACTCCCTTTATTCCCTGCTGGTGCCCACCAATGGCTCTGACTCACCTAATGGATTTGAGATTTAATGGTTTTCTCTTCCAAATGCTTTGCTGCTCTGAAGTACCCTGTGCACATATATTTCACATTAAGATGGCCTCTCTGGGCCAGTTCCCTGCTCACCAATGACAGCAGTTATCTCCTCACTCTGCCATCAGTCACAATTTTAGTTCCCTCCCTACATCTGACAGCTCTTTAGAGAGGAGCTTGTTAATCCTCACATCCCAGGCACCCCTTCCAACAGCAATTACTCTGACTGAAGTTTTGGAACTGATACACTTTTGCTGCTGCAGCACAGGTTCTCCTCAGGCTCCAGGTCTCACAGGGTGGTTGCAGGGGGTCAGAGCAGCGTTAGGATTTCATCTCATGCATGAACAAATCCAGCCTTGTGTCCTGTTCATGACAGTACTGGTGTCTCGTATTCATGGTCTCAGCATGCTCCCCAGGCAAGCACAGCTGCCCATTAGAAGTTTCTCAGACCATACAATTTATGATTTTTATAAAGATAATGAATGCAAAGTGTAGAAACAGATATAGAACTGCTGAATGGAGAGCACAAAAAACCATTGCTTTCCCCCATCTCTGCCTAAGTTACACCATGTTTGAAGGTAGCAACACTGGCAGAGCTGGTATTGCCCTCTGCAGTGTTCTGCGATCTCCTATCCAACACTCAAATACCACTTCACACCTCAAAAATTAACTCTGTAATGACATAGACTCTTAACAAATTAATAGGACGTCAAGCCATTCATCAACACTCATGTCACTGTAGACTAAACAATGAGTTGTTTACAGAAAGTGTGTGAGAAAGTTCTCTGCAAGAACGTCAACATCAGAAGACTTTTAGAAAATCTCAAAAAAACAGGGTGACATCTCACCCTTTTTTATTTAAAAGGAAAAAGAAAAAAGAAAATGAACAATGCTCAGTGTCCACTTGCGGAGAATCATCAGAGTGACCACTCTCATCATCTGCATCAGAGTCATCACTCAATGATTCACCCACTTGATGCCTTTCAGGTTGGTCACGGTTTCCATCTTGTTCGTTGGCTGGATTCTGTCTCTGTGGTCGCAGGTCAGGGCGAACACATTTTGAAGGTACCCAGCGTACCCCAGTATCTGTGGATACACAAGCATACCCGTGCCCCGAAGCGATCAGGTCATAGGGACCTTCCCACTGTTTGGTGACTAAATTCCACACCCGAACCTTTGCCTGAGGCTGATGTGCCTCGTCCGCAGCCTGCAACGAGAGATGGTGATTCAAAATGAGAGGATTACTTGAGTTCTGCGGCACTGTGAGATGATTGATTGTGCACAAAGCTTTTGCCAACCGACTGTGCCGGGTTTCACCCTTCATTCCCCGTTTTTGTTTTTGTAGAACCTGCTTCAGAGTACCATGAGCGCGTTCTACAATAGCTTGACCAGTCGGAGAATGCGGGATACCAAACCTGTGTGAGACACCCCACAAACGCAGGAACTGCCGCACCTTTTGTGATGTGTAAGCAGGACCATTGTCGATTTTCACAGCAGAAGGTATGCCCAGAACAGCAAAGGCCTGCCTCCAGTGGGCGAGGACATCACGGGCCTTCTCCCCAGTGTGAGCCAAAGCCCACATCGCAGAGGAGAACGTGTCCACCGTGACATGCACATACTTGAGCCGGCCAAACTCGGCAATCTGGGTGACATCAGTCTGCCAAAGCTCGAGGGCCCTAAGGCCTCTGGGGTTTACCCCTGCTGGCAAAGGCGGAGCAAGTGCATGGCAGTCATCACATGACTCAACAATGTCACGAGCCTCAGTTGGCGTCAGGTGAAACTGCTTCTGCAGAGTATGTGCATTTTGGTGGAAAAACCCATGCGATGCCTTGGCCTGCGCGAGTGTGTCAGGCTGAGGTGCTACCCACGCTGGGTTAGCAAACTTGTACCCCCTGGCGTTACCTTCCACTATAAAGCCAGGCAAATTGGTGTGGCTCCTCACATGCAGAACATAGAATGGATGAACCCGAGCCTGAATGGCGCACCACAAGGTCTTCAATAAATGAAACAAAGCAGGATTACTGACCTCCTTCAAAACCGAATGACCCAACCGCTGTGTGATATCAGCCACATAGGCGGAATCTGTGACCAAGTTGAAAGGCTCCTGGGAAAATTTCTCAAATGCCATGACAGCAGCCCTCAGTTCAACCAATTGGGCTGACCCCTCCTCATGGCCTACCAAAACCTGCCACTCAGATCCGTCCCTCCAGGTAACAATGGTCTTTCCTGTCCTTCCCGAACCGTCAGTGAAGACGGTGGGTCCTTGCACGGGGTCCTGGCTATGTTTAGGCCGCAAAGAGATCTGCGTGCATTTCACCATATGCAGTAGCCTATGGCTGGGCAGATGATAAGAGATCTGCCCTGAAAAATTTTCCAGAGCACTCTGCAGGGACACACTGTTTGCAAAGCTCCAGTCAAAATCCTCCCGTGACACCGGGAGTATGATCTTTGCAGGATCCGCACCCATCAATTGGAAACACCGTTGCCGGCATTTGAGTATCAAGTGAGCAATCAGCTCAAACAATGCAGTTGCCGTCTTCCGCGGCTGATGGGGCAGGAAAACCCATTCCAGAACGTGCAAGGGATCAGACCATTTGTCACTCCATTGGCCAATGATGCCTGTGGGGTACGAATCTGGGGTGGTGACAAACACAGTGATATCAACGGAGGGATCAATGCGATAAACCTGGCAAGCCGAAACAGCCTGCTGAACCACCTCCAACGCTTTATGCGCCTCAGGAGTCAATGTGCGAGGTGACTTTAGATCAGAGTCTCCTTTCAACAAATCGTACAGAGGAGACAGCTGTGCATTGGTCAGTCCCAAGTACGGATGCAACCAAGTGATGATGCCTACCAGTTTCTGAGCATCATTCAGCGTCTTCACGGAATTCACAAATTGCACCTCCTGGTGACAGATCATTTGTTCCAGAATCTTGACCCCCAAGTACTTCCAAGGTGGTTGTTGTTGAACCTTTTCTGGAGCCACCTGCAGTCCATGAGCATGCAAGGCATCGAGCAACCGAGGCTGAATCCTCAGCAGCTCATCCTGGGTAGACACGGCCACCAAAATGTCGTCCATATAATGATACAGATGTGCATCAGGGAACTGCTTGTGAACTCCAGACAAGGCATGAGCCACATACCACTGGCATATGGCCCGGGAGTTCCGCATGCCCTGAGGCAATGTCCTCCATTGATATCTCTGTGCGGGCTCAGCCTCATTAATTGCTCGCACCGAGAAAGCAAACTGCGGCCTGTCATTAGGGTGCAAAGGAATTGAAAAGAAACAATCCTTCAGATCCACAATGAGGACCGGCCAGTCTGCGGGAAGCATGGTAGGTGACGGCATGCCTGTTTGCAACGTCCCCATGCTTTCCATGACGGCATTGACTTCTTGGAGGTCTTGTAACAATCTCCATTTACCAGATTTCTTTTTTATGCAAAAGACAGGAGTGTTCCAGGGACTGGTAGAAGGCTCCAGATGACCCTGGTCCAACTGCTCCTGCACCAGATTCCGAAGGGCATCCAGTTTATCTTGAGGGAGGGGCCACTGCTTTTCCCAGACAGGTTTGTCCACCAGCCACCGTATAGGAGGCGTAAGACACCCTGCGCCCTTCACTGCAGTGGCCCCCACCAAAAATCCATCCCGATGCACACCCCCGAGACAGACAGAACATCCCTCCCCCGGAGGTTGGCAGGAGTAGAAGTAACCTGAGGCCTAACCCAGGCCGTCTGTCCCTCTGGGTTCGCGACCAGCACCGGCCGCTGGCTCACGTAGCTTTGTGCCGTCCCTCCCAGGGGGGGTGGGTGTGGAGACCATGGCACAAATCTGCCCTGTAAAATCCACATCAATGAGCCCCAGGTGAACAATGATGCCCTGAAGGGTGGCACTAGACCTCCCCATAAGGAGAGCACTCATGCCCCCACCCAAAGGACCAAAGGCATCCAGGGGAACCTTGCATATCTCAGAAGACTCTAAGACAACTGTTGCTGCGGTGCAGACATCCACGCCTGCTGATCCGTGGGTACTGGCTGCAAGACGGCAAAGGAGACCTCCATCGGCTCCGGGGTCTGGAGAGGAACCTGTGTCTGAGCGTGCCCCCCAAGCCCCGCGCTTTTCTGGAAGTTTCCCGAGCCCGGTAAAGCCTGGCCATTAACATGAACAGTCGCCTTACACATGTTGGACATGTGATTCAGCCTACCACACCAGCCAAACAAGAACATGGGGCATTTGGCCTTCTGCGCTTTCTTCCCCCACTTTTTTACAGCCTGCGCAGTCCCCTGCTGTGGCTGCCTGCCTTGTGACTATGCCCAGACCGGCCGCACAGCAGCAGCCACGGCAGCCAGCTTCCGACCCGGGGGGACAACATCGGCACAGGCCTCCGCCATCTCCCAGATGGTAGGAACACCAGGCATAGCCGCTATGATCTTCCTACAAGCAGCATTGCAATTGCACCTGACAAGGTTTGCAATCGTAACACTCCTTGCCACAGGATCAGGCACCTGCCTCTCCACGGATGCAGTCAGCCTTGCCGCAAATGTCATGAAAGGCTCATCGTCCCCCTGGACAATGGTCAAAAACGGCTGCCTTGGAGCAGCCATTTCCAGGGTCTGAACAATCGCTGCCATGCCCAGCGTGCGGCACTGATCAAGCACAAGGGGATCATATCCAATCTGCCCCTGAACATTGTCATAACGCCCTGCCCCCATCAGCATGTCAGCAACAACTCCACGCCTGGGGTCCTGTGGTGCCAGCGCAGCATTCTGCGCCACCGCTTGGGCTGCCAAACGAGCCCACTTGGTCTCAAAAACACCCAACTGCACAGGGTCAAAGAGAGAATGTGCCACACAACGAAGATCATGAGGTGTCAACACATCTGAAGCAATCCTGCGAAGAGCCTGCATAACTTCTGCAGACCCCAAGCCATGCTTAGCAACTGCCTCCCGGAGTTCCTTCTCCAGCTTGTATGAAACGGGCTCATAGGTGTTCTGAGCAACGCCCCTGAGCACAGGGAAAACCTGGGGAGCCCCTGGCAAAGCCACCGCACCTGCTGCGTCCCGGTCAGGGACAAGAGAGGACGAGCGGCCGAAAGCCAAGTCAACACCTCTCGTCCCCGTGCCCCCTGCAGCCAAGGAGTCCACCCCCTGATCCTGCAGATGCCGTGAGGAGGCAGGCTCATTCATCTCGTCGGCTTTTGTTTTTGCATCACGCCAAAAACGCTCGGGGTGCCTCGGACAGACCATGACCTGGCTTTCAGGAAGGGTCCAAAGATTCGATGAGGAGGCGCCCCGGCTCCGGGCACCCACAGGCCTCCCGCCAGCCGTGTCAGCAGTTGCACTAAAGGCAAACACCCCAGCGCCCTGCTATACCGCAGCCCCGGCAGGGGCCGCCGCGCTGAACACAGGTGCCGGCACGGCCCGCAAATCCGGCTCCGGCTGGGATGCAACCTGCGCGGGGCCCCCCGCCCCCGACATGGGAGGTGGGCGGGGCGCCAAAAACGATGCAGCCTGCGGAGTTGCTTCAACGTCAGGTGGCACAAGAGAGCCAGGCAGGCCTCCTATGAGCGCCCATCCCAATCCATACAATTCCACAGAGGGCACCACCCCCACCAAGCGGAGCGGGGTGGGCCGCCCGCCCCCCGGAGTGGAGCCAGATGGAGCTCTGACCAACGCCCCGCCCCCGGCTGCTTTCACCGACTGCGCATGCTCAGCAGGCTGCGCAGGCTCATGGACGGGGGAAATCGTCCCCCGCTCCGAAGGGCCCGACTCAGGGGCGGGAGAACCCACCCCCGTCACGCTCGGGGAGAATGTGACAGACACACCGCAGTTCGGACACAGAGTCATCACCGAACCAGACCCAGGTGGAGGCGAATCCTGACCCTCAAAGGCCGGGAAGGCACAGAGAGAGGGTGTCCCGCCCCACTCCCCGCCGCCCACGCAGGGCGGGGTGGGGCGAGGACAGACCGTCGACTCTGCAGAGCCCCCCAGACCCAAGGCCAGCTGAGCCCAGTTCACCCCAGGGGGGGCAACCGCCACCCCCCAGCACACCTTCCCGGGGCGGGGAGGGGGAAACCACATCAGACAGAAACTCAAACTCCCCCTCATCCACGTCAGAAACGGAAAGGCTCCCCTGGTAACTCTGAGGAGTACAAGGACCAGAGCCCTGCCAAACCGTCTCACATCTCTTCCACTGAATCAGCAGCAGTGCCACGTCTATAGTACAGTCATCGAGGAGAGCCTCCATGAGGTGATCCCCCACGAGAGACCACTCCTGCCTGGAAAATGCCTTCATAGGGACCGAAAAGAACCTTTGCCCCTGGGCCCACAAAAACAACCTCTCAAGATCATCCCAGGAAACATAAATCTGTTTCCACTCCAGGAGAGACTTCCACAGGTCCAAAACAAGGAAGTCGTCCTCAAAAGACACAGAGGTTGCCATCACCCAAGAACAGTAGGCTAAACACTGAAGGGGAATAACACAACCTCACCAAACTCCGATATCTGTAGCTCAGCCTAGGCTGCAATACACGCGGCGGTCACCAGATGTCGCTGTAGGACACGAAAGAACACACAGCACACTGCTCTCTCGATGAATAAGAAAAAAGGGCCGTTTATTTTCTGACTCCAACATTTATAGTTTTACAAAGGTGACAGTGGATTGGAGGGTGACAGGGACACCTCTCCACAGACACTGGTTTAACCAACAGTACATCAACTCTCTCCTCCTCCATAGAGGAATGCAAAAACAATGAGTTGTTTACAGAAAGTGTGTGAGAAAGTTCTCCGCAAGAATGTCAACATCAGAAGGCTTTTAGAAAATCTCAGAAAACCAGGGTGACACACTCACACAAACTCTCCTTTAATTGAGCCATTCTTACCATTTACGTAATGTTCACTGTCCTTAATGTTCAAACATCTCAATAGAAGCAGATTTCAAAAGTAATTAATATTCATGGAGCTCAAAGCCTTAAATTTTCATATTAATCTTTGCTTTCTAACTCACATGGAAAGGTATTTGAAAGGCTGGGCTCTGATCCTGTTAAAATAAAAGTGTTAGAATTATTAGATTTTCAACCTTTTGGGCAATGGTTCTAAGATCACAGATCCTCTTTTTTTTTTCTCCCATGACAACTCTAGATCCTTCACTGAGAACTGGGACTTGAAACAGCTTGATTTCTATTTCTAGTGCAGTCCTAGGAACCAGATTGAGGGTGTAGAGCCTAGAGTGCTACATAGCAAACAAATATCTGGAATGGCAGAGTTTTCAAAGCAAGGC
The DNA here is from genome assembly GCF_963513975.1 of Fringilla coelebs. Classification (NCBI taxonomy): domain Eukaryota; kingdom Metazoa; phylum Chordata; class Aves; order Passeriformes; family Fringillidae; genus Fringilla; species Fringilla coelebs. Next base: position 55,153,908 of record NC_140034.1, on the reverse strand, counting down.
TTTAAGCACATTCTGGGTTAAACCACAATGTTGATTTTGCTGCTTGTGTGATTACAGCAGAGACAATTCCTATGATGGGAGGGGACTACCTTGATCACCCTGGAGTCCTAAACTAAGTAGTATTTGTTAAATTAAAATAGAGAACAACACCCATTCTATCCATACATATATACACAGCAGCTGAAACGCACTCATAGAATGTAATGTGTATCTTTAACACAAAAGATAAAAACCCCTTCAGACATCCCACAGAAATAAAGAACAAATACATTTAGCAGCACTGTAGATCTCACACAGCCAGGGAGCCACAGGGAAGCAGTTAACTAAGTCCAGGAAATGAACTTTACCCCATAAAACAGAAGAGCATGGAAAAAGAAAGATCCCAACAGCCTCTGCCAGTGTAAACAAGTATGAGAGGGTGGGTGAGAGGAGACAATTCCTTACTCCTCTCAAATCTGCCACCTGCACAGCAGATGGCATTGCCAAGCATGTGTGAAAAACATAAACAGGATCATTAAGATTTCCCATAGGAATGACAGTATGGCATGTTCAGGCTCCCTTCTTTAGTTCCTAGCAAAGAAACAAGCAAACAAACCCAACAGATGTAATGATGGGAAAAAAAGGAATGTGTAGTGGAAAGACAGGGAAAAAATATTATTCAATCCTTCAGGTAATTAGTGACTATCCTCAACTAAGATAATTGATTAAAACCAAAAGTTTTGCAACTCTTCCTAATCCATTTAAATATTCAAGAACCTCCTAGGAAACCATATAGCTCCTTCCTTGAATTTATCAAGATCTATTTTCAAATCCTGTGCTCTTTAGCCTTCTCCTCTACTTCAAAGTTAATTTCATAACTTCAGTTGTCCTGTTTATAAATTCAGTTGCAGTGGTGAACTAGACATGAAAACACTGGATAGAGCACAGAATCCCAGCTCTGCCATACTTGGCTTTGTTTAAGAGCATTCAATAGCAGAGAATAGTGAAAATCTATAATCTTTATTATCATTGTTTGTCAAATTAAAAGAGGCATTTCATTACCACCAGGATTTCACACATGGCTTCCAAACACAAGGTGACAGGACTAAAAATGTTATCTGGAAAAATACTCCAAAAAGGCACCTCAGAAAGAACAGAATGTTATATAGGAAATATATGTAAGAGTTAAACAAAACTCCCCCCTTCCTCCTCAAGAACCTCACTGGCTGCCTTTTTCAGACATCAGCCCAACCCAAATAACCCCAAACTTTCCCATCATGTCTTCTCTACCAGGCCAGCCACACACAGCTCTCAGCCTGACTTCTTCCCCTGAAGAGGCCAGTTTTATCTTAGTTTTTCATCCTCATTGCTTTATACTAGCTTTACCTTCAGCTGTAGTGTTGCTTCTCATTTCCTGTTCCCTTAATGAAGAGAAAATTAAGTTGTCAGTGCACATCCCAAATCCTATCTTCTTTCTTTCCTGCCAAAAATAACTCATTTCAGTGAGCACTCTGGAATCATCACACTACTCAGATTTAGCAAGGCTGTTTTTTATAGCCTGTTTAAACAATATATTTGATGGTGTCCCATCTGCAGCTGGTCTGAACCAAACCAGAAATACTCACACAATATTTGAGCTACTGTCTCCACAGTTAGAAAAATAAACTCTGTAATACACATGACATTTCCTTCATAGCCCCTTCCCTGCTCATTTCAAATGCCTAACAAATACTGTCTTACTCAGCTAAAGTTGGACAACAAGATTTGCAAAAAGCAAGATTTGCTATGAAAGCAGAATGCCTTCAAAGTCTTTTAAATAAATTTAAAAGGACTAAGTGAAGTTTTTGGTTCCACCACAGCATTTCTGGTTACTTTGAAGTTCATTTCACCTGCAAAGGAACAAATCAGAACATAATCCAATGCCATTGAGCAGCACATTTCAGAACTGAATTGACATGGAAAACACATGGAAACAATCTTCAGGAACAATGAGTGGTTAAAAACCACCACTTTGTACTCCATACAAATATCAAGTGCCTTTTGTCAGGACCCTGCTAATAAATCTTAACTCAGAATTTTTGCATTAAGACAGAATTTCAGGTTGTTATATTGCAAAAGGTACTGGGGATTTCCTTGAGCAATTTCTGAGCTAATGCCATCCATACCTTTCACCAATTCATGTTACTCACTCAAGAGAAATCCTAAATGTGCTGCAGCCTTCTTACGCCCAGTCATTTTTTAGCAAGGGATTAGCATGTCACAGAGATTGTAACAAACCTGCATTTTGCCATGCACCTAAAGCTCTGCAGCAGGAAGGCAATTTCTAAGTGAGAGGTGTCTGCTTACCCCAGTCTGTTACCTTGGAAGTTATTTCAGATACTGCATGGTTTGATTTGGGGAGTTTTTAGTCTTTCAGAAAAACACAATTAAAGGCTTTGGGCTCGCAGCAGCTGTTAGTGTTTGTTTTTAAAACACAGTCAAGGTTTCTGTTTCTCAGTAAATTTTTCTTCCAATCTTACTCGACATATTCTCTACAAAACCTGCTGCCTGCTAACTTTTGCTGCTGGCAGTGCCATCAATATACATCACTTGTACAGGTCTCTCTTCCTCTCTGAGACTGGAATTACAAAATGTCTTCCTGCATATGTAGCTCTGTGTCTTGCAGAGAAATTCTCAGAGCCCACATCTCCTTTTGATTTCAGTAATTTTCAATAACATCTGACCTTGCTGAGCTTGGTGTTGGCAATGGTGGAAATAAAACAGCTTTCGATACTCAGTGCAGGACACTAACATCCTTTTCTCTTCTGGCTGCTCCTTCTGCTGCAAACAATGAGACAGTTCTGCTTTTCAGCTTTTACTCTTGCAAGGGGCTTTCACAAGGAAACGAAGAAACAACTGCCCCCAGAACATTGAAATGTACATTCTTTTTTCAGCCTACTTATATGAAGTGTTAGGATACTGTCAGGTGTTTTATCTTCATTTTGTTACCTTTGAGAAAACTCATTGCAAGTATCTTTCCCTGACGGGTATATTTATAATTCTCGATTTTTGTAATAGCCCAGCCATAGATAATGAAACCATTGCATTCAAATGTGCTGCTCCTATTCCTGCTCCAAGCCTCCTGCAGTTCCTCATGCACAGCTTCCACAGAGGCCTGCAGGCAAATGGAACAAAGTAATCTGCTCTTCCCCAGGACTGTATGGAGTCCTAAACAACCTGGATGGGTTAGGGGATCTAAACATTTCTCCCAGGTAAGCTGACATTTTAAAGACTGAAAGCTTCCTGCATTTCCAGTCTCATATTCCCATATATTCTGTCCACTCTTTCCATGACTCGTGATCTCTGCAGAAGCTCCTGTCTTCACTCAGCCTTTCTTCTGGCTTCATTTTTATCTCCTTTACAACTTTTAATTTAACCTTTCTTTTTATTCTAAGACCCTTCAGCTTCTTCTCCAATATCTCTGAACTTACTGTAGTTCATAATCAGTTTTTTATTTTCACTTTCCTACATCTCCTTCCACTATGCAGTGGAATGTGTGCACCTACAATCTTGCAACTGCCAGGCATGATGAACACTAAATAAATATTTAATGTATAATTTTATATCAAGTATCTCACTTGTCACCTTAAAGGATGACTGTTTTTACAACTCTGATATAGCAAGGCATGTACCATGTTCGTCTTTTAGCAAGGCTTGGAGCTGCTGTACCATGTAACAGCTCACACTTCCTGAAAAGGTCTTCCATAGCCCAAAAACCTCTGTTTTGCTTAATTTGTTACAAGTTATTCCTGAATAAGCACCCCAAAGATCTGAGGGCTTAGAAAGAGGATTAACATACATATTCTTCTACATTAACAGCTGAGCATTTTACCTTAATACACCTGCTTTTGAGCTTTATTTAACTCTCCCCCATCTACAAATGGCAGAATATTACCAAATTTCTTCTTAGCAATACTGTGTAAAGCATACCATTTATTAATTATTTGTGCTACTTTCTGGGCAAGCCAAGATAATAGACAATGCTTGGGACTAAGTGATATGTATTGTAGTTACCACACATATTACCACTTAAAAATTCATATACAGCAAACAGAACAGACACTCATCTCAAACGTGCCAGTATAAAATCTTTGATTGTGTTTTTCTGGAATTTTTCAGCTTTAAGTTTATTCCACATCTGTTGTAGCAGAAAAGAGAAAGTGGAATGAGGCCCAAGGACTACTTCTAATAAATCCTTTCCTTTATCAGTAAAAACAATGTTATTCACCATAGAGCATATGTTCCTATAATTATGTTTTTGAGCAAAAGTATTAATGACATTTTGGCCATATGTCTAGTTATCCTTCTCTGAGTAAGTCTGGGGATTTTGGCACATTTGCATTACAAAATGGTCAGAAACTTTAATTAAAAGTTTGGGATTTATTATCTCTTATTTACAGTAAAACAGAAGCCAAATGCAGACCCATCCAATGATTTTGAGTAGTACTCAGCTACTCAAAATCATTTTTATGATTTTCCAGCATTCCAACATTATGCAGGTTTTTGAAGAATCTATTTTCCAATGGTGCACCTTTATCAGGATATGAACAAATGGAATTTTAAATGTTTACCTCTGTCTATCCTTGTAATTCCAACATAAATCCTTAAAGCATGGAAAAGTAAAATGGGATGGGAATTTCAAACAGAACATTCCACTGGTTTTGAGGGAGAAGTGAATTTTGTAATCTGGTCATAGTCAACAGTGTCTTTGCCAATTCTTTCATGACTGAAGCAAGGTATTAAAAAAGGAAATACTCCTAATTATTTCTATGTTTCTTCTGAAAATTCTAGTCAATCAACATAGCTTTCAAGACTCAAGCAACTACCAAGATATTCTATGAAAATTGCACACATGGATCATAATATAAACTTGGATTAGTATTACTCTAGCAATGAAAATAAATAGCCCACACTAAAATCAAGTATAAAGCAAAATTTTAGCATTTCCTTAAACCATCTGATATCTATATTGTCTTCTTTACCTGCTTTTGTATTACATCCTCTGAATAACCAGAGAGAATAATGTTACCTGTAGTTTTTTTTAGTGCTTTGTGCTTAGCATGTGTGGAAAGTACTGATTTTCAAGTCCTTAAAAATGAAATCTTTTTGTTTGTGGGTCAGGTAGACACAAATGCTTCTGGAATTAACACGTGATAAAAGCTGCATCATGGAAATTTTGCACTTGTCTTACAAGTGCCTCTGTGAAGGTAGAAACATCTCATTGCCCTGTGTCTTTCAAGCGTGCTTCCAGCTAGCCCTGAAAAACACAGTAAAAGCCAAACACTTTTTAAATGCTTTCTGGAAAAATAAATTGACTTAAAAACAAGTGTTAACACTTCTAGGTTAAAAGATAGTGACCCCCAAACAGGATCACTGCTGATTAAACCAGTGAGACCCACTTATAACCAGAATTCTTATCCACTAGGAAGAGGAGAAATTAATTTCATACAGCCTAGTTAAAAAATAGCTTCTGACTTTTACCAGTGTGGGTGGGATTGGAATGTGATCAATAGTGCATTTCATAGCCAATAACCTCAATTATTTCATTTCCTTAAACAATCTCTCCATTTTCTACTACAGGCTAGCCCTTGAATTATATTCCTCTTTAAAGCAGGATGCCTTTCAATTTTCTTTGAAAGCCAGACTTGTCCTGCTGCCAGGATGAGTGAGGGAGGAGGCTCCTGGAGAATATCACAAGCTTTGTGTGACCAGGAGGTTAGATACATGCTCTGTCTCTTTTTTAAGCAAGGAGAGGGGGAATGATGGAGGTGTGCTGACCTGCAGCAGCCAAAACAACCTCCAGTGTTTCAAGCTGCCTTTCTGAAGTTCTCCCACACTGCTGTCCACGTGCTGCAGTTCAGCCCTCCCAACATCTCAGAATGCATGCTAGAGTGGAGACACCAGGCTCTACAAATGAAGATATCACGTGCATTTTTTTTGTTTCCTTACAATCCATGCTGGGTAGGGAGGAGAGAGTGGAATTCAGCAGTCATTATCACCCAAGGACCTGACTTTAGTCTCCCAATATCATTTATACCCACAGCTTCCTTTCTTCAGTAATTTTAGAAAATGTGTTCAAAGCCACAAAAGTAAACAATCCTGATGGTTAGTTCATTTTTGGGAGGCTGTACTGTGAACTGCTGAAGATGAGGAGAACTGCACCAATAAGAATCCCTAGGTGCCTTAAAGAACAAGTTAAAGACTCAGGTCATGCATTCCAGTTTGGTTTAAACATATGAATTTTGATATCTCTGAACATTAAGTCCAACACCTTGAGCTGTTAGAAAGTTGCACTTGCAGACTAAAGCTGCCTCAATCCTAGAAGTGCAAAGTGACTACCTGTCACTAAAACCATATCTTAAGAATGGTGGATTTTGAGAAATTGAAAGAAAAGGTAAGACTTTCCTCTTGTGCTCAGCATAAAAGCTTTCACGAAAATGAAAATACTTTAATTAAAAGACTTTAAATATTTTCTGGTTAAAGTATTATTGCACACCAGCCAATATTTCCTTGAAATAGTAACAGTTGCTATCCAGAAAGTACATCTTCATTACTATAAAAGAGGCATTTCTCCAGGCCATCATAAAAAATGCTTTCCTGATTTAAAAATGAAAATGGTCTATTTAGTGGAATATCTGAAGAAAGTAATAAAGCAACCACATGAATTAGAAAGTATTGTTCTTCAGCTCACAACTCATGCTGTGAAACCAAAATCAAAATAGTAATAAAAAACCCCAAAAAAGTATCTATAGTCTTGGGAAGCTCACCATCATCCAAAAAACACAGTGAGGATTCCTGTATTTCCAAGCTTTTTATTACTAATGAGTAAGGCCAGATTGGTAGACCTGGCTTTAGAAGCAGAAACAAACTTGACATCATTCTTTTAGAAGAATCAATAGATCAATGCTGCCCTGAAATAAAATAAAAGTGTTGCCCAGAGTTAACTAAAGGTCAGTGCTTCCAATGGCTCAAAGAGCAGCTCTTTCATCATTCCTGATTATTTATATGGGGAGGGAAAAAATTTTAAATCCCCATTAAAACCCCAACTTTAATGACCTTTCTTTTCTCCTGTTTTTATGTTCTTACCCTAGAATTCTGACTCAGCTAATGACTTCAGGGAGAGTAGGATCTAGCCTTGAATGAATCAAAAGACTCAGTGGACATGGAGGGAAATATGTGTTAATCTGAAACTAAATTTCTGTAAGAAACTTCTGCTTAGTGCATTTGAAACAATCAAATGTTGCTGCTGAAATCTCAGGAATGCAACTACAGTATTAACTAGAGTCACAATAATGATGACATAGTTTCAACACAATTCATAATTTTCATCATGAAAACAGCAGCAAATGAATGAACCCCTTCCAGTCCCGTGCCTGATGCTGATCTACAAGTTCAGGTAACACAAATGAGCACAGCTATCAGAATTTCTTTCACTGGATAAAATGGAAATATTCAAATGTCAGGGCCTCCTGACTGGTGCAGGTGATATTATTCCCTGAAGTGATGCTGCCATCTTGTGAGGGAAAGGCTTAAATCAACTTTTATTTTCATTCCTGAGATGTATCCACAGTGACTGGAGATCTGGGACACACAGGTCCAGAACTGCCAGGGATGGGAGCTGGACATTTGCTCTCCCTCCCCAAAACCAGCTCTCTGGACACACAGTGGAGAGGACAGGCAACACTGTCCAGGAATTAAGAATTCTTCAAAGCAAGCTCACCCTTGGTGGAGCAGAATATTCAAATTGCAGTGAGACATTCAAAACAAAGAGAACTTGCATTTCAGGTGGAAATGAAAGCAAAGGAACCACAGGCAGTTCATGCTAAAAGTTGGTGAACTCCACTTCCTTTCTTCTAAATTCCACTATGCAGCTGGTACCTTGTGCTGCTAGATTGGGAAACCTTAGCAAAATGTTAAAAATGCCTTTTGCATGGCCAGATATTCTATCCATCAACCAGTCCTTGACATTAGGGATCAAGGGACAGGTGAAGTGAACAAAGTAATTTCTTGAGTTTTTCACCAAATAACACACCATTGTTATTCTAATATAATATCTTACATTTGTCTAAATCTCTGTATTCTAATTCACCATGCTCTCATCCAAATGCACACACACCAGATTTCAAGACAAGAACTGGGAATACCTACACTTGTATTGAATTTCATAAAATGGGCGAAAGAAACACTGACTGCTATTAAATCTAGAGTGAAATTTTCCACCAATGCTTCTGCAACTGAAAGTGCCACTTCAAGTGTTGCATGCACTCAGCATGAATCTATTTGGAAAAAGAAATAATGTAGCTGCAGTATGATAAAAATATTCTGACTCCATATTTGTGAATACAGTATTTAAATCTTCTATATCCACCTTTATACTATGTAATGCAGAAAATACAAATTTTAAAAGTTTAATTTCTTGAAAGCAACTAAAAAATGTATGGTATTCTAAAGGCCATACACCCCAGAGTCTATGTAAATTCAGTCTTCACATGGGAGCACAGACAAATGCCCCTAAAATTAATTTTATTACCATGTCTACAAGCAGGCAGCTGGCCATTCTGAGCCTCAGGCCCCAGAACAACTGTCTAGGCCTCGTCCTTGGGAAACAAAACTCACCCAACCAGCTGTCCGGAGTCACTTTACAGGAGACACTTGGCACTGTAAACTGGCCAAAGCTGGCAGTGGTGGTGGCTTAAGTCGTTGAGGCATCCTGTGATATGCAGATTTCCAACAGGAAGACTGCAATTATTGGAAGAGGGGGCCCTGAAAAGAACTCCAAGCCTCGCCATTGGGAAACAAAACTCAGCAGCCCAGGTTCCTGGTGTCAGTTTGGAGGAGGCACTTAGCAATGTCAAACCAGCCCAAGTTGGGAGCGGTGGTGGTTTAGGCCTGGGAGGCATCCTGAGATGTATGGGATTCCAGTAGGGAGCCAGACATTTTTGGCCTCAGGCCCCGGAGCAACTGTCCAGGCCTTTTCCCTGGGAAAAAAAAAAACTCCCCAGACCAGGTTCCTGGTGTCAGTTTGGAGGAGGCACTGCGCACTGTCAAACCAGCCCAAGTTGGCAGGTGAGGCGACTTAGGGTTGGGAGGCATCCTGCGAGGTATGGGATTCCAGTAGGGAGCCAGACATTTTTGGCCTCAGGCTCCTGAGCAAATGTCCACGCCTTTTACCCAGGAAACAAAACTCACAGACCAGGTTCCTGGTTTCAGTTTTCAGGGGGCACTTGGCACTGTCAAACCAGCCCAAGTTGCCACTGGTGGCGGCTTAGGCCTGGGAGGCATCCTGTGGTGTATGGGATTCTAGCAGGGAGCCGAACATTTTTGGCCTCAGGCCCCTGAGCAACTCTCCAGGCCTTTTCTCCAGGAAACAAAACCCACCAGACCAGGTTCCTGGTGTCAGTTTGCAGGAGGCATTTGGCACTGTCAAACCAACCCAAGTTGGCAGTGGTGGCGGCTTAGGTCTGGGAGGCATCCTGCAATGTATGAGATTTCAGTAGGCAGCTAGACATTTTTTGCCTCAGGCCCCTCAAAAACCTTCCAGGCCATTTCTACGGGAAACAAAACTCAGCAGACCAGGTTCCTGGTGTCAATTTCCACCCGAGTTGGCAGTGGTGGCCCCTAAGCACAGGGAGTCATTCTGCAATGTATGACATTCCAGTAGGCAGCTGGGCATTATGTTTCTCAAGACCTTGACCAATTGCTCAGGCCTTTTCCCCAGGAAACAAAACTCACCAGGCCAGATTCCTGCTGTCATTTTGCAGGAGGCACTTGGCATTGTCAATCCAGCCAGAGTTGGCCGTTGTCACGGCTTAGGTCTGGGAGGCAACCTTAGATATACAGAATTTCAGTAGGCAGCAGGGCATCTTTGGCTTCAGGCGCCTGAGCAACTGTCCAGGTCTTTTCCCCGAAAAACAAAACTCAACAACCCAGGTTACTGGTTTAAGTTTTCAGGAGGCACTTGGCACCGTCAAACCAGCCCAAGTTGGCAGTGAGAGCTCCTTAAGTCTGGGAGGCATCCCGTGATGTACAGGATTCCAGTAGGCACACGGCCATTTTTGGCCTCAGGCCCCTGAGCAACTGTCCAGGCCTTTTCCCCAGAAAACAAAACTCAGCAGACCAGCTTCCTGGTGTCAGTTTGGAGGAGGCACATGGCACTGTCAAACCAGCCCAAGTTTGCTGTGGTGGTGGCTTAGGCCTGGGAGGCATCCTGCAATATACCGAATTCCAGCAGGCACCCAGCAATCTTTTGCCTCAGGCCCCTGAGCAATTCTCCAAGCCTTTTCCCTGGAAAACATTAATCAGCAGCCCAGGTTCCTGGTGTCACTCTGGAGGAGGCACTTGGAACAGTCAAACTAGCCCAAAGGATGGCAGTGAGGGTGGCTTTGTCTTGGGAGGCATCCTGCAATGTATGCGATTCCAGTAGGGAGCCAGACATTTTTGGCCTTAGGCCCCTGGGCAAAATTCCAGGCCTGTTTCCTGGGAACACAGCAGACCAGGTTCCTGGTCTCAGTTTGCAGGAGTCACTTGGCACTGTCAAACCAGCCCAAGTTGGCAGTGGTGGAACCAAAGGTCTGGGAGGCATCCCGCGATACGCAGAATTCCAGTAGGCACCCAGACATTTTTTGCCTACAGCCTCAGAGCAATTGTCCATGCCTTTTCCCCCGAAAACAAAACTCAAGTTACTGGTTTCAGCTTTCAGAAGGCACTTGGCACCATCAAAACAGCCCAAGTGTGCAGCAGAAGTGCTTTCGGACAGGGAGGCATCCTGCAATGTATGGGATTCAAGTAGGCAGCCTGACATTTTTATCTTAGGCCCCTGAACAAAATTCAAGGACTTTTCCCCGGGAAACAAAACTCACCAGACCAGGTTCCTGGTTTCACATTTCAGGAGGCACTTGGCACTGTCAAACCAGCCCAAGTGTGCAGCAGTGGCGCTTTAGGAAAGGGAGGCATCCAACGATGTACGGGATTCTAGTAGGCAGCCGGCTATTTTTGGCCCAAGGCCGCTGAACAACATTCCAGGCATTTTCCCTGGGAAACAAAGCTCACCAGACCAGATTCCTGCTGTCAGTTTTCAGGAGGCACTTAACACTGTCAAACCAGCCCAAGTTGGCAGTGGTGGAGCCAAATGTCTGGGAGGCATCCCGCAATATACAGAATTCCAGTAGGCACCTGGACATTTTTTGCCTACGGCCCCTGAGCAACTCTCCAGGCCTTTTCCCCGGGAAATAAAACTCAGCAGCCCAGGTTCCTGGTGTCAGTTTGGAGGAGGCACTTGGCACTGTCAAACCAGCCTAATTTGGCAGTGGTGGCGGCTTAGGTCAGGGAGGCATTCTGCGATGTATGGGGTTTCAGTAGGCGGCCGGCCATTATGGGTCTCAAGACCTTGACCAGTTGTTCAGGCCTTTTCCCCAGGAAACAAAATTCATCAGGCCAGATTCCTGCTGTCACTTTGCCGGAGGCACTTGGCACTGTCAAACCAGCTTGAATTGGCAGTGACGGCGGCTTTGGTCTGGGAGGCATCGTGTGATGTATTGGTTTACAGCAGGCAGTGGGTCATTTTTGGCCTCAGGCCCCTCAAAAATTTCCAGGCCTTTTCCCCAAAAAACAAAACTCACCAGACCAGGTTCTTCATTTCTGTTTTCAGGAGGCACTTGGCACTGTCAAACCAGACCGAATTGGCAGTAAGAGTGCCTTAGGTCTGGGAGGCATCCTGTGATGTACAGGATTCCGGCAGGCAGCTGGCCATTTTGGGTTTCAGGACCTTGAGCAATTATTCAGAATGTTTCCTGAGGAAACAAAACTCACCAGCTGAGGCACCTGGTGCACATTTTGGAGGAGGCACTTGGCACTGGCCAACATAGCCCGAGTTGGCACTGGTGGTGGCTTAGGTCTGTGTGGCATCCTGCAATATACAGAATTCCAGTAGGCACACGGCCATTTTTGGCCTCAGGCCCCTGAGCAACTGTCCAGGCCTTTTCCCCAGAAAACAAAACTCAGCAGACCAGGTTCCTGGTTTCAGTTTACAGGAGGAACTTGTCACTGCCAAACCAGCCTGATTTGTCCGTGGTGTTTCCTGAGGCAAGGGAGGCATCCTGCGATGTACAGGATTCCAGTAGGCAGCCAGCCATTTTTGGCCTCAGGTCCTTGAGCAATATTGCAGGCCTTTTTCCTGGGAAACAAGCCTCGCTAGCCAAGGTTCGTGGTTTCAGTTTTCAGGAGGCACTTGGCACTGTCAAACCAGCCCAAGTTGGCAGTGGAGGCGCTTTATGCCAGGGAGGCATCCTGCGATGTATGGGATTCTGGTAGGAACCCAGCCATCTTGGTCTCAGGCCCTTGAGCAACTGTCCAGGCCTTTTCCCCGGGAAACAAAACTCAGTAGATCAGGTTCCTGGTTTCTGTTTTCAGGAGGCTCTTGGCACTATCAAACCAGGCCAAGTTGCCAGTGGTGGCCCCTAAGGTCAGGGAGCCATCCTGCGATATACCGAATTCCAGCAGGCACCCAGCCATCTTTGGCCTCAGGCCCCTGAGCAACTCTGCAAGCCTTTTCCACGGGAAGCAATATTCACCGGCCCAGGTTCCTGGTGTCAGTTTGGAGGAGGCACTGTCAAACCAGCCCGAGTTTGCCGTGGTGGCGGCTTAGGCCTGGGAGGCATCCTGCAATGTATTGGGATTCCAGTAGGGAGCCAAACATTTTTGGCCTCTGGCCCCTGGGCAAAATTCCAGGCCTTTTCCCTGGGAAACAAAACTCACCAGACCAGATTCCTGGTTTCAGTTTTCAGGAGGCACTTGGTGCTGTCAAACAAACCTAAGTCAGCATTGGTGGCGGCTTAGGCCTGGGAGGCATCCTGTGATGTACGGGATTCTAGTAGGCACCTGGCCATTATGAGTCTCTAGACCTTGACCAATTGTCCAGGCCTTTTCCCTAGGAAACAAAACACAGCAGCCCAGGTTCCTGGTCTCAGTTTGGAGGAGGCACTTGGCACTGTCAAACCAGCCCAAGTTGGCAGTGGTGGCCCCTAAGGTCTGGGAGGCATCCTGACATATTCTGAATTCAAGTAGGCAGCCGGACTGTTTTGGCCTCAGGCCCTTGAACAGCTGTTCTGGCCTTTTCCCCAAGAAACAAAGCTCACCATACCAGGTTCCTGGTCTCATTTTGGAGGACGCATTTGGCACTGTCAAACCAGCCCAATCTGGCAGTGGTGGTCCAGAGGGATATCACAGTGCATTCGTGTGGCACAGACACTGGAAAGTTGCAATGCTGAATTCCTTTGCTGAGCTTCAGTTCTGTTCAGATCACAGAAGGAACGGGCAGAATACCGGGATGTTGTGTGCAGTGCACCTCATTGCAGAAGTCTAGAAAGAGCTCGTTCACAATCAGGTGAGAACACGCTTGTAGCCATAGAACTTTCTAATCCAATGGACAGTGGCCAGAGAGTATGTTTTGCTTTTCTAACCAGTCACCTTTACTTCTTTCTGCTGCAATGTGCATATTTTGCCCAATAAGGTCTGATTACATGTACACATATATGTCTCTATTATATTAGCTTAACTCGCAGCTTATTCTATTACAATCACGTGACTACATTACTATACTATAAAACCCTTCCTTATCTTATCTAATACAGTTTCTTGCTTACTTAAGGCCTGTCACTGTAGGACACGAAAGAACACACGCACACACCGCTCTCAAGGTGAAGAAGAAAAGAGACTGTTTATTTTCTGACTCCAACATTTATAGTTTTACAAAGGTGACAGTGGATTGGAGGGTGACAGTGAAACCTCTCCACTGACACTGGTTTAACCAACAGTCCATCAACTCTCTCCTCCTCCATAAAGGAATGCAAAAACAATGAGTTGTTTACAGAAAGTGTGTGAGAAAGTTCGCTACAAGAATGTCAACATCAGAAGGCTTAGAGAATCTCAAAAACCCAGGGTGACATCTCACCCTTTTCTGTTTAAAAGGAAAAAGAAAAAAGAAAATGAACAATGCTCAGTGTCCACTTGTGGAAGAATCATCGGAGTGACCGCTCTCATCATCTGCATCAGAGTCATCACTCAATGATTCACCCACTTGATGCCTTTCAGGTTGGTCACGGTTTCCATCTTGTTCGTTGGCTGGATTCTGTCTCTGCGGTCGCAGGTCAGGGCGAACACATTTTGAAGGTACCCAGCGTACCCCAGTATCTGTGGATACACAAGCATACCCGTGCCCCGAAGCGATCAGGTCATAGGGACCTTCCCACTGTTTGGTGACTAAATTCCACACCCGAACCTTTGCCTGAGGCTGATGTGCCTCGTCCGCAGCCTGCAACGAGAGATGGTGATTCAAAATGAGAGGATTACTTGAGTTCTGCGGCACTGTGAGATGATTGATTGTGCACAAAGCTTTTGCCAACCGACTGTGCGGGGTTTCACCCTTCATTCCCCGTTTTTGTTTTTGTAGAACCTGCTTCAGAGTACCATGAGCGCGTTCTAAAATAGCTTGACCAGTCGGAGAATGCGGGATACCAAACCTGTGTGAGACACCCCACAAACGCAAGGAACTGCCGCACCTTTTGTGATGTGTAAGCAGGACCATTGTTGATTTTCACAGCAGAAGGTATGCCCAGAACAGCCAAGGCCTGCCTCCAGTGGGTGAGGACATCACGGGCCTTCTCCCCAGTGTGAGCCAAAGCCCACATCGCAGAGGAGAACGTGTCCACCGTGACATGCACATACTTGAGCCGGCCAAACTCGGCAATCTGGGTGACATCAGTCTGCCAAAGCTCGAGGGCCCTAAGGCCTCTGGGGTTTACCCCTGCTGGCAAAGGCGGAGCAAGTGCATGGCAGTCATCACAACAATGTCAGGAGCCTCAGTTGGCGTCAGGTGAAACTGCTTCTGCAGAGTATGTGCGTTTTGATGGAAAAATCCATGCGATGCCTTGGCCTGCGCAAGTGTGTCAGGCTGAGGTGCTACCCACGCCGGGTTAGCCAACTTGTACCCACTGGCGTTACCTTCCACTATAAAGCCAGGCAAATTGGTGTGGCTCCTCACATGCAGAACATAGAATGGATGAACCCGAGCCTGAATGGCGCACCACAAGGTCTTCAATAAATGAAACAAGGCAGGATTCTGACCTCCTTCAAAACCGAATGACCCAACCGCTGTGTGATATCAGCCACATAGGCTGAATCTGTGACCAAGTTGAAAGGCTCCTGGGAAAATTTCTCAAATGCCATGACAGCAGCCCTCAGTTCAACCAATTGGGCTGACCCCTCCTCATGGCCTACCAAAACCTGCCACTCAGATCCGTCCCTCCAGGTAACAATGGTCTTTCCTGTCCTTCCCGAACCGTCAGTGAAGACGGTGGGTCCTTGCACGGGGTCCTGGCTATGTTTAGGCCGCAAAGAGATCTGCGTGCATTTTACCATATGCAGTAGCCTATGGCTGGGCAGATGATAAGAGATCTGCCCTGAAAAATTTTCCAGGGACACACTGTTTGCAAAGCTCCAGTCAAAATCCTCCTGTGACACCGGGAGTATGATCTTTGCAGGATCCGCACCCATCAATTGGAAACACCGTTGCCGGCATTTGAGTATCAAGTGAGCAATCAGCTCAAACAATGCAGTTGCCGTCTTCCGCGGCTGATGGGGCAGGAAAACCCATTCCAGAACGTGCAAGGGATCAGACCATTTGTCACTCCATTGGCCAATGATGCCTGTGGGGTACGAATCTGGGGTGGTGACAAACACAGTGATATCAACGGAGGGATCAATGCGATAAACCTGGCAAGCCGAAACAGCCTGCTGAACCACCTCCAACGCTTTATGCGCCTCAGGAGTCAATGTGCGAGGTGACTTTAGATCAGAGTCTCCTTTCAACAAATCGTACAGAGGAGACAGCTGTGCATTGGTCAGTCCCAAGTACGGACGCAACCAAGTGATGATGCCTACCAGTTTCTGAGCATCATTCAGCGTCTTCACGGAATTCACAAATTGCACCTCCTGGTGACAGATCATTTGTTCCAGAATCTTGACCCCCAAGTACTTCCAAGGTGGTTATTGTTGAACCTTTTCTGGAGCCACCTGCAGTCCATGAGCATGCAAGGCATCGAGCAACCGAGGATTCAGCAACTGCTGAATCCTCAGCAGCTCATCCTGGGTAGACGCGGCCACCAAAATGTCGTCCATATAATGATACAGACGTGCATCAGGGAACTGCTTGTGAACTCCAGACAAGGCACGAGCCACATACCACTGGCATATGGCCCGGGAGTTCTGCATTGATAAGTCTGTGCAGGCTCAGCCTCATTAATTGCTCGCACCGAGAAAGCAAACTGCGGCCTGTCATTAGGGTGCAAAGGAATTGAAAAGAAACAATCCTTTAGATCCACAATGAGGACCGGCCAGTCTGCGGGAAGCATGGTAGGTGACGGCATGCCTGTTTGCAACGTCCCCATGCTTTCCATGACGGCATTGACTTTTCGGAAGTCTTGTAACAATCTCCATTTACCAGATTTCTTTTTGATGCAGAAGACAGGAATGTTCCAGGGACTGGTAGAAGGCTCCAGATGCTCCTGGTCCAACTGCTCCTGCACCAGATTTTGAAGGGCATCCAGTTTATCTTGAGGGAGGGGCCACTGCTTTTCCCAGACAGGTTTGTCCACCAGCCACCGTATAGGAGGCGTAGGACACCCTGCGCCCTTCACTGCAGTGGCCCCCACCAAAAATCCATCCCGATGCACACCCCCCAGACAGACAGAACATCCCTCCCCCAGAGGTTAGCAGGAGTAGAAGTAACCTGAGGCCTAACCCAGGCCGTCTGTCCCTCTGGGTTCGCGACCAGCACCGGCCGCTGGCTCACGTAGCATTGTGCCGTCCCTCCCAGGCCCGCGACAGACGTCCCCACCGGATCCAAAGGCCACTCCGGGGGCCATGTGGCAAGGGAAAGAACCGTGACACCAGCACCGCTGTCAAGAAGCCCGCGGAGGTGGATTTCCGAAGGCGTTGTGCCAGGAACAGACAGGGTACACAGCATCTCGGGACGGTCCTTGGTCAGAACAGCAGTCCAGTGAACTTGAGGCGGCCCAGTGGATCCAAAGCCACAAGCTCCACATGACTGGTCAGCCGTCCTGCGAACAGAGGACTTAAAAGGCACAAGGGGAGCAATCCGCGTCCCTTTCGGGATCGTGACGGGGGGGTGGGTGTGGAGACCATGCCACAAATCTGCCCTGTAAAATCCGCATCAATGAGCCCCAGGTGAACAATGATGCCCTGAAGGGTGGCACTAGACCTCCCCATAAGGAGAGCACTCATGCCCCCACCCAAAGGACCAAAGGCATCCAGGGGAACCTTGCATATCTCAGAAGACTCTAAGACAACTGTTGCTGCGGTGCAGACATCCACGCCTGCTGATCCGCGGGTACTGGCTGCAAGACGGCAAAGGAGACCTCCATCGGCTCCGGGGTCTGGTAAGGAACTTGTGTCTGAGCGTGCCCCCCCAGCTGTGCTCTCTTCTTGACGTTTCCCGTAAAGCCTGGCCATTACCATGAACAGTCGCCTTACACATGTTGGACATGTGATTCGGCCTACCACACCGACCACACAAGAACATGGGGAATTTGGCCTTCTGCGCTTTCTTCCCCCGCTTTTTTACAGCCTGCGCAGTTCCCTGCTGTGGCTGCCTGCCCTGTGGCAATGCCCAGACCAGCCGCACAGCAGCAGCCACGGCAGCCAGCTTCCGACCCGGGGGGACGACATCGGCACAGGCCTCCGCCATCTCCCAGATGGTAGGAACACCAGGCATAGCCACTATGACCTTCCTACAAGCAGCATTGCAATTGCACCTGACAAGGTTTGCAATCGTAACACTCCTTGCCACAGGATCAGGCACCTGCCTCTCCACGGATGCAGTCAGCCTTGCCGCAAATGTCATGAAAGGCTCATCGTCCCCCTGGACAATGGTCGAAAACAGCTGCCTTGGAGCAGCCATTTCCAGGGTCTGAACAATCGCTGCCATGCCCAGCGTGCGGCACTGATCAAGCACAAGGGGATCGTATCCAATCTGCCCCTGAACATTGTCATAACGCCCTGCCCCCATCAGCATGTCAGCAACAACTCCACGCCTGGGGTCCTGTGGTGCCAGCGCAGCATTCTGCGCCACCGCTTGGGCTGCCAAACGAGCCCACTTGGTCTCAAAAACACCCAACTGCACAGGGTCAAAGAGAGAATGTGCCACACAATGAAGATCATGAGGTGTCAACACATCTGAAGCAATCCTGCAGAGAGTCTGCCTAACTTCTGCAGACCCAAAGCCATGCTTAGCAACTGCCTCCCGGAGTTCCTTCTCCAGCTTGTATGAAACGGGCTCATAGGTGTTCTGAGCAACGCCCATGAGCACAGGGAAAACCTGGGGAGCCCCTGGCAAAGCCACCGCACCTGCTGCGTCCTGGTCAGGGACAAGAGAGGATGAGCGACCGAAAGCCAAGTCAACACCTCTCGTCCCCGCGCCCCCTGCCGCACTGGCAGAGCCAAAGGAGTCCACCCTGTGATCCTGCAGATGCCGTGAGGAGGCAGGCTCATTCATCTCGTCAGCTTTGGTGTTGGCATCACGCCAAAAACGCTCGGGGTGCCTCGGACAGACAGTCACCTGGCACTTAGGAAGCATCCAAAGATTCGACGAGGAGGCACCCCGGCTCCGGGCACCCACAGGCCTCCCGCCAGCCGTGTCAGCAGTTGCACTAAAGGCAAACACCCCAGCGCCCTGCTGTACCGCAGCCCCGGCAGGGGCCGCCGCGCTGAACACAGGCGCCGGCACAGCCCGCAAATCTGGCGCTGGCTGGTACGCAACCGGCGCGGGGCCCCCTGCCCCCGACACGGGAGAGGGGCGGGACCCTGAAAGTGGCACAGCCTGCGGAGTTCCATCACTGGGGGGCGGCACAAGGGAGCCAGGACGGCCCCTTATGAGCGTCCACCCCAATCCACACGATTCCACAGAGGGCACCGCCCCCACCGAGTGGAGCAGGGCGGGCCACCTGCCCCCTGGAGCGGAGCCTGGTGGAGCGCTGACCGACGCCTCGCCCCCGGCCGGGAGAGGGACAGGCCGCCCGCCCACCGGGGCGGGGCCGGACGGAGCGCCGACTGGCGCCCCGCCCCCAGCTGCTTTCACCGACTGCACATGCTCAGCAGTCTGCGCAGGTGTAGCAGTCAGGGCAAGGCATGCGGAAGATCACACGATGTGACGGAAAGCTCAGGAATCCCTTTCCTTCCAACCCCCTAAGATAAGAGATAAGCCAAAGAATGCGACCCTGCCTATTCCAGTAACTTTCCACTAACCCCAGTAAGTTTCTACTCCTTACTAACCATAAAAGGTAATATAGGACCCCTAGGTGACATAATGTAGACCCCCAAACCTATATAACCCCATGTTAAGAGACAATAAACGCCTTTGACCATCCATCACATTGATGCCACGTGTGTCATTGGCCCGGACGGTTCTGAGGAATGGACCGCCGTGCTGCTCCATAGAACCAGGTCGCCGTTGCCTTGTGTAACATAAGGTAACACACAGGCTCAGGGACAGGCTAAGTCGCCCCCTGCGCTGAAGGGCCCGACTCGGGGGTGGGAGAATTCGCCCCTGTCACGCTCGGGGGGAACATGACGGACACATCGCAGTTGGGACACAGAGTCATCACTGAACCAGACCCAGGCGGAGGCGAATCCTGACCCTCAAAGGCCGGGAAGGCACAGAGAGAGGGTGTCCCACCCCACTCCCCGCCACCCGCGCAGGGCGGGGCGGGGCGAGGACAGACCGTCGACTCTGCAGAGCCCCCCAGACCCAAGGCCAGCTGAGCCCAGTTCACCCCAGGGGGGGCAACCGCCACCCCCCAGCACACCTTCCCGGGGCGGGGAGGGGGAAACCACATCAGACAGAAACTCAAACTCCCCCTCATCCACGTCAGAAACGGAAAGGCTCTCCTGGGAACCTCGATGGATACACGGACCAGAGCCCTGCCAAACCGTCTCACATCTCTTCCACTGAATCAGCAGCGATACCACGTCTATCGTGCAGTCATTGAGGAGGGCCTCCATGAGGCGGTCCCCCACGAGAGACCACTCCTGCCTGGAAAATGCCTTCATAGGGACCGAAAAGAACCCTTGCTCCCGGGCCCACAAAAACAACCTCTCAAGATCACTCCAGGAAACAGGAACCTGTTTCCACTCCAGGAGAGACTTCCACAGATCCAAAACAAGGAAGTCGTCCTCAAAAGACACAGAGGTTGCCATCACCCAAGAACAGAAAGCTAAGCACCGAAGGGGGAAAACACAACCTCACCAAACTCCGATGTCTGTATCTCAGCCTAGGCTGCAATACACGCGGCAGTCACCAGATGTCGCTGTAGGACACGAAAGAACACACAGCACACTGCTCTCTCGATGAATAAGAAAAAAGGGCCGTTTATTTTCTGACTCCAACATTTATAGTTTTACAAAGGTGACAGTGGATTGGAGGGTGACAGGGACACCTCTCCACAGACACTGGTTTAACCAACAGTCCATCAACTCTCTCCTCCTCCATAGAGGAATGCAAAAACAATGAGTTGTTTACAGAAAGTGTGTGAGAAAGTTCGCTACAAGAATGTCAACATCAGAAGGCTTAGAGAATCTCAAAAAAACAGGGTGACAAAGGCCTATTCTTACTTGCAACTATAGAAACATAGGTTGATGATTTCTCTGTTCTGTGTCTGTGTCCCTTGCTTCCACATCAGTCTAGGCTTCTTCTAAGGCTGTAAAACAAACCCTCTTGAGTCGGCGAAGATTTCTATCTTTCCGATTCCCACAGCTCTTCCAGTTCTCTCAGGAAATTCCAACTGGAGTGTTTTTCAGTGTCTTCCTAAGTGGGTTTTTTCTGGCTAGATCATGCAAAGACTGCCTGTCTAAGAAAAAATCGAATGTCCCAGCTGTGAAACATGTAGACAGTGGTGTGTGTGTCATCAATGAGATGAGTGTGCACACACACACATGCAGGGAGAGCAGAGCAGTGTTATAGGGAGGGCTGTGGCGTGCAGACAGAGATGATACACATCCCAAAGGTCCTTGTGACAAACAGCCTGTTTTATTGTTCAGAGCTTCAAAAGGTCTAGACAGCTCCATTGGTCTGATCCTCACACAGCCCAACTCCTAACTAATGAGATACCTGCAGCCCAGGCTGGAGGGTGATAGGTCTCTGCAGGTCCTAGGCGATCAAGCCAGGGACTCCAATGGCATGGAGCGGAGTCTGGAACCACTGATGCAGAGCAATGTAACAGCAACACCCAAGCAAAACCAAAAAGAAAAAGTATTCCTCAGTCAAATGTTTGGACAGTAAGGCAGAGACACATCAAGAAAGGAAAATCTCCTGCAGAAGAGTTGTGATTATGCAAAGAGTGGCCTCTTATTAGAATATTTATCTTCATAGGGGCAAGTCATTCCCTTTTTGGAATAACTTTGCCTTTCCCAGAAATTTATAGCTCTTTGGAGAGAAGGAAAAGGGATTGACAGGGCACATTTCAATAGCACAGCAATTTCTTGCTTTATGTATGAATCTTTGCACAAAGTAAACAAGTGTTGAATGGTTGAAGAGGGAAGACTTTGCATGGGCAGGGTGTTGTCCGGAAGCTGATACTGCAATGGGTTTCTTACTGGCATGAGGAGCATCTGTGTCATCGGAGACCTAATAGCAAACTAGTTGCCAATGATGGGTAACTTCAGCTGGATTAAAACCACCGGAGTGTAGATGTCTGAGTGAGGAAAGCAACCATTATTTTTATGGTTCGGGTTATTCTTAGACAAAGGGTAAGCATGTAAATGAAAAGTAGACATTTGCTACACTTCACAGTGTATCTTCATCAAAGTCAGTCCCATAGAAGAGAGAAATTCACTTCTAGGAAGATTGCAGGATTTGAATGCAGAGTCACACTCATCTTTTGTGTCTTTGTTGTGTGCTTGGCATGGATCACGCTGCTTTGAAGAGGGAAGTGCCTAACAGACATTCCACTTTACAAACACATATGCTTCCCTCTTCTTCTGAGACCTCAGCACAGAGCCCTTATTGGCATGGTAGTTTCCTTCCATTAGAAGGGAAAATCATCTAGCCAGGCTTCATCACCGCCTGCATTTTTTGGGGTAGTTCTTGGAAGAAAATAGCAACTTTTCCACTCCACATGATTCATGTTTCATTCTCTTCCTAATGTACTTCGGGGAACAAGCTACCAATTCCCTACTGTTTCTATGAAAAGGCATGAAGCTAGGAACTAAATTCCCATGGATATAAGAAGGAATCAAAATCTTTTATGCCTACAAACATGCCCTTATGTTATGAAAAGTATGGATTGTCAAGGGTGGAAGAAGACTTGTATGAAAAGGAAGAAAAAACCCAGAAGCATGCAGGGATTTTCAAGTATGAAAGGGTAAACAACATTATATTGTCGATGGAAAGAAATCGATAGAGGGAGGAGGGAGGAGGAGGCACAAGCTGCCTTTGAGGCAGCTGACGCAAGGACAGTCGGCCTCATGAGCAAACAAGAAAACCAAAAGAAACTTCACAGCAATCTCATCAGAAACTTAGTGGACAAAAGCGCAAACCCATTTGTTCATTTCTCACGTGTATAACATATATATATAGAGATGTTCTTCATTCTGACAGAATTTTCAGGTAGCAAGCTAGTGTATGGCACCTGGAACCAATGGTGTCTTGGAAATGGCCAACATGCAGAACACGCTTCATCCTGAACGCTACCATAGCAGAATCACAGAATCATAGAATGGCCGGGGTTGAAAAAGACCTTAAAGGCTATCTAGCTCCAACCCTCTGACATGGGCAGGGACACCTTTGACTTGCCCAGGTTGCTCAGAGCCTCATCCAGCCTGGCCTTGAACACCAGCTTGGGCTGTCCATAACTTCTCTGGGCAAGTTGTGCCAGTGCCTCACCACCCTCACAGGGAAGAATTTCTTCCTAGGATCTCATTTAAACCTGCCCTCTTTCACTTTGAAGCCATTGCCCATTGTCCTGTCTGCATAGTCCCTAGTGAAGAGTCCCTCTCCTGCTTCCCTTCTGATCCCGGAAGGTGTTGTGAGGTCTCTGTGAGTTCTCTTCTCTTCACCAGGCAAAACAGCCCTAATTCTCTCAGCCTGTGGGATGTGCTCAAGTCCTCAATACTGAACTGCAGTACTGAATGATGATTTTTTGAATCCTTTGAAGGCATTTTCTTTTTCAGCCTCAAATTAGGCTAAGTCGCTTTGATTTGTGGGTATTGCAGGTGAGCAACAGAAATCTGCCCTGACTTGTCTTTTCTTCAGCTCCTCTCCATGGGAGACTCGATGCAAACATCACAGCTGATGAGACAGTGGGCACACCATCATTCTGGGAGGGCTTTGACCAGTAAATATAGAGGGGCATTAAATATTGAAATGCAGATGATAGAAGCTGTCCAATGGACTGTGCTGGTGGAAATCAAATACTAGTTAGTATTTTGAATCCAAATAATTCCTCCCAATGAGGCCCGACAGTATTGTTTGGCTTTGAATCTGAGCAAGTGGACAGTAGTGGATGGTCCACAGGTGGAAAACAGTGTAGATACATCTCCTTCATTTCATTAATGGCTCAGAGACTGAAAAGGCAGCTACAAAGTGGTAAATACATCCCTACAGATTCAAAAATTGTTGTTCTTAATTTGCATCTCCAGCATAACAACAGATCGTTAGAACTAAAATACAGATGGGAATTTTATAGCTTCTCAGAAATGAAGCAGGAATTGGCTAATGGGCCTTAGCAGTAGCTACAAGTTTTTCAGCATGAGGCATCTCAAAAGTGTTTTAACCTTACAGTACTTTTCTGCGTTATGCCTTAACCTCAAGGATGCATGCAAAAAAATAAGAACAAAAAAATCCCCCCAAAAACACCAAAACAAAACAACAACAACAACAAACAAACAAACAAACAAATAAACAACCCCCCCACCAAATATATCTATATTACATATATATATGACTCAGATAATAAGCAAAATCAGTAACATATATAGAAACAGAACCCATGGTTTTTAACTTTCAACCTTGTCTTCTCAACACACTCTCTAAAATGGAATTGTTTCCCTATCTGCCTTGAAACATTTTGGAGCAAAAAACACTCTAAGGTCCTGATAGGTGTTTTGTTCAAAAATCACTTCTTCTGGTTTTCTGTCCAAAAGCCGAGTAATGTGGCTGCACTGGTAGCTGGCCAAAGGAGGTAGGAAGAGTAATCATCATCCACAACACTGGGGCTGAAGACATTTCCACAGAAAATTACCTGCCCTATTACTTGTTCATGTGTTGGGTTGAAAGTTCAGAACCCGTTTCCATTTTTCCCATCCCTAGAAAGTTCTATTTCACAGAATTCCAGCCCCTCAACCATCAGTCCTGCCAGAACAGCCCGCTATGTGCTGTCATAGGGGATCTGCTGATGTCCACTGACTCTTACCACTAAAGTGCTTGTCACTGTTGCAGATCCAGAACTTCTGAAGAGTTTTGATTAATGCTCTTTGAGTGGTTGAAAACAAGAAAAGAATGACTAGACATTTCTATGATCAAATCCCCTGATGGAATAAAAATAAGAGCATAATAAACGTATTCATTGTCATGAGAAGGGAGATGAAGGGTCCAAAAGATTACTTGCATACTTCCTTTTCTAAATCCCTCGTTATCTGGCAAATTGCAAAAGATTCCAGGCTTTCACCAAAATGCAAATCAGAGTAAAGTGTGAAGCCTTACAGTTTACTGGATATAAAACTTCATCATCCATTTTTTAAATCTTGGAGATTGTGATGTATTTCCAATTAATATCCTGAGGTTTAGAGCTGTAATTCTGAGAAAAGAATGCTATTCTGAATTTATTCTAATAAATCATCTTGTCTGCACTCTCTCCTCTCGGTTTTCACTTCTGAAACTCTGTAGGAAAGGCATTAAGGTCTGCATTAATTCTTTTCAACAGTTTCCCCTGTAATTCTTCTTTTAAGGCCAACCTATCAAAATCCACGCTTTCTTACCCCACGACTTCTAAAATTCTATTGACAAGCAAAAAATCCTCCATCTAAATCAAACAACTAAATCTCTGCTCCAATTTGTACAAAAAAAGCAGTCCATTATCTGCTTTCTTAACAGATTCTTTCTCTTGTATTAATATGGTAACCTTGTCTTGCTCTTCTAGATTAGAACCAAATTTTTAAAGCTATAAGGAAACACAGGTTTACTGTATCTGATTCTGAGATACAGAAGTCCAGCAAGGAGTTTAGACCTCGAAAGAAGTGTTTGTACCACAAGATTCAGCACAACGTTGAGACATATGAGCTCTTTTTCAAGAAAAGCAGCCAAACTGAAACTTTTTAAACTTCCATGGTGCCTGCTTCCAGAACCTGACCTAAGCTGCTAGAAATTAGCTGCAATATTACTGTAAACAATGCTGTGAATGTAGGACATTGGAATTCTTCTCTTCCATTGAAAACCACAAGTGGAGTCGCATCACTTGTCTTCAAAATTCTGTATTTTCTTGCAAACTGGTAAAACAATGATAAAATCTTCTGTTCATACAGTTTAAATCCAATAATGTTCAAAACAAAAAAATAAAAATCCATTCAGATATGGTCTGCAATAATACAGCAGAGAGAAGATGAACCACAATGGCCTTTAAAATAAAGTGAAGCAGAATTTGAGAATTTGCAATACCTTATGAGGTAAACTTTAACAAATAAATAAAATATAACCTACCCAATCTCGATCAGTGATGCACAGACAGAGAAAAAGAACTAATTACTACTAATATTTCTTTCCTTCTCAGACAAGAAGTTAAATGAACCTCTTGAATGCATGGACATTGCTGGAAAAGACAGCAGCCTTCTTCTTGACAACATATTCCTCAGAACTCCAGGAGACAAATCATTTGAGCTATGAGGATCTTTCTCTCTGTTAAACTCCCTGAGCATACCAATATAATATTCCTTTAGAGATCCTCACTGCACTGGGTGAATGAGGGATAGTCTATAGCCCCAGTACCTCAGCCAGACGCTCTGCCTTGTTTAGCAGTCTACAGCTGCAAGGACATAATCTACACTGGCTTTCTAGCCAAAATAAATGCAAGGCACAACAAAGAATACAGCCAAACATTGAGCACAGCTTATGGCCTTCAAAACAGAAATCTCAGGATGGCAATAGTGGGTCTTCTGATCCAAACCATCAGGAAATTTTTCTTTAGAGGTGTTGGGAAAGATGAAAGTTTGACAAGAAAGTCTCACAGATATGTAGGCTTGGCAGAAAGACTTTTGAATGTGGAGTCTGATGAAGGAATAGAGTTGGAAGCAAGTTTTGATATAGAAGAAAAGAATTGCTGAGCCACTCTTACTGGATAACCAAGGAGGTAAAGGATATATTAGAAAGGGTTTTTATGACTTAGAGCAAAGGATAAACCCACCCCAAACAAGAAGATGTTTTTACCAAGCAGAAAGATAGCACAGGCAAACAAGCCTGCCGATGTGGCAAGTAGAAAAAAGGCCTCAGAATTTTCCACTGCAAGAAAACTGAATAACAGCTTCTGGCTTACACTGCAATGTACTGACTTTCAGTGATTTGAGAATAGTAACATGAATATGGTAATGATAGCAGTTATGATAGGCTATAGATAATAGTTAAGGCATAGATTGGTTCTATTGTATTAGGATGCTAAGCAAAGAAAAGTATATAATGCACTGTAACCAAAACCAAAGTGTCTCCAGGCCTGCCTGCAGCTTGGGCTGACAGCTGTAGGCACGGGCTCTGTCGCCCACGACCCTGGACTGCTGCAACATCTTGTATGGAATAAACTTCATTTTGGAAAGCCACCTAGAGTCCCACATCCATCATTAAGGCTCTTACATAGAGGTAAATAAAGCTTCTGTGTATTGTACCAAAAATAATTATGTAAACCAGAGTTTCATGACCCAATATTTCCATTGAACTGGAACAATTTTTATTAATATTATTGATCCATTTCTTTTCAGTGCGTTTGTTAAAAAACATAAAGCATCATTTAAAAGAAATTACTGGATGCCTACCAAATACTACGGATTAGTTAAGGTGTTGGTTTTGCATGGCTTGGTTTTTGGTGGGGAGGGAAGAAGCCAGCCACAAAGGTGATTTTTTGAGAAAAGCTCCTAGAAGCTTCCTCCCTACCTGGGAACGTGAATCCCTACTTGGCACAAAGAACAGATATGCTGCTATGCCAGTTAGAGAAGCTGGTAGCACTTCGGTGATATATTTAAGAAGGAAATCAAATCTGCAGCCAGTTAAGTTTTGAGAATTTTTAGGTTGGCGCCTCTTCTGGTTTGAAAGCAAAACCAGTGAGACACTCTGTTGCAGTCTGTGTTTTTGATTGTAATGCAGGTCTAGTAGTCAGTTTTATAATCCTTCCTATTTTGGGCTGCTATAGCATACTTTGTTAGGAATGGATTGTTCCTTTCCCCCCTGTATTGTTGGTTTTTGCCCTAGTTATCCATCTCCCCAAAGACCTGCCCTTTGGTTCCCTGTTCCTCCTCCCGTTGAATGTCAATCCCTCCCCAAGCCTGCTCCTTTCTCTAGAAACTTCCCTATCAATGTTGTATCCTTCGAAACCCCATTAGTTTGTTGAAGTTATTCTCCTCCCATGTAGTCCCCTATTGGTTTTAACATTGTATTCCCCGCCTTGTGTTCCATCCCCAGTTTCTCCCAGTTGGTTAAAGATCGTATCCTTACCTGGGACCTCCCCCCATTTATAAGTTGATATATGCCTTTGAGTCAGTGTCTTTCTGTCCTTGACCCTCCAGGGAATAAACTCCTTTGGAAAACATACAGAAGACCTCTCTCTGTTCCTTGTCCCTTCCCTCAGTGCAGTCCTATCCCCAACGCAGTCCACCCATGCCGTAGAACAGCCGTGCTCTACAGCTGCACCCGGATTCGACAGTTTTCTTGGGGTGGCCCACTCTCGCTGTTGGTGTCGGGAACTAGTCGGGCTGAAGAAATCCGGCACTGCAGCAAGACTCCAAGCCAGAAATACAATCTATTAAGAAAAGGGAAAAACACTCAAATACATGCAGTAATAAAAAACAAAAACCACTGACCGAGTCAGAATACAACCTGACAACCTGCTAGTTAGGGTGGTGGCAGCAGTCTAGATGATATGGTCTTGTTGAAGTGGTGATTCTGTAGAAACCATCTGGTGGCTCCTTTCATCTGGGAAACCAGTGGGTAAGGGTGGCTGTTCCTCTGGGAATGCAGTGGAAAGACTGCTTGTTGTGTCCCAAAACCCAGACTAGATCCAGGTGGGGATGCTTAGCTCCTCCCCTGTGGGCAGAGCATCTCACAATGGGCTGATATCGTTCTGAGTCATGCTGTGGGTCCTTGATTACCCGTTAAACAGAGACGGCTCCTGGAGGGAGTTATCTCTGAGTCATGTGGCAAGACACTGATGGGCCTATTAACAGGAGATAAGGAAAAAACCATGCCCCTCCTGGTTTCATCAGTTCTTGAGGATGGGAATAGAATGCATTTTTATATTGTATGCTAGGACAATACAGGATGCAGGTTTTTGCATTTGCAGGAAGTTTGTATGGGTTTGAAAAGTATCCTCATAACAGAGGCACAGAAGTAATCTCATACCCTTTTTATTCATCTTCAAATGAAGCAATTCTCCCAATAACCTAATGCATGAATGACCTGCAAGTGAGTTGAAGAAACACGCCAAAGATAAGCAGTGTTCAACTGTAGAGAATTGTTTAGGGAAACCATACCCTAATATTTTAAACCAGGAAGCATGGATGGACTGGGGTTTTTTTTCCTAAGGTAACTACAGAACCAGGGCTCCTTTGCAGGAGGTTTGGATTCAGGATGACACTGGCAGCTAAGAGCATGGCTACATAGAAGGTGATACTTATAGGACCAGAACATTCAGCTGCTTAATGGCAGATACAAGAATAGCTGACTAGTGACAGCTCTGACAGGAAGAGTCAGCGGCTTACGCCATGGGAACAATAGTAGCACATTTCAATTTTAAAAAACTATTCATTTCAGAGGACCAAGTATCAGTAAAAATAAAAGGTCAAGTAAAGACATCCTAGTGCTCTTCTTCTCAGAAGCATCTTCCTCCACGTGACAGTATTTGGGAAAAGACAGTGCATTCATAAGGAAAGGTGTGCCAGCTACAAAACCTGTAGATCAAGGCAAGACAAACTTACGCAATATACATCCTCAAATGCAAAATGAAGAAATAATATTTTCAATCTTCCATGGAATTGATTGCATTTTATTTGTTCTTTTCATTTCAGCCACTAAAAAATTATTTTTTAAGACCTGGTTTTATGAATTCAGCAGAGCTATTTTTTTGAATGTCTTCATACCCATAGTAAACACTGAGGTGAGAAAGAGAATGGCAGTGGAAGGAAACCTGGTCGATCTCCCCCTCCTTGTAGCTTTAGGCCAGTGAGTGATTAGAATTTGGTCACTTCATTTGAGATAAATAGCTTTACCAGGAGAGAATATTATCCAGCCTTGATCTTTCCATTTGGAGCTGATCCACTTTGTAGTCATAAATTCTTGACTCAGTTGGTGAGAAACAGTTGCATTACAGCCATGGATGTTGGAGTGCACTGATGGGAAATGAAGTTTTCATCTTCAGGTCCTTGCTTCCGTAAATATTCCAAATTCATCAGAAAGAAAGTTCAAAGACCAGGAATCCCCACTCAAATGACCTAATTCGAATAGTCTGTACGCATAAGAGACATCAAGCAGGTGCTCTCATCTGTTAGGGGAATACCCAGCCAGTACATTATTGTCTAGTTAGGAGGCAATATTTTGAAAATGATTTAATTTTTTTGTATTGCAAGTGAATGGTCAACAGATGTTATTACTGGATAAGGTAAAATCATGTTTTCTGCATCCTTTCAGAGGGGAAGCTTACCTGAATCTAAAGCTGCTCTGCTCCATGATAGGATGCTTTGTCTTAAAAGGGAACTCTAGTCTTTGTCCTTTTGGATTGCTTCCATAGCTTTTCACTCACTCTTCGGGTACCATTTAATATCTCCTATTATCCCATGCAAATTTTTATGGGCATAGTCACTGAATTGGTTTAGTATTCCATTAAGTCCACAGGTCCTGTTGAGATGGATCCACAGGTCTCAAGGGTGTTAGCAGATGTTATTCTGAGGCCACTCCTAATCATGTTTGAGGGATCATGGTGACTGAGGAAAGTGCCCAAAAAAGTGGATGAAAGCAAATGTCCCCCATCTTCAAAAAAGGCAACTAGAAGGACTCAGGAAAGTACAAGCCAGCCAGCCTCATTTTTATCCCCAGGAAGTTGATGGCGTAGCTATTCCTGGAAAGCATTGCCAAGCACATGAAGGAGAACAAAATAATGTAGTCAGCATGGATTTACCAGGGGAAATTCATGCTTGAGCACTTTTTCAACTCCTCTGATGAATCAACTTGCCTGGTAGATGAAGAGAATATTGTCTGCCTGGGCTTCAGGGAGGTTTTTGACATTTATCTACATCGCAGCACACATACATAGCAGAAGGAATAGTGCGAAGAGCAGGCAACCAGTGTCTTTTCAATGATGCTGAGTGAAAAGACAGGAGGCAGGGGGCACACACTGAAATACAGGAGATTGCCTCTGAACATCACAAAATGATTTTTTACTGTGACGGTGACTGAAGCATGGCCCAGACTGCCCAGAAAGCTTGTGGAGTCTGGATCTCTGAAGACATTAAAAGTATGCCCAGGTATAATCCTGGGCAACAGGCTCTAGGTGTCCTGGTTTAAGCAGGGGGGTTGGACCTGGTGAGCCCCACAGACCCCTTCCACCCTCATTCATTCTGTGCCAGTCAATTCTCTTAGAGATGCATTTCAAGGATTGGCATGACAAAGTTCTGTGCAGAGAGAGATCCAAATGGACATGGGATTTAAGTTCCTTAAGTAGTGCTCAAGAAAAATGTAAAAGTCTGGGATAACTGTCTCTTCCATAACTGAATCCCTTTCATGGGAAAATTCCCCAGCTGTAGAAAGATCTTCTCATCGGCGTGCTTAAGGCTGACACTGGCTGAGCAAATTTCTCCCTCTGTGAGTCTAAGACCAATCAGGACCTTCACCGAAAGTGTTGTCAACATAGTCACAGAAGGTAGATTGCTAAGAAGTGACAACTTACTTTAGAATGGCAAATATTGGTCCACGAAATGTATTAATGTATGGAAATTATCTACTGTGGTTCAAAATAAAAAAAAAAAAGAGTTGGTGTTTATTTACTAATTTCATTGCAATGTTCATAAGGGAAGAAAAAGACATATGTCCTTAACTTTCTGAACTCCAAGAAAGATTTTAAAAATTCCTTGTAAAAAATGTATCTTAATTATCAGACAATGAAACAATTTTAGTTGGGAAAAAAGTTCTAAAATTGTGTAGATAGTTGCAAAGAAGCCAAGAATATCGGAAAGAAATAAAAACAGAGAAAAAGAGTCAGCTTGAGTCTGCAAGCTTGTTCTAGAAGTAGTCTGCTAGAAAAAGGAAACCCCAGTTGAATTTCAAATGTATTCATGCACTTGATTCAGTAACTGATCAATGTAAAAACCAATGCGTTCGTACAACTTCCCCCAGCAACAAAAACTCCAACAGGTTGCCACCACCATTGTGCCTGTCCCAGAAGTATTTAAAAGAGAAATTTTTTTAAGAGAGATTTCTTGAAAATCTATCTGCATAAAAGTTGCAAGACATTGGAGGGATTGTCCACATTCTCATTCCACCATGTGGCTTGATATTATATTTGATAAAATATACACCAAAGCATATGATTTATAAGGTAGAGTAAAATGGATGACTTGGGAATTGATCACTTTTGGATATTAAACTTCATATGCACTCTCGGTGTCGCTTCAGAAAAATACGATGGAGCTGAGGCATGAACCTGCCACTACAAGTGTTAAGCAAACATACAATCTCCCCTTCACATGTGCCGCTTTCCGCACAGACCTAGGCACACCCAGAGATCAGCATAGCAGATCATGAACAGCTTGGAAAAGACTGAAATGCTAAATACCTCTCTTTGTGGGCAAAAGAGCTGGTACAATAATTGAAATGTCTGGTACAAAAGTTCTGTGTAATATCTACCTACCTCATCTTGAAAACATAGCTTTTCATTGAATTATATTGGCAGAATATTTTCATTTTATTTGTTTCTTTAAAATGACTTAGTTCTCACATGCGTTATGTCTAGGAATATTTTCTTCTTAAAATAGAAAAAATTAGATAATATCTTTTCAGAAGAAAACATTGGTTGATACAATTTTAAACCATGATGATATGGAAGAATTTATTTTTCCCTCACTAAGGTGGAAGAAGTATTTTGATCATAGATCATTTACAGTGAAATACATGACATTTTTAGGATGCTTTCAATAAATTTTGATCCTCACTGCTTATTCATTGCAAAGAGTAATTTTTCAGTGCATGGAAAATGTGTGTGGTATATCTAAATGAGTTCAAACACCAATTCCTACTAATCGCCAGGAAGAACTACTGGAAATAATGTCCTGAATGGTATTTTGCTGCCTTCTTTGGCATGTCATGAAATCCTAACGGGATGAGGTGTTGAAGTGCAGAGATCTTCTCTTAGAGAGTATCCCATGTTGAAACCCATCCCATGTGTTTTATGTTGTAGCTCTTATCTCTTTTAAAATTTGGTGTCTTCTGCATAGTTTTCATTAACTTTTCTGTTACAGTAGTGAAAATCACAGATAAATGCAATTTTCTACAACTTTGAATTTCCCCCAAGAGCTGAGAGAAAACTTGCTCCTATACTTCAACCTGAGTTTCTTCTATATTCAAACTTTGTTTCTCTACCATCAAGTCTCATTTGTTGCTGTTCAAAGCCCCATCCAACCTGACCTTGAATACTTTCAGGGATGGGACATCCACAACTTCACTGGGCAACCTGTTCCAGCATTCCAGCACCCCCACAGTAAAAAATGTCTTCTTTTCATCTAATATATGTCAGAAATAATAAATCTAGGCATATAAACTTTGAGGAAAGGATTGAAATGCTTTTGATTTGAAACACATTTTGTATGAATACTAACTTACAGATGACTGAAATATGTTGATGGACATTTGAGCTTGACACTTTTTTGAAAAAGTGCATGGAATTTAAAATTAAAACCAGTAAAATTAAGATTAAAACCAGTAAAATTAAAAACTTCTTGCCATTTTCTTTTTCCTCTGATATTCAAAATTGCATATGTCAAATATCTGTGCTTCATACAAATCTCAGATACTGTCAGAAAAAAGCTTTGATTTCAGACTAAATTGCCGTTTATGTAGAACACTAGTACTAGTGAAGGTTTTTCCAGGCATAGGGGAAAAACCTTCTCATTGGATTTGTGTGCACAATACATTTCATCCAAACTGGAAATGTCACCCCAGCTCTGTTCTATTTTTATTCTATATTATATTCTTCATTGTTTCTATATTCATTCTTACTGTCCTCAAGATTCTGTGAAAAGCATCCTGTGGACCTTGAACATAGCTCATGTGAAACAGACGAGAGGTTGAGGGAGAGAATAAAGAGCATATTGCCCAGAAAGTACTTTTTCATGTGATCCACAACCTGAACAATTGTCTAGCACCATTTGAAGGCTGTGTTGGACAAACTGGGCTAAAGCACGTCTTCCAAATATCTGGTAGATCAAAATCCATTGAAGCAAATTACCTGGCCAGTCACCTTGCTGCCGATAATTCACCCTCCATACCATCTGATCAGGCCTAACAATGCTGCTGCAAATGTGTTGTGAAAAAGGTAGGCACATTTTCACAGATGCAGGGGAAAATCCCCTTGGATGATGATTCCAAGGGATAACTTGATGGAGCAAGTTAAGTGCCCTTATGGACCGTGCAATATCTAAGTTGGTGAGTTCACCATCTGTCAGCATCACTTTAGAAAATAAAGGTTTGATCCACAAAAAACTCTTTCATATGTCCTGTCTACCTGCTTCATTTCAGCCAATGAATAGGCTACGTTCCATCAGCAAAGTGTTTATGATCATATGTTTCTTTAAAGTGTGATAATCCTTTATTTTTTTCTAAATCAGACACTGTCTATTCCTAAGATTCAGATGTCCATGGTAGGGGTGCAATTAAGTTCACTGTTAAAAAATGTCCTTCTTGTTACCTTTTTATTAAATTCCTGACATGTAACATCAATCTGGGAGCTGAAGAAACCCCTTCATTTGCTGTTTGCCAAGTGTCATCTATGTGATACAAATTCTGCTTGATAAATCACACCCATACATTGCCATATAACACTACTAGTAACGCCTTCACAACCTTTTCTTCATCGTTAGGTATTTTGGCAAAGTGAATGATTAGAACATAAGCAAGGGCATTTGTTCAAGATGCTCCAGGAAGACCTGCAGTCTGTTCTCTTCTTTGCTTCCTATGTTAGCACTGAGCTGCAAAAAAAGAAAGATGACTAGGAAGAGTGTTACTTTTAGTCTAAATTTGTCAATGATATTGGAATACCCTGTTCAATGACAAGTTGCTCTTTTAAAATATGGCATCTTAGGGGGAAAAATCAGCTTTAAAGAGGTTTTGAGACAGTTGTTTCTGGGGGGAAAATAAAAATGGAGGCATCTAAGGTCTTTAGCCATACCATTTTGAAGATTGATTCAAAGCACAGTTTCTTCATCTAGGAAGAACAGAGGACCATAGATGCACCCCATTTCAAAATGGAGTTCTATATGTTTTTGGTTGGGATTTACTGGACATCATTTCTTGTAAAGTTGAGGGACTGCAGTTAGCTCTCCAATAATTTCCTTCCCTGAAATTCATCTGCATTTGCTCCTTTGTCCAGATTCCCATTTATTAGTGATGGTGTACTCCATCTATGCATTAGAATATTCAACTAGAGTGTGTGTCTCATATTTTCTAGTTCAAATTGGCAGGAATGGAATGGATAGTTACAGTTGCTTGTATACAATAGTTCTTATTTTGACAAATTTTCTTTAGACAATGTTTAAGCAACAGTAGCAAATAGGAAGTACAGCTTGAAGCAGGGAAAGACACTCTTCTTTCTCAAGTTTCATGTAGGTAAATAGATGTCAAAAGGCTTTTCATAGTACTACTACTGTCTTGTAGGAATAGTTGATCTAATCCTACCTTTGATGAAACTACTAATGGGCTACTTTTCCACAAGGCAGAACATTTTTCTTTTCATAATATGGTTTTTGTAAGTTGGAAACATGAACTTGAGCACCAGTCATGTGAATGTACACCTACTTCTTAATAAGTTTCACAACCTTATTTAGAAAATCTTGACTCTGTGTAACTTCAAAATAAGAATTCTAGGCATCTTCATTCTATTGATGTAATTTTTTTTCTACCATGCTGTTATTGTTTTCTATTAAACTCAGTTTTACCAATAGAAATACTTTTCCCTGACACCTATGGGAAGTACCTATGTTTATTCAATATTGTGGCCTCAGTCCATTGTTTAGAATGATTTCAACATGGTCCCAAACTTATCCGACCGCTAGACAGAGGTTGGCAACAGTGAATGGGAATAATTTCTGAGCCATTTCAGTAGATTTCCCAGGAAGGGCTTGCTTTCTGCCCCTGCAAATTTTCCCAGAGATATTGTCTGGTTAACAGTTGCAGCAAAAGAGTATTTTTGCACAAAACATGGGGCAAACTCTGTCTCAGATTTACTAGTGAATGCAAAGAGGATGAAAGTGCTGCTTCAAAGCCCTCTGTGCACTTTCTGTACCAAAAGGGGGGTGACCCCAGAAATAAGTTTTTGATCTCTCTTCAAAAGACAAGGCATGTCACCACCTCATTTGCCTTTTTCTGGGACTGATAGCATCTAAAGACTAAGAAGCTCTCTTGCTTGCAAAAGGGTGTTCAGCAAAAAAACCTTGTCCCATCAGCAAATTTGAACACAACTACAGTTGAGCCAATTCCAAGGCTGGCCGGGCAATACTCTACCCTAGTAGTAACATGCCACTGTTAGCAGACTGTGTAAAAATAATTGTGTACAAAGTAATTGGAGGGAAAAATAGAATTGGGAAGAACTGCACATTTTTCTGGAAAAAGCCTCCTGCCACAGTCTTACAGACATCATTTTCTGGTATCATTTTTTATAGTTGGGGGTTTTAAAATTTTGTTTAAGGTAAAATATTACTGCACCTTTATGTTTCCTTCATAGAAGTACAGTCATTTCTTAGTAGCATGGAAGTAAGCCATTTGAATATGTACAAATGGCCTTTTGAAATACATCTGCTATAGCACACTGTGAAAGTAATTAGCTGTAAATAGAAGTTCAAAGGTTTAAAAATATTTTGAATAAAGTAAATCTAAGGTGACAGAAAAACAAGAGAACAGCAGTTTTCTTCTTCTGGTGAAAAAAAAGCGCGGAGAACATTGTAACTGTAAAGGTGTATTATATCACTTCCTGAGAAACTGAGTCGGTTTACTATTGCCAATGGTTTTCAATAGGAAGGAAGAGATTCCTTTTGAAAATAAACTTCGAATTGACTTGACATTAATGTTATGACACTTAACTTCACCAATCCTGCAGAAAAATTCTCATCACTTGATATGGAAATCATGATGGTAATGGAGACAAGGATGTCTAAGCCATGCCATCAGGAAAATGAAAAAGCATTAGAATGCAGGTAAGACTGAGCTCCTGAACTAGTGAGAAGAGAACGCAACAAAGACATTTTCCTCTAAGAGTCTTCAGGATGAACAGCAGATCAAATTTTTTCATGTGAAGTATTTATGAATAGAATTAACCTTTAAAATAACATTGTTTTCAAAAACCTGTTCACATTTATCTCTTAGAATGATACACGGTTCTTATTAATAGAAAAAGAAAAGCACTTTTTTCCAAACTGTTGTGCACTCTTAAACATTCTCCAGTAAAATAGTACTTTTACATGCTGGGAATGATGTTAATTCCAGAAAAGCCTTGCAGCACACTTGGTACTCTAGTGCCTTGATTAGCATAGTTTTTTATTCATCGAACAAGTTTCACATTGACTATTTTTCACCTTTAAATAATGGTGCCTTTTATTACTTATACAGCATCCATGGAGAATTTCTTGGGTGTTATTTTGTACTCGATCCTAAAGGGCAGGTTCTGCATTCTGCCATCTGTCTAGCTTTCCCGTTTGATGCAGCTTCTGAGAGGTATTTTCAGAATTGAGGACTACCATCAAGAATGATGCTAAATGCATGCATTTTACTCCTTGGTTAATGCAAAACTATTTTTCCTTTCAAGCACAAGAATAATAGGAAAAGAATGGTGGTGGATTCAATTCTTCTAGTAATACAAGGAGGACTATTATCATCATTAGAAACCAAGCAAGTCATAGTTATTGCACATGCAGTACAACCACTAATGCAAATTACCCTGTAAATTTAAAATGAATCTGTGACTTAGGAGTGGATTAAATGTTTCTATTGTTATTTTGCTTCAAGCAGAAAATTAATTCTTTTGACAGCCAACTCATAATTGCAACCTAACTTTCAACTACGGCTTTCAAACAGTTGAAACATGTCTGTTTATAAAACAATACGGTACAGTACACAATACCAAATCCGGTCATAGACATTCAAAAGAAAAAAAGATCAAAGGACAGATTAATTCACATCTGCAAGCCCTCAAGGGTGTACAGGTCAACTGTCCCCAGAAAACTAGGCTGGTGGCACAGATTCTCTAAGTTGGCAGCAGCAGAAGCAGCTGGTTTTTTTTAATAGGATGCAATCTTGCTTACATCACCCTTCAGAGCAATCTTCTGTACCCCTGCCCAATACACCTTCCACTCTATCCCTTGGACTTGACGTTTGCATTTCTACACAGTTCTGCAAACTTACTCAAAGTTCAGGTAATGGATTTCTAAGATTTAGAACTGTTGTGTTAAGTCTATTTCTTTCATATTTCATCCCCTCTAAGTATATTCTAACTTTCTGAAGTGAAATATTTCGAGTATGTCATGTGTAGTTTGCCTCTAAGTTCTGCTTCACATTAAAACTTCTCACAGACCCCTGTGTTGCCTTACTGCAAAAATATATAGCTGCAAAAAAGTAGTTGTGCAAAGTTAGAATAGCCAGAGAACCATGTAAACAATCTAACAATAGAGCCTTGAATTTCTGAATATAATTGCACCAGGTAAAGTCAAAATATAATATGGAAATGATTTTCATATAATAATGAGCGGGGGAAAGAGAGACTCTGGATAGGCTTTTTTTTTTTTTTAGCCGTTCCAGGAAAAACGTGGCATTAACTTGAAATATACCTTTAAATATTTTTATACAGCATGAGTTCTCATTACCTAATCATATGATTTGTATAACTGAATTGGAAAGCAGGACATAAACGAAGAAAAATATTCAAGCTATAAAAGATGTGAGTTTAAAATTTTCTTTGTATTTCTGATTGAAACTGTTAGGTAGCTAAATGTTCACCCATTATTTTAAAAAGCATCTGGACATAAAATATAGGTAAATTTCTGCAGGACTTGGATGTCAGGTATTCTAGAAAAGCTTTCTTTCACTGCTTCCCAACCCTGATTCAATCCGCTTAAAGGCAGCTTTATTTCAGATGCTCAGTGAAACTGTCCGTGAAATGCATATCGTTTACAAATAATCTGCAGAAAAAGCTAGCTAGATTTGAAGATCTTTTTCTGTAAATGGCATTCAAATGATTTGTACAAACACACAGATGGGATTTCTGCTGTCTTCTTCAGGCCACTTCCTCCAGAGACCTCTCCATGAAATCTGTCTCGTTCTCCTCTTCTGGTGATCAAAGGCAGCACTGGGATTGTCCAACTACATGGAATTACTGTCTCCTATAGCTGCACACTGAGGGCTTCTGTGTGCAGCATCACGTGAGCCCTGAGCCCTACTAATGTCACCCTGTTGGTAGAAACTGAGCTAGGTGGACCTTAAGAGACAAGATTGTGCACTGATTTTGTAATAGAAATTAGGTACTCAGAAAGAGGCGGGAGGATTTCAATATTTCTGCCTCCAGCTGAAGCAACACTAAATATTGCTCTTTATCAGAGAAACTAGGTGAATTAACCCATTTGGCATTCATATGCCAAAAATGTCAGGAATACACTCAGAACTGTCAAAAGAGTAACAATTCCAATCATTACTTGATAAAAATAATTCATTTGAAGAAGTCAGGAAGAAGGATGAAACATGCAAATATCCAACCCTGAGAATCATTCTGTTGATTTGCACAGGTTTCTTGTTATATTCCCATCTAATGCATTGGACATGTGTGCTTGTGATGACACAGATACTTGCAAAGCTTACCAGATAAGTCATGTTCTCTTCAAACAGCAAAACATTTCTTGATGCTCGCATTTGCTAATTACATTTAGACTCGGTGTTCTTCAAGGTCTTTTCCAACCAAAGTGATTCCATCATTCTCTAAGTCGCACATCTTGATTGTCCTGGTTTAGGGCAAATTTGGCAGAAAAGCTCAAAAACAGGCCACCCGCCCCCCCCAGAAAGCCCACCCACACGGCCTCTCCCCTCAACTGGTTTGGGGAAAATTTCCTCGGAGACAAGTGGAAAAAACCTGTTTATTTAACAGGCAGAGCACTCCCCAGCACAAAAAATGAACAATGCCAGATGACAAAACCCATTGGCCGCTCTGAAGAGATGACAAATCAGAAAGTCTCTCTTGTGGGTGCTCGCTCTGTTACAAATCCCTCCGGCACTGGGAAAGGCTGCTGCCCAGTGTAAGTCCCCATAGGCCACAAAGTGCAAGCTCTCAGTGCTGCCCAGGTCCCAGAGCAGAGCAGGTTCAAACAGTTCCAAGAAAAGGGAAAGAAAAAAAAACAGTCCAGAGAAAACTCTGCCTTAGCCAGCTAAACCAACTAAAAAGCAAAGGAGCGCTCTGTTCTGCTCCATCAGTGCCCAGACAACACAGAGCAGTGGAGAATGTTGCTTTTTAAGGAGTGAGTGCAGCCTCTGATAACAAACTCCGTGCTTCTTCTTCTCCCCACCTTCGCTCTCAGAACCAGTCTTGAAGGCAGAGAATATGGTATCCAGCATTAACAGAACAGATGATACAAGCATCATTAAGTCACCCTAGGACACTGCTCTATTGAGATATGTCACCAGACTATGCTAAGACAAAGTTTTGGAATTGTTAATTAAAATTCTACTATCACAGTGAAGCCGAGGAGGAAACACAGCTCACTAGGGTTACCTTGTGGCATGCCAACACTTCCTTTCAATCACAGTTTTTTTCGTTTTTTAGTCCCTGACATCACAGGCATAATTAAACATCTTTTGGGCAGGAAGGAGGGTATTATTCTTCTCATTTATACTGATGGGTAAGCTGACATGCAAAGCAGTTAATTCCAAGTGAAACAGCAATAAAGTCAATAGTAAAACTCACCACGGTTTTGTTTACTACCTTAAATCCTTGCTATCCCAAAATATAAGAACAGCTGTAAAAGCCTTGTGGCTACTTCATGTTTTCCTATACCTCCATGGTCGGGTAAGGGATAAACGATCCCAAACAATGGTAATCCACAAGAAAGCATTCTTGACATCATATTCAGGTTTTGCATAGCCAGCTCTTCACCTGATGAAGTTATTCCATTGCAAGGGTTTGGAGAGTATCTTAGAGGACTGGGTGTTGTTTGGTTTGAAACCATCTTGATCATTCAGGAACCCAGTAGC
The DNA here is from genome assembly GCF_963513975.1 of Fringilla coelebs. Classification (NCBI taxonomy): domain Eukaryota; kingdom Metazoa; phylum Chordata; class Aves; order Passeriformes; family Fringillidae; genus Fringilla; species Fringilla coelebs. Next base: position 55,113,146 of record NC_140034.1, on the reverse strand, counting down.
AAGGAGCAAGTTGAAAATAAGATAGTGCTATGCATTGATTTTCAAATATGACGGACATATTTCTACAACACAGAAGGGTAACCTAACGCTTCACTACAACTTGGCTGAAGTGGCATCCTGTTTCCCATAGGTTTTTTCTGTTTATTTTGAGCTGTTTTCTTACCAGATTGAGCTGAACTAGCTCAGAAAGGAATCAGATAAGTGCCAGAGCTTTCAAACAAAAAACCATGCAAAATGGTGATTTGTAAGTGCATTTGAAAATAGAAGGTTTTTGTACTTTTCATAGATACATGGCATTCTCTAGAACGATATTGCTCCAACGCTTTGGGTTTGGTTTTGGGTTTTTTTCCTCAATTCTAAATGTTACGCATTCTTTTTGGCTATTTTAGTAAATAGATTTTCTGATGCATGTGAAAGACGGTCCAAAGTTCCCCTCATTTGCCTCACAACCGTCCCCAGGACTGACATCGGGACCCTGAGGACACCGATCGGAATTCTGGCCTACTGCTGGTGGATGAATGCCAAAATGCTGAGGCCCCTGAGCAGAATTCTGGCCTGCCAAGTGATTGTTCACAGCCGTGTCTACAGTGACTGCTTCTAGCAGGGCCTGCCAAGGGGCGACGCGCCCTATATGCTTGCAGCTGCTTGGTGACAACAGCCCACGGATTTCCCACCTCTTGGCCAGGTGAACTTGCTGGGGTAACTTTTGTAGCCGCCCCATGGAAAATCCTTTGGTCTGCTCCACTGCCACCATGAGGGATGGAGATTGAAGGCCCCCTCCCAAGGACTGAGACTGAGACCCCTGTAATTCTGATCCAGGGATGCTGGCCTGACTGAAGCAGAATGCCTGCTAAGTGTTGCTTGCAGATGTGTTCCCTGGACCTAGATTGGTTTCCCATAGAAACCAGTCCTGAAACAATGCGTCCCACTGACTGCTGATATGGACTTATGGACGTACCCTGCTGAGAACATGGAGTGTCTGTACCTGTCTTCAATACCTTTTTCGCCCCTCCGCAATTTCAATAGACTTATTCTTTATTGTATCTGCTCCCCCTCAGCCGTTTCAAGATCTGTTTCCCCCCTCAGCAATGGACTAAAATAGAACCTTGAGCTAACCAGGACTTTGAGATTTCCGGTCATGACTAGGCAAACTCCTTGGGCTGGACTACGAGGATTTTGTCTCTCTACGTTTGGTAGCTATACTCCCTCTCTCTTTCTCCCCCTCTTTTCTATTCTTTTCCTCTCCCTAATTCCTTTAATGCATTTGCTGTGGTCATTCTAGAAAGGTGCATTTGTTTTGATTGATACTGCAATCCCCTTTCCGTGTTGTCTTTTGCACTCCAAGATCAGTTAAGGAACCATCACCAGCCCCGTTTGTACGAGCGGATCATGACAATACATTCTTTCAAGCTGAAATTGGTTCGAGTCATTATAAGTACACTGGCAGGTGAAAGCAGGCTATAAAAGATAACATTCAGAATGTATTTCCCTTGTCTTCCCATTAAAGCAAGAGAAGAAAGCAGACAGATCTTCAGATCACATGCTATGCAAATTGAAAAGAATCTTATTTGAAACAACTGAGAAACTCAAACAATGAAATACAGTTCAGACAGATGAAAGGGTCACCTATGATGTCAAATCTATACTTATAATGTTTGAATGAAACACGATTTCTTTAAATACAATCCTAAAAAATGAAGGTGAATTGGCAGAAGCAATTGAACTGGCGCTCTTTAATAAACACAATGTTTTCTAGTTAAACTGAGGATTCAGGAAGGCAACCGTGAAATTAAAAGGATTTAGAAACATATAAATACCAAGACTGGCGGTTCATTATCTTTAACAGTCTCTTTAAGATAAGGTTTATTTTAACTTCCACTTTGGTAGGTCTGAAGACATTAGGAATGATGCAACTTAAAAAACCAAACCCAAACAAAAACAAAACAAGTTTCTCAAAAAACTTTGAGAAACCAGAGAAATGCTGATTTTTAGGGCTTAAGTAGTCCTTTAAAAGTTGTCTCTGGGAAAAGAGATAAACAACTGACTGAGATCAAATGACTGTGGAGTAGATTCCAAAACAGTAATGAAGAATGTAAGGGGCAAGAGCCTGTAATAAAAACACTGTGCTGGGTTCATCTGTTGAAAGCATTCCAGAATGGTTGAAATTATGAACTACATATTGTGGGACTAAAAAAAAAAAAGAAAGAAGAAGAAGGAGAAGAAAACATAAGGAAAAAATATTTTGAGCGTATTTTCCCATTTCAAGATAGTATAACAGCTTTATTTCATTTTATTCCTATGTACGGTTTATAGCTTATGAAGTGTTTTACAATAGAGAGTGAGAGTGTTCACACTAACCATACAATTTGGATGGATCTCTTTTACTTTATATAGCAGCAGATATGGTTTAGCGCTCCGCAATTCAGTCCGCAAAAGTGAATGGGTATGGCAGATTTAACCCAACTGCCCAGTCCACCAGAATGCTGAATTATCTTGAAAAATGCTTTGCTATATCTCAGTATCTGGACGTGTCTCTCTAGCTCCACTTTGAGCTCCTTGATCTTTCATCTACAGGATGAGATCCAATTTAGCTTAGCAAGGATATAGCCTTTCAAAACCACATCTTTTGTCTTCTGTATTCTTACAAGTACATTTCTACTGCAGAGAACAGTTTGGAAGATGGTAGTTTTATTTCTCAGATATGTTGCTGCATAAAATAGCCCTTCTTTTCATTTTTTCCCTGCTAAAGTATAGGGTCTGAGCTTAAATGATTGTGATGCTAACTCATTATCCTATCTTCTGCAGGCTTACAGAGTATGCAGCAAAGTTTTCTCTTCTTCTGAGGACATTCTACTCTTTTGATGAGAAATGCTGAAGGTCTGACTTCAGTTGCAAAGGTCACTGATTGACAGATTGCAAAATTGTTAATTCTAGTAACAGCAGGAAAAGCGTGCTGTTGCTGAGTGTGTAAAGTTCATGTCAGCTGCTGTTGGGATAAAAAGCATGAGCATAAGCAAAGAGATCTGCATGATAGAAAAGAAACAGAGAAGACATTTGTTGTGATTTCTGCACTAAGGAAGAAGAAGTATGAAGCGCTAATTTCAGTGGCTAAGACAGTATCATGCTTGGGGCAGTTCTCTTCAACATCTTTTGAATAACCTGGACTCAGCACCTGAAGGAATATAAAGCAAGTTTTCCAAAGACACTAAATTGGGAGGGCCTTGAGGGCAGAGAGACCCTGCAGAGAGATCTTGACAAACTAGAGAGACGGACAATTATCGCTGGCCGGGAGTCTATGCACAAAGCACGAAAGGGGCGGGACTGCGTGGAAGGTGTCTCAAGCTGTTGTATTTTCCAGCATCACTCTCATTCCATGGTTATGACAACGGGAAGATGCCAGCAGCTCACGTCCCCAGCAGCAGACAAAGAACTTAATGTTACAACTTACTTTAAAACTTTCTTGACCAATCACACAAAGCAAAAGCATATTGACAGTAGTTCTAGCCAATCACTATAAGCACACGTACCTTTGGTTAAAACAATGCTTTCTTATTTTGAATAAAAGACCTGCTTATAAGCCTTAAGATACAATGCACAGAGCTCCATTATTAAGCTTAGAGCTTCCTAACATTGGGCTAGATATACTTTGCTGTAGCTTAGGCAGTTATTCTAGAGAAGCGTTAATACACAGACCATTGTTCTATTTGTCCTTACTTCTCTACTTCTTCTATCATTTTTCTGCTGACAAACCTTATGACTACTGCTTAGGTCCGATCACAGTTCTGCTGTCTCTGAGTGCAGTGTCTGAAAACAAACTGCACGCTTCTTCTCTCTCCCCTTCACTCTCTGGAACAAGTCTTAAAGGTGCAAAACTTCTAATTCAGCATAAAGAGAACAAGACCATTGAGGATAAAAGCATCATATAGTCGACCTAGGGCAACTCCCTCTATCTTTCTCCCTCTCTTTTCTACTCTTTTCCTCTCCCTAATTCCTTGAACGCATTTGCTGTGGTCATTCTAGAAAGTTGCGTTTGTTTTATTGATACTGCAATCCCCTTTCCGTGTTGTCTTTTGCACTCCGAGATCAGTTAAGGAACCATCACCAGCACTGTTTGTATGAGCGGATTGTGACATTAAATTGGCGTCACGGACAGGATTCTGATAGACAGAGGGGTCTGCGGGGCTGTTTGCAGTCTGTAACAGGGGAAGGAGGATTTGCTTCAGCCGCACCTAGCCCCTCATCCTGAAAGGGTTGAAGGAAGCTGGATAGCAAGGAAAGCTCTTCAAATTTCCTGCAAACTGCATACGCCCAGGTGAAACACACCCCCATACTCTATTGAGGGCTCTGTCTTTAGAATTTCACAAAAGATCTCTTAGTGCAAAAGGGGAAACTGGTTTTGTGTATGTGTGAATTTGGACTCTCTGGGAAGGAAGGGACAACTTGAAGGAACTAAGCAGGGCCTCCCAGGCAGACTTTGTCTCTTCAGCCACCCAGGGAAGCAAAGGGGAACACAGCAAAGGCTGTGAGATTGTGTAACTTAAGTTTGCACCTCCCTGTCATGGTTTTGGTCCCTTCACAAAATGACTGAAAACTCTAGCGCAAGAGTTAAAGCTGAATTGTCTGTTCTGCTTGATAAATACAATGCCAAGCCTTCTTCAGAGGGGGAGGTTTGGGCAGAGAACAACTGGTTGAATTTAGAAAATGTTATAGATAGAATATGTTCTTTGCAAGATGAAACAGAATTTAAACTGGGCAAAAATAAAACCATCCTCTGCTCAGTTTTGGGAGCTTGTCTCACAGCAGGCATAGAAACCTGTTTTAAGCGAAGAAATGAGGAAATAGCAATAATCAATTCCCTTCAAAACCTAGTTGAAATTTTGCCAAAAGAATTAGAGGAAAATAAAAATGAGATCTATATGTTGCGAGCTGCCCTGAGAGAGTAACATGTTAAGAATTCCCATAATACTGATTCCTCTACAGAGGCAAAGGAAACTCCTCACATTAAACAAATCTATCCCCATAAGGAACTTGAGGCAGTAAAAAACTGGGGAGAATACTGCTCTCCTCACTTGAAACCCTTGGTTCAAACAGAATATAACTATATTAATGATGAGGATCTTGACCCGCATATCACAACTAAACAAATACCATTCAGTGCTACTGAATTAGCTGAGCTGAAAAAAGAATTCGGGCATATCCCACAAGAATCGGAGACAGAATATGCCTTCCGAGTGTCCCTCACTGGTGGAGATCAAATTAAATTAACTGAACAGGAGGCCAGTGGGTACTGGGGACATGGAGTCTTCTTAACAACAGGAGATAAGTGTGACACATGGTCCCTGACATAGCGTGTGGCTTTTTAGGCCAAGGCAATGAATCCTTTGAAAAGGGGCGACCCCCTGGCAATTGTTGGTACCCCCGACCAGCTCTTAGAAAGTGCCCACAAAGCTGCCTGCCTGCAAATGATTTATGAAAAGAAATGAATTCCTGGTTTTGAATCCCCAATGCAATGACCTGTGAAGCCAGAACTAATGACTCCTTGAATTCGTGGGTTTCCAGAAATGCTTAAACCTACAGCAATCACTCTACAGAAAACCATCTACAGGCTTTGAGTCCTGTAGAAAGACTAGATAGATTCCTCAGGAACTCCACTGACCAAAGTGGATCTAGAGATCCTGGCTTCACTCTGTACTCTTCCCCTCACAGCCCCCAGCTTCGCAATCTGATTCACCTGCCAATAGCCGTAACCTTTGGACATGAAGTTGCCGTACATCTTGTGAGAATCAGAAAGTTTTAGGAAGGGGGTAAAAAGACAGGCCTCAGATTCAGCAGAATTGTGAAGTGCTAAAACAGCAGAAAGAATATTTAAGCAGTGGAGAAGACATGGGAGACAGAACAATAGAGCTGTGTAGTTTGGCTTTCTAAGTTGCAAAAAGTTTATTTTAAGTAAATATTTAGAAGGTTAAATATGAATTGTGCTCTGTGCTTTATAAGTCTCTTATAAACGAGCCATTGTCTTCAAGAATAGGCCACCATTGTTTTAACCAAAGCTACAGGTGCTTAATGTGATTGGATAGAACTACTGTCAGTATACTTTTGCTCTATGTAATTGGCTAGGATGGCTTTATGATATGTTGTAACATTAAGTTTCTTTGGCCTGCTGCCTGAACAGCGAGCTGTTAGCATCTCTCCATTGTCAAAATCATGTAACGAGACTGATGCTGAAAAATAAATAGCTCAAGATGCTTGTCACAGTAGCCCCATCCCGTTCATGTCTGTATATAAACTGCCGGCGATACATCTGATTAATTATTGTAGACAATATGGACCTATAAACCCCGGAGGAGAAATCAGAAGAAACAAGAGGTGTTTGGTTATTTGGGGCTCCTCACAGTGAAAATATAGAGAAGGGAAAATCGATCTCTAACTGCCACCGTTGGTGGGTTTTGGGAGTTAAAAAGGGGGGTCCCCAAAGAGGAGATGGATGGTTTGCCCCTTGATAAATTGCAGAAAAGAATAAATAATTGGCAACATCAAAAACCAAATCCATCGGCTCAACCCAGTGCACCTCTCCCTTCTCAGGAACCAAAGCTAACCCTCCCCCAGCCTCTCCCATAGAACACAGGCAACGAGCCAAAATTACCCCTCTGCCAGCTTCTTTCTCAGGATCCAAGCAGCGGAACCCTCCCCCAGGCTCTCCCTCAGAACACAGGCAGCGAACCAAAACCAACTGGGTTTTTGGGAAACTAATCTCTCTGCCACTTACAGGTGGGTGAAGGGGCGGAGCTTGGGTGTATATTTAAGAATGCTCACTAAAATAAATCAGGAAATATATTCATCCCAGCTATCAGGGGCCCCAAAAGGCTACTAGTAACCTCTTGGACTGACACTGGGGCTCAAAACTCTGCACTAACAAAAAAGGATGCCCAGAGGTGTGGAATTGTGTAAGAGAAATGCTGTGTTCTTAATGCTCTGGGAACTACAGGACCTATGAATGTTGCCTTAGTCAAACTGATGCTCCCTGGAGAGGAGCATCAATTAGTCGTCAAAATGGTAATCGGGGACATTCCAAAGAATTGATTACGAATGGGTGTCCTTGCTGGGAGGCAGTGGGAAGACTCTGAAGGATTTCTGTGGTCTTTTGGCACACTGCCACTTAACATTAGACTGCTTCAAAACCACACCCTCTCTACTGTATAGTAAAACAACTAATGTAAAACAATACCCTCTATCTTCTGGTGCCAGAGGAGGTATCAAAGAGGTTATACAGGACTTGAGAAACCAAGGGGTAATAATTCACACACATTCTCCTTTTAATTTGCCGGTATGGCCAGTCCAAAAAGCCAATGGAAAGTGGAGATTAACTGTAGCTTTTTGCAGGCTTAATGCCAGCACAGACCTTCTTACAGCAGCGGTCCCAAACTTAGCTGAATTAATAACATCAATTCAAGAAAAGGCTTACTCAATCATGGCAACTATAGCTGTCAAAGATATTTTCTTTATGATACCTATAAAGCCAGAGGTTATGGACCATTTTGCCTTCACAGGGGAAGGACAGCAATGCACTTTCACTAGGCTTCCCCAAGGCTACAAACACTCCCCCACTTTGGCCCCCCATGCTTTAGCCCAGGAATTAGAAAAAATACCCAAAGCTGATCCTGCAGCTGTTTATCAATATATTGATGACATTCTGGGGGCGGGGGGGGGTGGGGGGGGGGGGGGAGGGCGCTGAGCAGGGAACGAAATAGAGGTAGTAGGGAAACATCAGCAGAAAATAATCTCTCACTTGGAAAGTCTTGATTTGCAGATGCCCCCAGAGAAAATGCAGAAGCCTTCTCAGGAAGTGAAGTTTTAGGGAATTTGGTGGAAAGGAGGTACGACATGTATTCCACCCAAAACCCTAACCTCTTTAGATCAGATTCAAATGCCTGAATCCAGGAAAGATCTCCAGCAAGCTCTAGGACTATTAGTGTTCTGGAGAAAACACATCCCATATTCCTCAAAAGCTGCTAGGCTGCTTTATGACTTGCTGAGGAAAAGGATGAAATGGGATTGACTCCTTCTCAGGAAGAAGCATTGCAATTACTGATTTTTGAGGCGACAGCTCGCCAAGCACTAGGCCCTATCTATCCCACAGATCCCTTTCAGGTGGAATGGGGATTTGCCTCCGCAGGGCTATCAGTACACATTTGGCAGCAGGATCCCCAGGGTCCAACAGGGCCCTTTGGTTTTTATCTCTGTTGTTTCAAAGATGATGAGAAAAGATACACTACCTGGGAAAAGGGGTTGTTTGTGGTTAGCTTAGCTCTCATAGAAGAGGAAAAAATTGCACGACAACAGCCTATTGTAAAAAGAGACCCTTTCAAAGTTATCAAAATTGTCACTAATGGGATGCCTCCGCCTGGCAGGGTGGCCCTTTGGCAGGGTGGCTCAGATGGAACACTACTGTAATACCGTCTCAATAACAGAAAGTGCTGCTAAAAATCTAGCAACCCAAGACACTGAGAGCCTGGCTAGCAGCCCAGATAAACCTGCCTCTGTAATCAAAGCTGCCCTTCCTTTCTCCCCCGAACTAGCAGCAAGTTCTTGGTTCACAGATTCTGCACAGGTTCTGCAAAAAGGGAAGGGAAGATATGGAGATAGAGAGCAGCTGCCTTACACATTTCTTCTGGTGAAAGGATCATTACTGAAGGGGAAGGCAGCGCTCAGGTTGGGGAGATCATAGCTGTTTGGAGTGTTTTCCAACAGGAGGCACAGAACATTTTTCTTGTCTGCATTTACACCATCTCTTAGGCAATGTACAAAGGTTGTACCGAATGGCTTCTTTCCTGGCAACAAGATGATTGGCAAGTCCACAGAATTCCAGTGTGGCAAAAGGAAAAGTGGCAGGAAATTTAGATCTCCCGAGTCAAGGAAATTTTGCTCTTGGTTGGGTAGCTTCTTACCAAACAGATGGAAATCCAGCAGGAGAGTGGAATAATAGAGCTGATGAACTAGCAAGGCTCAGCCCCCTGAAAAAGGAACTAATTACTGAGGACTGGTGTGGAGGAACAGTAACGGGACATCACGCCATGACCAATATGATCAAGTGAAGCCAATTTATTGCAAAAAGCAAGCCATTTTTATACTCTTCTCTATTGTTCACGCCTCAAGCTAATACATGATTGGTTAAATCCTTTTTACGCACGCATTTTAATATTTTAGTTAATTTTAGTCTTCCTTCTTCATGTGTCTCGCTGAGGTTTTCTTGTCTGCCTTTGCATCCTAAACTGTCTGCTTTTGAACGTGTTCTTCTCCTTTCGTGTCCTTCAAGGGCATGGTGACCTTACTCAGTTTCTGTGTAGGCCGGATTGTACATATGCTGTATATGTCCATTGTCCTGCAAAAAACTCTCAACAATTCCCCTGTCTTGTTTTTGCACAAGCCAGACTGAATTAATAGCACGTTCAGTTATTCTTTGCACACACGGTAATAAGCAAGGTACAATAAGCAAAATTGCTAAAATAATGCAAAAACCCATAATGCCAAAGCGACCATAAGCCACCCTGTAATGCCCCAAGATTTTAACCACTCATCAAAAGAGTTATTAACAACTGTAAGTTTCTTCATGCTTTCTTTAAGTTGTGAAAGTTTCTTGTGAATTGATTCAGAGTGATCAGAGAGGTTAATGCAACACATCCCTTCAAAATCTTCACACCCGTGCCCTTGTGCTAGCAATAAGAAGTCTATTGCAGCCCTGTTTTGTAACACAGCATGGCGTATGCTATCAACATCAGTGGTCAGTTCATCTAGCACTGTGGAAGTAATGTTATTTTTTTTCCCTGCCCAACACCCTATTCGCCTTAATTGCGTGAGGGCCTGTGCCGAGGCTACTCCTGGCGTGAAAAATGATGCCAGTATAACTGATGGTGAGTCCCATAATTGTACTTCATCTCTACATTCAGGGCCCAACTGATACACACTATGTTTCAAGTTCTGGGACTTGTGACTGATGTTAAGCATCTGATGGATGTTAGGAGCAAATATTGTTAGTTTGCCAAAATAGCATGGTCCTCCCAATGCTTTCTGGGGCACTGCAGGCCAAGCTCTATCTCCACAAATGAGGAAAACCCCAGGAGGTAGCCTTTTTTCTCCGCCTTGCTTTGTTGGTAAAGGCCTTATCCAACTGTTACAATAATCTGTGGTATTATAGCACCATGAGGAACCAGGGGATATCCAAGTGATATCATTTTTTGGTCGTCCCTCTTTCATGCTAAACAAATCTGAGCCTACAGAATAATACCCAAAAAATAAACAGTTATTGCCTGGCATAGAACCCAGGCTGTCTAGCTCTTGTGGCTCCATGCCAGTGATATTCAATCCCTGGGCATTTGTAAAAGCTTGTGCTCCCAGGGGGTTCACTGAAATCCCAAAAGTGTTACACCAATTTGCAGCGCTTGATCCACTCTCGATACTCCACCATTGGACCGTGCACCAACTTAACCGAGCATCATTTAAATTTTTGTGCACTGTGGCTTTAGTCCAAGGTCCAAATTCTTCCATAGAATCTAATGGAACTCCAATTAAACAAGTACAAAAAGGATCAGAAGGTGTAGCCAATGATAAACAAATTGATTCCTGCCCTATTTGATTAGCCCATGTAACCTACATGTTTGTTCGCTGATCAATGTTATGCAATCCCTGAGTTTTCCTTATTATCGTAATGATTATCATCAATATTATTTGCGGGACAATTGCCATTGTTGCCACCTTTGCTGATCCTGTGTTTCAATGAGGGCTAAATCTTGGTTAAAATTCCAACGTTGTAAAAATATCCTTCCAAGGGGTTCAGGGGGTGGTTGTTTTCTATAACTAAGCCTTAAAAATATTTCTAATGCACACTCAACATTAAGCATATCAAGTGTATTACAACATCTATTACAAGCTAAATTAGTAGAGCTAAATTTTTGCTTTTTCCTGCAAGCTATTAAAAGATTATATGACTTGTTGCCATCACTTCAGTTTGCATTTAACACACTGGACCCTGATCCATGGTTTGCAAAAATAGCTGTGAACAGAACAAGCTCATACAATTTGGTTTAAGACCCGTATTGGAAGTGGTGGTAAGCTGTCGTTACTGGCTACCGTAACCTCAGGTCCAGCTAGTTGGCCCGCATCTGTTAATAGCTGTGGAAAAAAGTTCAATCGTTGTTCAACCGTCAGGCGCTGGAGTATCAGGTTGAGCTGCATCTGGAGTCGGTGCTGTCGCTGACGTTCTGCTTCTGGACAGAGCATTAGCTGGCAGGTGTGACTTTAGGTAAGGTTTCACCCATTTAGCTGGAATCCAGCGAATTCCTTTATCTGTAAGTAAGCACATGTAACCTCTTCCCATTAATTTCACTGTTGCTGGCCCTTTCCATATCCCTGTTTCTGGGCTTTTAAACGTGACTTGAATACCGTCAGGTAATTCCTCACTTGGCCTATGTGTGAGGGCATGATGCACAAGAATAGGTGGTTCATCCCTATCTCCTGTTGTTCTGAGATAATTGAGCACAGAAATAGCCTTAGCTGTCCTTTCTTCCGGGGATAACCCTATCATTCCCCCTTTTTGTTTTTGCAGCATGCCCTTGAACATCTGATGAGCACGCTCAGTAATTGCTTGACCTGTAGGGTTATGTGGAATACCAGTATCATGTTGAATACCCCATAAGTTGCAGAAACATTGAAACTTTAAAGAACAATAAGCAGGGCCATTATCTGTGTTGATGGCTAAAGGGACTCCCAACACTGCAAAGCAATTGTACAAATGTTTCTCAACATGACGTGCTGTCTCACCCGTTAAAGGGGTAGCCCATATAACACAAGAGTAAGTATCAATGCAAACATGCACAAACTTCTTCTGGCCAAATTCTGCTACATGTGTTACATCCATTTGCCATAATTGCAAAGATTGAGTACCTCTTGGGTTTACACCAGTGCCTAAGCCAATGTCATCCTTTTGACAGTCTGGGCAGGATTGTACAATGCCAGTGGCATTGGTGAAAGGGATACCAAATTGTTTAACCAACATCTTTGCAGATTGATGTAAAAAAGCATGAGAATTTTTTGCTTGTTGAAATTTATCGGAGGTTGGCATTGGCCAGACAGCAGCTACCAAGCGATCAGCTCGAGCGTTACCTTCAGACAGACCAGGGAGATTTTGATGACTGTGAACATTAGTTATGAAATACTCCTGTTGGCATTGGTTCAAATTTCTCAGTAGTCGGCTTAAAAGTGAATACAAATGTTTGTTATTAACTTCCTTAACTACTGCCCTTTCGAGGTGTTGTACACAGCCAACCACATAAAGTGAATCAGAAACAATGTTAATAGCCTGCTCATTCCAATTCTCAAAGGCCCAAATAACTGCCTTCAACTCCGAGGTCTGCAATGTATCTCCTACCTCCCCAGGAATTATATGCTGATTCCATGAACCCTTTTGCTGCCACGTACAAGCAGCCCTTTTGAACCGTTTGCCTGCATCAGTAAAAATTGTTAGCCCTAGTACCGGACACTCAGATCACCATGGTCTGTCCTCCAGCTGCTGCTGCTCTAACAAGGACAACACACGATGTCGCGGATAGGTATTGTGGACTCTTCCACCATCATCAGTAAGGGCTATTTGCAAAGGTACAGAATGCCTAATTCCCCAGTCTAAATACCAATTGGCTAAAGGTACTGCAATTGCGTACGGTTCCTGTCCCCAAATTTCTAGTATCCTCCCTCTGCCTTTCATAATTAATTGAGCAAATAGTTCTAGGTGACTGGTTCTAGGCTGTCGCACAGGTAAAAATACCCATTCCAGAACAGTTAAAGGATTAGCCCGAGTCTCTGTCCATTGACAAAACAATGCAAAAGGATGTTTGTCATACTGGTTACCCTCCTTGCATTGGTTGATGATCATCAGTTGAACTGGGACACCTTCCATCAGGCGATGTGCATGTGCTGTGGCAACCTTTGAGGCTATGTGTTCCAAGGCCTGTTGTTGCGTCCTGTCCAGTGATCGGCGCTTGTCTGCCCGCGATGAGGTACCTAGCAGCTCTCGTAATGTCCATTGCCCAATACACTTCTGGGTTACCTGTGGAACCAAAACTACCTGTTCCCTGCTCTTTCAATCCTGTACAGGGAACACAAGACTTAAAAGGAACAAGTGGAGCAATTCGTGATCCTTTCAGGATAGATAGAGGAGGAAAAAATGTCCTAACCATAATTTTGACAATCTGCATCAATAACCCCAGGAATTACATCCAGTCCCCTTTTGCTAGCAGATAATCTTCCTAACAGGAAAACACTAAGCCCACCCCCCAGACGTCCCTTTACATTATTCTCTACCAGATGTACTGCAGAGTCGGTGATGGTAATGTCTACTGTGGTTTCCACGTCCATTCCGGCACTTCCAGGAGTTGCGGATTGGAGTGAGTAAAGTCCTCCAGAGGGGGTTGCGCCACCCATGCAGTTCTTTTTGTAATGTGCTTAAAATTTGCTGAGTCTTATCGTTAGCATTGTCAAAGGCAAGCATCTTGAACAGCTTCTGCTTTGTTTCTGGATCCAAGTCAGGGTGATCATAAATAGCTCTATGCAAGCGGTCTACGAATTTGTCAAAGTCCTCACTTCCCCCTTGACGTATCTGCGTAAAAGCCTGAGTATGCAGCCCATCAGGCAATGCAAGGATTGAGTTGTATGCAAGCTGTTGGCTTAAATGCAAAACTTCATCAATACTTTGGGCTTGGGCAGTTGCTGTGGACCAGGGACCTTCTCCTAATAGCTGTTGTGCTGTAATTCCAAACAACGGGTCTGCCTGAGCCCGAGGTCTTGCTTCCTCTTTTTTACATGCGCCTTCCCAATTCTTATAAAACTGAATCTGCTGATGAGGAGGTATAATTAATCTAATCAGAGTTTGAACATCAGCTGGAATAAGGGTATCTGCTAAGGGTATCTGTAAAAATGAATTGCAATAATGATTGTGCTAATTGAGATTTTAAGCCATATTGTGTAATGGCACTTTTCAGTTTTTCTAATATCTTCCAATCAAATGGCTCCCATCCTTGTCCTGTAGCTTGGATTACCACAGGGAAAGTTTCTATAGTACTAGGGGAGAATGTCCCCTCAATTATTGCTTCAGTAATGACTGCTTTCCATTTTCTTTTTTGTGCTGTTTCTATTTTGGGATCTAGCTCTAACTCCCGAACTTCCGTGGTTGAGGGGTGTATCTGCCTCCCCCTCTGCTCCTTGAGAGCCCTCTCAGAGCTCACAATAGCTGGCAGCTCTCTCCTTTCAAAGGAATAGTCCTTTAGGGGAGCGACTTGATAGCTTTGTTGAATTACTGACTTTCGCAAATTTTCTACCAAAACTTTTAATTCCTCTTCGACTGAGGCAGATCCTGAATCTCAATCTGTCTTTTCTTCTTCAGCCTCATCTTCAGATGATGAGTGCATTATTTCTAAAACTTCACCACCAGCTGCCCCCTCTTCCTGAGTAGTTTTATTCTCGGGCTGGCAGCTGGAACCTCCAAGGGAGGCTGCTTCCTGACTCTGTATTTCATCTGAGGGTCTTGAGGTTTTGTGTTTCTCTTTAGTTAGTGGAACTGGGCTAGAGGGTCCTGGGCAGCGCAAAGGAACGTCTAATGTCATTGAAAACAACTTGCTAGCAGGAAATGCCTGTGGCTCAGGGTTGGGGCTTGGGGAAAAAGCAATGCAAGCTGCTGCAGCAGCTTTCTTTTAAGCCTTCATCGCCCGTAATACCTCTACAATGTTTTTCCACAGGGTAGCATATTTAGATGCCTCTTTAGCCTCACGTCCTCCCGAAGCAATACAATCCCATAACATGCCGCCCACAGCTTCCCGTGTCAATACCTCAAAAGCGACCTGCGCTCCTGGTATGAGGTTTCATTCCCATGGCCAGCAAATAAGTCCCTTCAGAATGGAAGCATCATATTTCTGCCCTCTCTTAGAGAGGATATGTTGGAGGAGTTTTTGGACCCCATCTCTTTCATGGTCCAACCCCATTCATCCCTGGCCGCTCACCTGATCAGGACGAGATCACTTCTTCTTCAATTTGGAACTCCTTTATTCACCTTTTCTTCTTGCCAGGGCAGTGAGGAAACTTTTGACTGGCTTCTCTGCCTCCCGAAGGCTGTCACTGTATCTCTCACCACAGTGAAATAGCCGTCTTCGGGTCCCTGTTCGGGCACCAAAATATGCGGAGGAACAGTAACGGGACATCATGCCATGACCAATATGATCAAGTGAAGCCAATTTATTACAAAAAGCAAGCCATTTTTATACTCTTCTCTATTGTTCACGCCTCAAGCTAATACATGATTGGTTAAATCCTTTTTACGCACGCATTTTAATATTTTAGTTAATTTTAGTTAGTCTTCCTTCTTCATGTGTCTCGCGGTGGTTTTCTTGTCCGCCTTTGCATCCTGAACTGTCTGCTTTTGAGTGTGTTCTTCTCCTTTCGTGTCCTTCAAGGGCATGGTGACATTACTCGGTTTCTGTGTAGGCTGGATTGTGCATATGCTGTATATGTTCATTGTCCTGCAAAAAACTCTCAACAGACTGGGATCAACTATTAGAATGGCTGCACGTAAAAAGACAGCACACAGGTGCGAAAGATTTGTACAAGGAAGCTCATGCTTGTGGTTGGCCGGTTACCAGGGAAATGTGTAAAACACGTGTATCAGCCTGTGAGCAATGTTGTAGGCAACTGGAGAGACATCCTTTAGAAGATGACCCTCTGCATTTAAGAAAGTGTAAAGGCTTATGGGACGCGTGGCAGGTAGACTATATTGGCCCCTTGAAGAAGTCAGGAGGAAAACCCTTTGCGCTAGTAGGAGTAGAAATTGTATCTGGGTTGGTTCAAGCTGATTCTTTTAAAAGAACTGATAATACAGTTAAAGCTTTGCAGAGGTGGTTTGGAACTTTCCCAAAGCCACAGGAAATTCAGTGTGACAACAGGTCCCACTTCACTGCTAGAGGTGTACAGCATTGGCAAAAGGTGAAGGAATTCAGTGGATTTTCCACACCCCTTATTACTCTCAAGCAACAGGATCGTAGAAAGGACCAATGGTTTTTTGAAACCACTTCTGAAGCCACAGGAGGGAAATTGGGATGTTTGATTATGGGAAGCTGTTCAAGGAGTGAACAGTAGATGGGGGGTGAATGGATGTCCCAAAATCACTGCCTTTTTCCCAACAGCTCCAAGCATCATTCCTTCACTACAGGGACCTGACGATTCAAAAAATCTAGCACATTACCCTGAACAACCCGTTCTGGTAGACCTCCCTTCTGTAGGGGAAGTGCCACTGGTGCTGAAAACCCCTCTGAATAAATATGCATGGGTAGCCTCTGATGCTCTAGGGAAAGAGCATCGGATAAATAGACACTGGATAATCCCATCATTTTAACCCTTTTCTGCCTCTCAGTGGCAGGATTTCTGTGGTTTTTACTTTTACAGAAGAACCCCGAGGGACATGAGAATCATCTGAACCATGAGAACAGTGATGATACTTTTCTGCATCCTACCACAACTCCATGGACAGAATCCTGCTGAGTGGTCGTGGTCTGAAGCTACTGTCCATCACACTAATATTCTAGGATTGTATCCCAAGGGTCACCACCCGAACCTGGAGCCTATAGTGCTGCATGACTCCGAGGTATATGGTCCAAGTGAGTGGGGATGGGATTGGAAGGACTGGACTAGAACCCTAACTGGAACAATTGGTGAGTCGATTGTGGTAGCACGCAGAAAAATGGAAGGATCTCTCTATGAGAAAGCCACCTCCATTACAGATGCCGGAAATTTTATGGAACCAGGTGGGAAAGGGATATCTGGATATCCCTTCAGCGAGACTGTGTCCTACAAAGAAGTGGGAATGTGCCAAACAAATTCCCCTTACTCTGTGTTGCTGCCAGGAGTATGCTGGCAATTGCACTCTAGGTCCCAAAATGAACAATGTTGCAACTACAAAGGACTGTAAAAATTAACCAATTGATTGCTGACATAATTTTACTTTAGCTAAACTGACTTATGTGACATGCCGCTGGCAAAATAACTTGACTGACCCCTTAGTTTTAAAAGGCTTAGTTCATAATTTTAAAATAATTGCTATAACAAAACCCACACTGAGTACCATAGTTACATCCTAGTGTATAGAAGGGACTGAGAGCATGAAGCCCACACCGAGCACTGTAGTTACACCCCAATGGGTAGAAGGGAGACTGAGAGCACAAAGCTACCATTGAATACAGTAGTTACATCCCAGTGGGTAGAGGAGACTGAGACTACAAAGCCCACATTAAGTACAATAGTTACACCCCAGTTGGTAAAAGGGACTGAGAGTCCCCTTAGTCAATATGTTACCGAATGGCCTTGGTCCCGGGCTTTTGTTCACTTAGCAGGAATGGGAAAAACAAGGGTTCCAGGTGCCCGATCATTGCGGCCACTTCCTACTCAGTTCACTGGGAGGTCTCTTACTGCCAATAAGTCCAAGTTTGCCAAGTAAAATGTGGGTGCCACTGTAAGAGCATAAATGAGAGATGTGGGATTCCAGGCGGCTCTTCAAAATGCAGTTTATTCCATCCAAGATGTTGCAGCAATCCAGGGTCGTGGGCGACAGAGCCCGTGCCTACAGCTGTCAGCTCCAGCTGCAGGCAGGCCTGGAGACACTTTGGTTTTGGTTACAGTGCATTATATACTTTTCTTTGCTTAGCATCCTAATACAATAGAACCAATCTATGCCTTAACTATTATCTATAGCCTATCATAACTGCTATCATTACCATATTCATGTTACTATTCTCAAATCACTGAAAGTCAGTACATTGCAGTGTAAGCCAGAAGCTGTTATTCAGTTTTCTTGCAGTGGAAAATTCTGAGGCCTTTTTTCTACTTGCCACATCGGCAGGCTTGTTTGCCTGTGCTATCTTTCTGCTTGGTAAAAACATCTTCTTGTTTGGGGTGGGTTTATCCTTTGCTCTAAGTCATAAAAACCCTTTCTAATATATCCTTTACCTCCTTGGTTATCCAGTAAGAGTGGCTCAGCAATTCTTTTCTTCTATATCAAAACTTGCTTCCAACTCTATTCCTTCATCAGACTCCACATTCAAAAGTCTTTCTGCCAAGCCTACATATCTGTGAGACTTTCTTGTCAAACTTTCATCTTTCCCAACACCTCTAAAGAAAAATTTCCTGATGGTTTGGATCAGAAGACCCACTATTGCCATCCTGAGATTTCTGTTTTGAAGGCCATAAGCTGTGCTCAATGTTTGGCTGTATTCTTTGTTGTGCCTTGCATTTATTTTGGCTAGAAAGCCAGTGTAGATTATGTCCTTGCAGCTGTAGACTGCTAAACAAGGCAGAGCGTCTGGCTGAGGTACTGGGGCTATAGACTATCCCTCATTCACCCAGTGCAGTGAGGATCTCTAAAGGAATATTATATTGGTATGCTCAGGGAGTTTAACAGAGAGAAAGATCCTCATAGCTCAAATGATTTGTCTCCTGGAGTTCTGAGGAATATGTTGTCAAGAAGAAGGCTGCTGTCTTTTCCAGCAATGTCCATGCATTCAAGAGGTTCATTTAACTTCTTGTCTGAGAAGGAAAGAAATATTAGTAGTAATTAGTTCTTTTTCTCTGTCTGTGCATCACTGATCGAGATTGGGTAGGTTATATTTTATTTATTTGTTAAAGTTTACCTCATAAGGTATTGCAAATTCTCAAATTCTGCTTCACTTTATTTTAAAGGCCATTGTGGTTCATCTTCTCTCTGCTGTATTATTGCAGACCATATCTGAATGGATTTTTATTTTTTTGTTTTGAACATTATTGGATTTAAACTGTATGAACAGAAGATTTTATCATTGTTTTACCAGTTTGCAAGAAAATACAGAATTTTGAAGACAAGTGATGCGACTCCACTTGTGGTTTTCAATGGAAGAGAAGAATTCCAATGTCCTACATTCACAGCATTGTTTACAGTAATATTGCAGCTAATTTCTAGCAGCTTAGGTCAGGTTCTGGAAGCAGGCACCATGGAAGTTTAAAAAGTTTCAGTTTGGCTGCTTTTCTTGAAAAAGAGCTCATATGTCTCAACGTTGTGCTGAATCTTGTGGTACAAACACTTCTTTCGAGGTCTAAACTCCTTGCTGGACTTCTGTATCTCAGAATCAGATACAGTAAACCTGTGTTTCCTTATAGCTTTAAAAATTTGGTTCTAATCTAGAAGAGCAAGACAAGGTTACCATATTAATACAAGAGAAAGAATCTGTTAAGAAAGCAGATAATGGACTGCTTTTTTTGTACAAATTGGAGCAGAGATTTAGTTGTTTGATTTAGATGGAGGATTTTTTGCTTGTCAATAGAATTTTAGAAGTCGTGGGGTAAGAAAGCGTGGATTTTGATAGGTTGGCCTTAAAAGAAGAATTACAGGGGAAACTGTTGAAAAGAATTAATGCAGACCTTAATGCCTTTCCTACAGAGTTTCAGAAGTGAAAACCGAGAGGAGAGAGTGCAGACAAGATGATTTATTAGAATAAATTCAGAATAGCATTCTTTTCTCAGAATTACAGCTCTAAACCTCAGGATATTAATTGGAAATACATCACAATCTCCAAGATTTAAAAAATGGATGATGAAGTTTTATATCCAGTAAACTGTAAGGCTTCACACTTTACTCTGATTTGCATTTTGGTGAAAGCCTGGAATCTTTTGCAATTTGCCAGATAACGAGGGATTTAGAAAAGGAAGTATGCAAGTAATCTTTTGGACCCTTCATCTCCCTTCTCATGACAATGAATACGTTTATTATGCTCTTATTTTTATTCCATCAGGGGATTTGATCATAGAAATGTCTAGTCATTCTTTTCTTGTTTTCAACCACTCAAAGAGCATTAATCAAAACTCTTCAGAAGTTCTGGATCTGCAACAGTGACAAGCACTTTAGTGGTAAGAGTCAGTGGACATCAGCAGATCCCCTATGACAGCACATAGCGGGCTGTTCTGGCAGGACTGATGGTTGAGGGGCTGGAATTCTGTGAAATAGAACTTTCTAGGGATGGGAAAAATGGAAACGGGTTCTGAACTTTCAACCCAACACATGAACAAGTAATAGGGCAGGTAATTTTCTGTGGAAATGTCTTCAGCCCCAGTGTTGTGGATGATGATTACTCTTCCTACCTCCTTTGGCCAGCTACCAGTGCAGCCACATTACTCGGCTTTTGGACAGAAAACCAGAAGAAGTGATTTTTGAACAAAACACCTATCAGGACCTTAGAGTGTTTTTTGCTCCAAAATGTTTCAAGGCAGATAGGGAAACAATTCCATTTTAGAGAGTGTGTTGAGAAGACAAGGTTGAAAGTTAAAAACCATGGGTTCTGTTTCTATATATGTTACTGATTTTGCTTATTATCTGAGTCATATATATATGTAATATAGATATATTTGGTGGGGGGGTTGTTTATTTGTTTGTTTGTTTGTTTGTTGTTGTTGTTGTTTTGTTTTGGTGTTTTTGGGGGGATTTTTTTGTTCTTATTTTTTTGCATGCATCCTTGAGGTTAAGGCATAACGCAGAAAAGTACTGTAAGGTTAAAACACTTTTGAGATGCCTCATGCTGAAAAACTTGTAGCTACTGCTAAGGCCCATTAGCCAATTCCTGCTTCATTTCTGAGAAGCTATAAAATTCCCATCTGTATTTTAGTTCTAACGATCTGTTGTTATGCTGGAGATGCAAATTAAGAACAACAATTTTTGAATCTGTAGGGATGTATTTACCACTTTGTAGCTGCCTTTTCAGTCTCTGAGCCATTAATGAAATGAAGGAGATGTATCTACACTGTTTTCCACCTGTGGACCATCCACTACTGTCCACTTGCTCAGATTCAAAGCCAAACAATACTGTCGGGCCTCATTGGGAGGAATTATTTGGATTCAAAATACTAACTAGTATTTGATTTCCACCAGCACAGTCCATTGGACAGCTTCTATCATCTGCATTTCAATATTTAATGCCCCTCTATATTTACTGGTCAAAGCCCTCCCAGAATGATGGTGTGCCCACTGTCTCATCAGCTGTGATGTTTGCATCGAGTCTCCCATGGAGAGGAGCTGAAGAAAAGACAAGTCAGGGCAGATTTCTGTTGCTCACCTGCAATACCCACAAATCAAAGCGACTTAGCCTAATTTGAGGCTGAAAAAGAAAATGCCTTCAAAGGATTCAAAAAATCATCATTCAGTACTGCAGTTCAGTATTGAGGACTTGAGCACATCCCACAGGCTGAGAGAATTAGGGCTGTTTTGCCTGGTGAAGAGAAGAGAACTCACAGAGACCTCACAACACCTTCCGGGATCAGAAGGGAAGCAGGAGAGGGACTCTTCACTAGGGACTATGCAGACAGGACAATGGGCAATGGCTTCAAAGTGAAAGAGGGCAGGTTTAAATGAGATCCTAGGAAGAAATTCTTCCCTGTGAGGGTGGTGAGGCACTGGCACAACTTGCCCAGAGAAGTTATGGACAGCCCAAGCTGGTGTTCAAGGCCAGGCTGGATGAGGCTCTGAGCAACCTGGGCAAGTCAAAGGTGTCCCTGCCCATGTCAGAGGGTTGGAGCTAGATAGCCTTTAAGGTCTTTTTCAACCCCGGCCATTCTATGATTCTGTGATTCTGCTATGGTAGCGTTCAGGATGAAGCGTGTTCTGCATGTTGGCCATTTCCAAGACACCATTGGTTCCAGGTGCCATACACTAGCTTGCTACCTGAAAATTCTGTCAGAATGAAGAACATCTCTATATATATATGTTATACACGTGAGAAATGAACAAATGGGTTTGCGCTTTTGTCCACTAAGTTTCTGATGAGATTGCTGTGAAGTTTCTTTTGGTTTTCTTGTTTGCTCATGAGGCCGACTGTCCTTGCGTCAGCTGCCTCAAAGGCAGCTTGTGCCTCCTCCTCCCTCCTCCCTCTATCGATTTCTTTCCATCGACAATATAATGTTGTTTACCCTTTCATACTTGAAAATCCCTGCATGCTTCTGGGTTTTTTCTTCCTTTTCATACAAGTCTTCTTCCACCCTTGACAATCCATACTTTTCATAACATAAGGGCATGTTTGTAGGCATAAAAGATTTTGATTCCTTCTTATATCCATGGGAATTTAGTTCCTAGCTTCATGCCTTTTCATAGAAACAGTAGGGAATTGGTAGCTTGTTCCCCGAAGTACATTAGGAAGAGAATGAAACATGAATCATGTGGAGTGGAAAAGTTGCTATTTTCTTCCAAGAACTACCCCAAAAAATGCAGGCGGTGATGAAGCCTGGCTAGATGATTTTCCCTTCTAATGGAAGGAAACTACCATGCCAATAAGGGCTCTGTGCTGAGGTCTCAGAAGAAGAGGGAAGCATATGTGTTTGTAAAGTGGAATGTCTGTTAGGCACTTCCCTCTTCAAAGCAGCGTGATCCATGCCAAGCACACAACAAAGACACAAAAGATGAGTGTGACTCTGCATTCAAATCCTGCAATCTTCCTAGAAGTGAATTTCTCTCTTCTATGGGACTGACTTTGATGAAGATACACTGTGAAGTGTAGCAAATGTCTACTTTTCATTTACATGTTTACCCTTTGTCTAAGAATAACCCGAACCATAAAAATAATGGTTGCTTTCCTCACTCAGACATCTACACTCCGGTGGTTTTAATCCAGCTGAAGTTACCCATCATTGGCAACTAGTTTGCTATTAGGTCTCCGATGACACAGATGCTCCTCATGCCAGTAAGAAACCCATTGCAGTATCAGCTTCCGGACAACACCCTGCCCATGCAAAGTCTTCCCTCTTCAACCATTCAACACTTGTTTACTTTGTGCGAAGATTCATACATAAAGCAAGAAATTGCTGTGCTATTGAAATGTGCCCTGTCAATCCCTTTTCCTTCTCTCCAAAGAGCTATAAATTTCTGGGAAAGGCAAAGTTATTCCAAAAAGGGAATGACTTGCCCCTATGAAGATAAATATTCTAATAAGAGGCCACTCTTTGCATAATCACAACTCTTCTGCAGGAGATTTTTCTTTCTTGATGTGTCTCTGCCTTACTGTCCAAACATTTGACTGAGGAATACTTTTTCTTTTTGGTTTTGCTTGGGTGTTGCTGTTACATTGCTCTGCATCAGTGGTTCCAGACTCCTCTCCATGCCATTGGAGTCCCTGGCTTGATCGCCTAGGACCTGCAGGGACCTATCACCATCCAGCCTGGGCTGCAGGTATCTCATTAGTTAGGAGTTGGGCTGTGTGAGGATCAGACCAATGGAGCTGTCTAGACCTTTTGAACTCCCTATAAAAGTAAGCTCTGAACAATAAAACAGGCTGTTTGTCACAAGGACCTTTGGGATGTGTATCATCTCTGTCTGCACGCCACAGCCCTCCCTATAACACTGCTCTGCTCTCCCTGCATGTGTGTGTGTCCAAAAAAAAAAAAAAAAAAAGCGGCTGCAAAAACGATGCTGTGCTCGCTGCTGCTCCTCCTGAAGCTCTGGCTGCTAAATCTGAGGCTTTCCTTCCAATTTCAAGCTGCAAAGCACTTGCTGAATTCCAGGGAAAGTCCGGGAGGCATTTGCTGTGCTGGCACACTTTCTCCTTCCTAGACAGAGTGGAAGAGCTTTTCCCTGCCGTGTAGGCGACAAGAGACGCATTAGACGGCGATCCGGAGCTGTCCGAAGGTAAGCGCCTGTTGCCGGCCTCTTTCGGCACAAGCCCCCGCTCCGGAGCGCACCGCGGCCGGCAGGATGCTCTCTGCCGGCGAAGGTGCCGCTTCTCCGGCAAGGAAGCCTCTCCCGCTTCTCCAGCACACAGAGAGCGTGCTAGCTGCTGAAACGTGAAGAAAGAAGCTGCAGAAGACTGGCACTGAGCGTGCAGCTTTCCAGCGGAGAGAAAAAGCTACTTTAACACTCTGCAAGCCTTTCAACTCCCAAAAACATGCACATGGAAGGAGCTGCTGCAAAACCGATGCTGTGCTCGCTGCTGCTCCTCCTGAAGCTCTGGCTGCTAAATCTGAGGCTTTCCTTCCAATTTCAAGCTGCAAAGCACTTGCTGAATTCCAGGGAAAGTCGGGGAGGCACTTTCCTGAATTTTCCTGAATTCAGGAAAGATTCCCTTTATTAGGATACTATCTGATGCACTGTAGGCAGTTAGTGCCAACTACCCTAAAATTCTGTTATTTTGCATAAACATGGCATTCAACTGCAGGTTTCGTGAGTTGCTCAATTTTTTCGTTTTGTTGTATCCAAGGTGTTGAATATGAGCATGAATTTAATAAATTTTTTGGAATGAAAATAACAGAGAAGAGGAAATGAGTGAAACAGCTCTTGTGAGGAAGTTTCAGACCATCCATTTACTGTGCAGAAGAGCAAACCTTCCCACAACCTGCGGCAACAATGGAAATCCATGCACACATTGCGGGCATGGGGTAGATCCTCTCCAGGAAAGAGAATTACCAAGACCAATTGCAAGGGACTTCTGCACGATTTGATCCAAGGTTTAAACCATTAGTTCCAGATTTATTGTTCTGGCTGCTTTGGAGGCAAGAGAAGGCCTTACTTCAGAGGAGAGCCAGAGCTACAAGCAAAATAGCCTCTAGATGGTAGGATTAGTACCTGCCCATAGCTGTGCAGGAAAGGGCTGTGTGACTGGTCTCCAGTCATGCTCTACATTTTAACATCAAGCTCTGATGAAGTATCCCCAAGTCACTCATAAGATATCCTAAACTGTTCCCAAAGTTACTGACAGTCATGAGATGATGGCAGAGACCTTCCCATAAAAGCAGAGGATGATACCAGAGGCCCCAGGGATATAATCACTATTAGTTAATTACTGTCCCAGATGGAATGTGACCATGAAACTGGCTTAAGAGCCCAGACAAAGAACTGTGCCTGTGAACCCACAAAGAAAGAAAAATAAAGCGATCCTCATAATTCATGAATATTACAGAGTAGGAGCACTGCTCTGCTCCTTCTTTTTTTGCCTCCCTGTGAAAAGGAGGGGAAAAGGGGTTGACTATGCATGTCCATACATAACCTAAATTATTTCATTACTGTCTCTCTGACACCCTTCCAGTAAAACATCAGCCAGATTTTCTTACATCCTCTCAGATATTTTATTTCTCAGATCAACTGAACCTGAGAGATGGTAAATTTAAATGTGGCCTTTTTGCAATTCAGAATTAAGTGAATAAGCTAATGCCATTCAACAGAATTCAACAAGCCAGCTGCCTAGACAGTAATTAAAGCGGTGATTTACCATGGCTACCAGAAGAGATTTAAAACAACTCTTTGTAATCAATGTACAAAACAGGCCTGGAGAGCAATGGCCTATGCTGGCAATTCACACCCCCTGAAGGCTACAAGAGGTCTTTATTTGGGGCTCTCCATATCCACTGTCCTCATTCCCAGCAGTTGCTGTTGGCAGCTCCCAGGGCAATGCCCCCATCTCAACACTATAAAGGTGTCCAGCTCCCTCTGGCAGGCTCAGGCTGATGCTACACCTGTGTGAGAGTCTTTCTGAAATTTCCCTCATCTGCCTCGGGGTCGTCACTGGGGGATCACTGAAGAAAAGATCCCCCTGTCTAAAATCTCTGGCTCTCTAGGAGAAGAGTTACACACTGAAGGCCCCGAGACCTGAGAGAATTGCTAAGCTATTGTTTTCACAGGTGTGTTTACTTTATGCTACACTAATGAGAAGAAAAAGGACATTCTGACAATTTTGCAACAATAGCTCTGGGATTTTTCCCCACCCCTCGGCCTGGCTGGACTTCTCCTGTGTTTTGGGGGTGGTCCCCCACAGGAGACCCCTCTCGCTCATTTGCAACCACTGTGACAGACAAACTGAGATGTAAGAAGCCTCTTTGCCAGAGAAAAAGCCAGACATGAAATCCCTATGTGAAATCCCTCACACAATTTCCAAGGACTGGGACTGGGACCCCCAACCCAGGGAGGTGTGCGGGGGGAGGCGAGCCGACCAAAGCAAACAGATGCTGCAGGTGTGAGCAGTGGACCAAGAAGACAATGGCTCTCACCCACCGCTGAGAACATGGACTGTGTGTACCCTTTTCCAAACACCATTCTCTCCCCCAAAGATACAATACACTACCTTTGACTTGGTTTCAAAA
This sequence comes from Fringilla coelebs, assembly GCF_963513975.1. Taxonomy (NCBI): domain Eukaryota; kingdom Metazoa; phylum Chordata; class Aves; order Passeriformes; family Fringillidae; genus Fringilla; species Fringilla coelebs. The sequence continues at coordinate 55,086,983 of NC_140034.1, read as the reverse complement.
TTCATCCCCCTTCCCCCATCAAAGAAGAGCATAATTATGGTCCAGATGAACTGCATCCCTGAGATGTCCCCAGACGTGACCTGATGAACTCCATCGGCTGGGCACCAAAGGACTTTGCAGTTCCACATTTGGTAGCTATATACCCTTTTCTTCTTCCTCCCTCTTTTCCTTATTTTCCCCTTTTCCCCCAATCCTTCCCCAATGCATTTCTGTTGTGGTTATTTCAATAAAAGTGCATTTGTGTTGATTACCACTGCAAACCCCCTGTACCGTGTCGGTTTTTTGCACCCTGAGATCCCCCACGAACCATCACAAAACCCGTTCACAAGGACAGCTCGTGACAGCCTGAAAGGTGCCAACCTTGCACCAACAGCACACTAGGGAAGAGGATACAAAAAAATACTTGGAGATTAAGAAATGCAGTAAGAATTTTAAACTGGTGACAAACATTTGTTTTGAAAAGCTCTCACTTTTATGATGGCATCGCTTTTCCAAGTCCCTTTCAGCTCCCGCTCATCCATGCTGGATTTGGTAACTTTTACAGTTTTCTGCACACTCAATATTCTTTGCTTAACAAACCTTCACAGTTCATCTGTGTAGAAAAATGCATCACTGCAGCTGGTACTAGCTCACCCTTGAATAAATTACTATTTTTTCTCATAAGAATTGTCCTTATTCCAGAGCCAGAGCCAATGCCATTTTTTTATCAGTTATGTTACTGCTGATCTCATTCAAAGAACACAAAGAAAATCTGTCTGAATTCCTACACAATTAAGACAGATCAGGGACAACAAGGAAGTATAATCCCTTAAAATGACATTTCCATTCCACTCTTCTACTCTAAACGGAGTCAAAAGCAAAGAGAAACAAAAAGTGTTGAAAAGTGGGGAGCTTTAGATACTCATGAACTCTGAACTCATTTCTACCTGCTGAAGTTAATACATGATGTGGGGGAAAACAATTTCTTCACATGAATGCTGCTTTCTTTTTTTCCTAGGGCTCTTGGAGAGATAAAAACAGGAGGCTGTTTTCAGCCATGATTCACCATCAGTAAGCAAGAATTCCAAGCAAGCCCTAAGTCTACCTTTTAGAGTCATCAATCTCCAGCCAAACAGTAGTATAATTTTCAACCTGCTGGATTTGGCACCCTAAGAAAAAGCAGTTATATTCACATGTCATACCTGAATAGATCTAATCTTCATTTAAGCAATCCAAGAGACTGTTTCCAGTGTGGAACCAACTGTGCAGACTCAAACCATGTCTAATGCTTTTTGGAAAATTTTGCACATCTTCATTGATCGGTTTCTCTCTAGTTCTTAGCCAAGAGTTAATTCCATTACTGGGGAACTGCACTCAATATTCTACCAGAAGGATGACATTTTAATTTTACAGTAATGTGTGCACATGTGAGTTGGGAAAATCTACACCACATGGGAAGCCAAGGAGGGTTGCTGCTGATTCTAGGACTGTGGTCATCTTCATGTTTTGGAAGAACCTCAGTCCCACAGTGATCTGGCTGAAGACAGTCCTCTCTAGAGCAGTAAATATTATTTCCAGCCTATAGAATCTGGACAGTTTTCCAGAACAAGGAACAATTTCTGCACTATTTTTATTTTATAGGCTCAGCCTCTTTCCATCATAAAAGATTAAACTTTACCATGACATGTACAAGTGCCAAGTGCATTTTCATTGCTCCTTACATGCCCAAAGATCCCAAAGGAGCATTAAATGTGGGTAACTGTTAGAACATACAGGCACACTGCTGGAATACATATATCGAGGAAGATTTACATTTATTAACAAGCAAATGTAAAAAAGGCAGAATTGATGACTACAAGATTAGTCATGGCGGGGGTTCTGGTAAAGTATCTGTCAAGACATGTCATGAACTATAGATTGGATGCAGATGTCATGAACAGCTGCACAGGTTATGGTATGAGGTAATGATGTATATGAATGACCATTAATTTAATATTAAGCTGATATAACTTGACTTCCTGATGTTCAACACAGTATTTTTAGTCTAAGAAAGACCTCTTTTTAGTTACTGAAGCAGCAGAGCTTCAGTTCAGAGTGAAGAACATAAATTTTAGCAGCATTAGGCTGTGGAACTTCTAGCTTTGGTCTTAAGTTTTTAGTTTAAACTGTAACAGTGAGAAGGCCCTAGCAGTGCAATATTTAACTTACCAGTTCTCTGGTATTTTCAAATGTTCATCAAGGCTACCTATGTTCAGTGGCAGCAGGATGCCTCCATAAAACACTTATTTTTCATCAAAAACCTCCATTTATGGTAAGAAAACAAAACTCCCCCATCCCCAGCTTGTAAAGATTATTCTGTTACATGGCCAGCAAAGCACTGATCCCAGGGATGTTGAGAAGAGGAAAAACAAGACATGAAAGTATTGATGATACATTTTGCTAACACTAAACACCATTTCAGTGTTCTCTTCCTACAGTGAACTCCCTTAAGCCAAGATTTATGCAGAATACAGTCTCTCTTTTTTTTTTTTTTTTTTATTCCTTCAGGCTGTTATTTACTTCCTACCTTAATTTTCCAGTGAACTGTCTACCATCCAATTAAAAATTACAATTTGCTCCTCCTCTGAGAATTACACTCAAATCCAGGTATTGCATTTTTCCAGGAGCTGTGCCTCTTGCAAGGTATTGCTCACATCTCAAGGCACTCAGCCCTCCTGCTACCAGATCCTGAAGCGCCTTCCTTCCCTTCAAACTTTCTTCAAGGGCCTGGGAGCTGTTGAGAACCAGCTGCCTTCCCTAAATAATGTCAAACCACCCAGAATTTCTATCCCTGATCTTCCACACAGGCTCTGCTTCCTTTACAAATCTTATCCTCTCTGGAAGGCTGCTTTCAAAAGCCCTTCTCCAGCTCACAGCTCTGCTAGGCAATCCCTCATTTCCTGCACCAGCAGAAGCAGCTGCAGCAGGCAGAGGTGAATCTGAGCAGCCAATTCCCTTGCAGCCCCACGCAGCTGCAGAAAAAGCACTTTACTGCTAAAAAATTGCTGTGGTTCTAGGCGATATTCAAGGGGGGTAATGGGGGCCCTAACGCTGACAGGAACTGTCGCTGAAATGCTGTATCTGAAATCCCTGCGAGGACAGGGTTCCTCACATGTCCCTATCCATTAATTACAGCTCTAACCAGGGCTTTTAGCAACTCCTGCTGCATTGCTCCCTCACATTCCAGGGAGGCCTTTGGGAGTCAGAAATATGGAATATTTGGATATGGAAATATGGAATATCTGGAAGGGGATGCCGGGGCACTCACTCCTTCCACTTGCTCATATGAACTCCACGGAAGAAAAAATTAAAATAAATGCAGTCTGAAACTTTCTCCAGTTTTCCACTTTCCCATGCCACGGGATTTATGTGTCTGTCCCGGGGGGATGTTTTAGAGGAGTCCTATCACTGTGCTCCCACTACCAGTTACAGCAACCAAGACCTGAAGTACTACACTCATCACAGGGCATTTTTTCATGCTTGGATGTGGCTTTTTAAAGAACTTTTTACTATCATCAAAGAATAAAGCAAGCTTCTGGTTCCACCATACCCCAAGCTCCACTTCCATAGGCAGTAATTTTTGGAAAAGCAATGCAATAAATTTCCCTTGCCTCAAAGAGCCTTGTACCTCCCCCTCTTACCAACCACAACAGCATTGGTTCAAACACAGAGAGGTACAGATGACCTTGCATGTGCAACACCAGTATAATGCCTCTCTTTTACTGACAACCCTTCCCCCAGCTGACAGAACAATAATTTAGAACAATATCATTTTCAAGCAACAAAAGTACTGAAGAAAGTAAAAAAGGTTTTCATTGTATTGAAAAAACTGACAATAAGAACAGCTATTAAGTACAAATTTTCTTACTAGAATAGATGTGACTGGATCTAAAGGAATATTTCACTTTGAGTAACTTTTTCTTTTAAGGGAAGTAGTCTAAAATCTATGCATGCTTAGAGAAAGAGAACAAAACCCCACAACGGAACATCTATACAAGGAAAGCTTTTTAAATTATATCCCTGACAGAGCTGCGGAAGGGAACAAGTATAAATGTAGCCAATCTTGTGTTTCTCTTAAATAATGGTGGAACACACCTTTGTGCTTACTGGTAACAAGATTTTTTTCATTTTAGGGACAGATTGATATATACTTCCTCAATATTGTATTGGCATTATTCTTAAAAGCAGTAGTCTGGGAGTCCAAGAATAATTTTTATCAGCCTGGTTTTAATTTCTCAAGTCCAAAATACCTTGGAGAGGTATATAACACTGGAGAGGTAATTCTGAGTCTATTCACCAGCTTGACATATTGCAGAGAAAGAATCTGGATAAATTCCACAGCTGACACAGGTGCAATGAAACACACAAGGCTTCATGGATTTACAGCAAAGGCGAGTTTGATCCAGAGACAGTTATGTGACTTGCCCGCAGAAATAAGGTCAGTCATCAGTGGCCATGGCATCAGTTCAAACATCAGTAGACAAAGATCTCAAGGTCTTTAAGGTCCCTTCCAGCCCAAACCATTCCATGATTCTATGATTAAGAATATGCAGAGTTTTGATCCTCACATGTAAGGTAACTGCATTTAAGCAGTAATGTGCAGTGGAAGACAGCTGGGGAAGAGAAAGGCACTGACAGCAGGGCATCCCACCCCAGAACCCACAGAGTGCTCTGAGCTGGAAGGGACTCACAGGGATCATCAAGTCCAACTCTTACGTGGATGGCCCACAGAGGGATTGAACCTGCAACTGGGGCATTTTCACCACCCTGCTCTGACCCACTGAGCTCATCTCTAGCTACTGTCTGCCACCAGTTTTGCAAGACTAGGACTTAAGAGAAGAAAATATTTCTGCCCATAAATGCTCTAGAGTGAGCGTGAGGGAGGGAAAAGCACTGCAGAGAGCAACTCCTCCAAGGACAGGTGTGTGTGAAGGGATCATGCATATATTAGGACTACTCCAGCAGAGATGTTTTTAGCCCCATTACATTCCTGGGGCACATTTTCAAGAGAGATGGTGGAACATGAAATTCACTTTTATTTACAGTTGTGTAGATTAAGTTCATAAAAGCAACTGCATGATGTTGTCCTGCTGAAGGAGGGGATCATGATGAACCACACAGTATTTTCCAATCCCCCGTTCTTATTTTTTTTTTTTTTATGATGAGGCAGCAGAGAACATAAGAATGAGAGAATTCATTTAAAAAGCTAAGACAATATGGGGATCCTCATGTCCACCACCAAAGTCCACTTACTGTTCATAATATCATACAAAAAGTATCCCTCATTCCAATCCTGCATCAGCAACAGTACCATGCAGTTTTCCAACCTCAGACAAATATATAATTTTTACACTCAAAACTTTCTGTGAAAAGGAATACTTTAATATATATACCTAAAAAAGAAACTAGTTCAGCAGCATCTGGATAGCATTTAGACAGATGTATGATGAGTGATGTTTTGACAATATCTGAAGATAGATGACTAGTTAAAACAACATTTGAAAAGCAAGTATTTATTTAAAATATAATAACTATGTGGGCTTTCAGGTGTATACTGAATATTCATAGTCAGTCTTAATGAATATTTCCTGCAAAAGTTCTCTGCCCCTTCACAGTGGCATATTTATCACATTTTCCCAAAGACAGAAACATTTTTCCATTAAAATTTGATTGCTTCACTTGCAAGTTATAAAGATTTATATCATCTCTCAGGTGGCCTGAGAAGCATCACTAACTCAGAGGTGTTGCTCTCAGGGACAACTGATAAACTTTCAGATTTTGTTTAGATTAGAAAGCATGTGCAGAGACCAGTTTTGGTTTTAGCCTTTGCTAAATCCCTGGATCTGCCATTGCAATTGGTCTGCACGGGTAGCCCTTGCTTTTCAAGAATCCTGTGTACTGAAGAAAAAAATTGTTCAGCTTGGATACAGCAAAACTGCTGTATAATAATGATCCCACAAAACACCTCAGAGGGTTTGGTCCCTGCCTGCAAACCCAGCTGTTTAGACCAGGGACCTCATTTTCAGAACCAACTGATACTGTGATTTCCATGGGAATCATTAGGAACACTCTGCACTTCCAAACATCAGACACCCTCTGCACTCAGAACATTCCGAGAAAGTTCCCTTAATCCAAACCCATGGAAAGCTGCTGCTGCAGCTGCTACTCAGTACTGAAGAACTCAAAAGTCTCAAGGGGCTTTCTAGCTGTGGAGTGCTGCCAGGGCTGCTTCAGCTCTAGCCAGGAGCTGGCTTCACTGCTCCCTTTGTCTTAGAAAATCCAATATTCCCTGTCCAAGGGGAGCTTCTTACCTGGCCAGTGCTGGGTTTCTCTGGAGATGAGAACAGAATAGCCATGTCAACTTCTCTCCCTAAACCTGGGTCACCGAGAATTGAGGATGAGACAAGGACCAGCAAGATATCATTTAGGAAGGAGAGAAACCCTGGAGGTAGGCTGGTATTGCCTTCCTAGCCTCGTGTAGCCGTCAAGCTGCTGCAGGGCAAGATTTTGCATATAAATAAAAGCTGAAGGGTGATTTTCCCAGAATAATTATGGCTTGCATCCAAATCTCACTTACCTCCTCCCCAAAGAGACAAGAAAGAAGACAGTATCTGGATATGGGGGGGGGGGGGGGGGGGAATAAAATATCAAATGCAAGGATTTAAACAAATGAAGATAAACTGATAGTAGGATTTGCAGAGTGAATTAACCTGCACACCACCAGAACTTCAATGCCACCAGTGCCTGCGGACAGCACCTCAGGGGAGTCCCCAGGGAATGCAGACACTGTGGTTTGCTTCAGGTAATGCTTCGTGTAGTCAAAATTTGCCAGTTGCTCTGAGCAACTGGGTGTAAAGAGATCATTTCTCTGTCCTAATTTGATGATGTGAATTTCTTAAGGAGGAAAACTAGTTTTCACATTTTGCCATTAGTTTATTGCCAATTTTCCTAATGAATTACAAAGACCAGAAACTATGCTGAAAGCCAATTCTCACATAGTAAGAGTGAAGAAAAAAAGAAAAAGCTCAGTAAAATCTGATTTTCCTCATCATTGGCTCTTTCATATCCCAATAATCCATTTTTGAAACACATTCTAATCTCAGGCACAGTGTGGCCATCCCGGCATACCTAGGAAAAATCTGTTACTGTGCACCATGCGTGATATTAGAATCTGGCCCTTCCACTGTAGATGGAACATTTGCATAAAGTTCTTACAACTTTTTATAATAGCCATATTTTCCAATATTTGCAACTGCGCACATTTTAGCCTGGACTGCCTTTCGTTCCACAGATGGCGATTATGAAAAGCCCTCACATATGGCAACTACAAAAATAAATTTGTCTGAGACTGCAAATGTACAAATTCCCGGCAGAGTGCAGCCCCCTGAACACGGTCCCTTTGCTGAGAACTTGGGCCCTACTCCCACAGTGAAGTCAACCAGCAATGTCAGAAAATCACTCAGACCCAAGAGATGTCAATTCCTGTGACTTTGCACTCATTTATTTCTCCAGCTTGAGAGTGGATGAACTTTCTGGATGCATTCAGGAAACCCTCTAGGCATATATTTAACTTCATACACAGAATTAGCCCCAGGGAGATCAGTCACATCCCTACTTGGACAGATTAGCAACATTTTGTTCAGATTTTTCTTTTCCTCCCCCCAGCCAAGTCTGTAGTTGAGTTCATGAGGAACGATACAGGCTGTGCCCAGTGGCCTTTCTGAGCAGCTTCCACTGCTCTTCAGGACTGCTGAGGAGGGGCCAAGTCTTGCCCTGTCCCTGGGCTGGCACAGGGGGCCCTGGCAGGAAGGGGCTGGTACCCAAACACACACTGGGTATCTAAGGAGGTTGGATGCTCTTCACCTGTGGAGCTCCTTAAATGTCTTTAAAGGGATTTTCAATAGCACAGGTAATTTTCTTCCGAAAGACATTATCTGTTGTTTGCCAGTTCATTCTCTTAAAACATTCCAGTCAGCTCCACTGCAATCTCAAACACCAACTACTCTGTTTTCCAAGGGCTGCTCAGCTTACATCTAAGTATGTGTTACTTTCATTAAACCTAGATAGAAAGGACGCATTCCCTTGCTTTTTTTAGAATTACCTATGATTCCTTCGTCCAAACCCTCCAGTCTAACACCAACTTGTTCAATAGCTACAGAGGCTCTGGAAATATGGCACAGCCTTTCTTTCCATGCATCTGAGATCAGTGCAACTTTCTGCATGATTGAATGGACATACAAGTTGGAAATGTTAAGTGCTAGATAAATGTATATTATTATTTTGCCTCACTGAGATGCTCACAGCACTTTCATTTTTATTTTTCACCTGTTTACTAAACTGTCACCCAATACTGGCCTCAAGATTCACACTAACATTTGCATAATAATTTTCAGAGCTTCAGATCAAGCTCCACAATATCTCTGATTTTTGGTGGGAATCCAGCTCCAGGTTTTTTGGAGCCTGCTGTTTTTTAATAATACAGTAATAACTTCATTTTTTCATTTGCTTCATTTTCCTCCTAAATCTCTCTGAGAGACAAAATACATATCATTCCTACAAGGGCATTAATATCCTGGTGTGTTTTCCTGACTTATCTTGCCAAGTCTGTTGTCTAACTACATACTATTTGACAAAAATATGCAGAGAAAAGGCTGATGATTTCCAGTGGAAGCAGTGACATTCTGCTGATCTCAATTACATCTACAGCAGGTGATGATTTGGTGTGAACATGTTAGCCCTTGTGCCTGCCTTCAGCACACACCTGCATAAAAAGAATAAAAGTCTTTAGTTTAGCAGTAGGTACTTGACCCCTCCAAGTACCCATCAGCAAAGTGCAACCATCTGTGCTGTTTCTGGCTCTAGGAACTCCTGACTTGAGGAATGCCTCCTTTGCTTTCATCCAGCCACTGCAACAGGTCCTCAACAAGGAGCTTTTTGGGCTGCACAATTTCTGTCCTATTGACTCAACATCCCTCTGCACCTTCAAATCACCTCTAGTCCTGCTCAAAGCCAGCAGCCCCTTTTCAGTTGCTGTTCTCCTCAAGGACAACAAAAGCCTTCAAATCTCAAACAAGACTAACTTGTCTCAGTACTATCAGGACATAGTATTTGGTCTAATTTACACCCACTGAAATCCCAGTAAGGCACACAGGATGCAAATCAACCCGCAGCGTAACCCACTGTCAAGTTTTCATTCCATGCCAATGAAATTGACTTTTCCCCATTAACTGAACTGCACAGCTCTTTTTCTTCTGATAGTACTTTTCTTTAAGTCTTCAGATGTTCAATCCCTCTAGCTCCTCAACGTTTTTCCTCTGAAAAGAAATTGTTGGTAACAATGATACTGCAAAGCAGTGTTTCCCAGCACCCTTCTCAACTTCTTTCCCCTTATCTTTCCAATAATTTTCATGCTATTGGAAGCTTTGTTTGCCATCCTCCCTTCTTGTGCTGTTTTACATCAGAGCCTTCACAACAGCTGTTTTGAAACACTGTACATCATCACTGAGCCACTGTGCTTAATAAAGAAACAATAATTAAGAACAGTTTGTTCGTTTTCAGGTAAAGAAGAAATTCAACACTAAAAATTCAACTAAGTGACTCATCTGGCTCTATCCATTCATCTCACCTGGCTTCCTTGAAACAAAATAATCCATATACAGCAGCTGTTCCAAAGGGATAGGCCTCTCCTATAAACCAGACCCAAAGATAACCTTGCAATAGCTGTGCTTTAAGTACTGCAGGAGTTAACCAGGACAGAGTGCTCAGTCAGAATGGCATTTCCCCAAGGTTTTCCACAAATCCAGGCAGCAGTTCCCAGCTCATGTACACTGGGGAAAACCTAAATCAGGAGCTTTTGCAGATAAGTGTATGCACAGTGGCAGCAGCATTTTACAGCATTGGTGTATAGAGCAAACAACAGTGATGAATGTTGTTCTAACGCCCTGGTTTAGAATCCTGTCTTCTGAAAGAGTAAAGATCTCCTGGATAGACGGAAACTCTAATTTTTCTGTCTGGGCAGGAAACCAAATCATACAGCAGTGAAGATTACAAAATAGAAATGAGGGGAAAAGGAAAAAAGCAGAGAGGAGTAGCAAACTTACTAATTTACTTTTTCCCAAGACTGGGGAAAGATAAAGATCTTTCTAAACACATTTCGAGCATCAAGCACAGAAAAATCAGATCCTGTTGTAACCACAAGGCAGTGTCTATTATTGTGTTCATCACTATCCTCATGTGTGAACCAAAATCTGACCATTCCCCAGAGTATCCACTTTCTTCTCACTCCAGAAAAAGAAATTTTCATGACAGGGTCATTGTATTCCTGCAAGATGCAAGTCCATGAGCCCACTCCAGTGAAACACTTCATTCATCTATTCGTAATTAGGAGTGAGCTCACATTTCTATTAGAGGAATTAATGACTGATAAGTGACAAAAAGGCTTTTCTTGTCAAGTGACCTGCTGCAGTTGTTCCAGCAATGCTGACAGTGCTGTGCTTGCACACCTTTCTCTGCACCTGACACCAGGCAGGAGCCTGTCCCGAGTCATTCCCATCATGGGCTGTCCTGTTCGGATTCCTCAGCAGATTCTTCTGGCTGCAACACCTTTTGGGACTGTATGAAGTAACCATTGCTAAAATGGTTCTGTCATTGTGCAGTTCTCAGCTGAAGTTGCCAGGACAGTGCACAGATACGGCACAATTCTTCCCTAAAGGATGTGTGCTGTGTGTGTAGCTTGCTGCTCCTTCCATCTACCAGTGAAATGAGCAGGGTATTACAGAAGAGCACAGTGGAAACGAGGTCAGGAGGTCAGCGTTCTCCAGGATGCTGCAGGGAAATGGACTGTGAAAAGCTCCTGCTGTGTGTGGGAGCAGGAAGAAAGGATAACAGCCATGCTTAATGCAAGGTAGAACCAGAATTTTAAACACAGGCTGATGATTGCATTTCTCTATTGGAATTCAGTAGAACTGCAACTTAACGTGCATAGCAAAACAACTCCTAGAGCATTTTTCCTGACCTGTAAAGAGTGAACAGGTTGCCAAAGAGACTCCCTCCACAAGTCAAGAAGATGAAGGTGTGCATATACATGCAGCACCCTCAGAACTGTGAGGGGCAAAGGGCGCAGGGTGAAGGTGGCAGCAGCTCAAGTCCCAGCATCTCCATGTCTCCATTTTGCAGTTGTGTGATGCCCTCTCCGTGCAGTTATATCCCAGAGCAGGACAGGCTGCTAGTGCAGCTCTGCACTGTATTGGCCCTTCTGCATGAGCAGGAAAATTGCCTCTCTCCTGTACCTCCATTAACACACACCTGCGTCACACATTTCAGTGTCTGTGCAAAAGCCACAGCAGCAGAGAGTAAATATACAGTGCCTAGGACAGCTGGGATGGGGGAGACAAGGATTGAGGACATCTTTCTGGCTAATTAAGATGATAGATTTCAGGCCTCAGCTTTTTTTTTGGTGATGCTCTCATGCCAGCTAGCTCTCTGTCCTTAAGAAACACAGGGAAAGATCATCCACATCCAACTCTGATATTACCCTTTCATTCCATGTCAGAGGCTTTGTCCCCTGCAAACTCTTGAAGAAGAAATACTTGACCCCAAACAAAAAGTTCCAACAGATTGGGTGGTAGTTTTTTGTGCTAAAAATAGATTTGGAAAAATTCCTGAACTAGGCCCCTTGCCGAACAATTAAGCTCTTTTTCTTTTGAGTGAAGGTATTTTTGTACACAGTGTAACAGCATTCTTCACAGTCCTTCCAAGACAGAACAAGATCGAATAGTTCGGTGGGACAAGGAGTAATACATGGCCAACAGATTAATCATTTGTCCTTTAGAAGTTCTGCTACAAAATAGGAATCTTTGTTTCCTCTTTGGGTGGGAGGGGCACATAGCAGACTTCCAGACAAACAGGAAACATTTGCTTCAACCTTAGGTCTTTGTTCTCTCCTCATTACAGAGTATTCTCTCTCCTGGCTTTTCCAGGACTCCTCTGGCTGGCTGTGCTGGCGAGAGCCCAGCTGCAGTAGCACAGCATTGAGAAGACAGAAATGATGGTATTTAGACAGGGAGGGTGCTTCAAAAGCACTTCCATGACATCTCCATCTGCGTAGGACACCTGCAAGAGAACCAGGATGAGCTGGAGTTCTGGACTCCAGCTGGACTCTTTGAGGCTATTGGATGTCCAGACAGGAAGATCTGTGCAAACAGAAAATCCACTGAACACCTCAATAGCCACGCTTGCCTACAGCACCTGGTCACAGTAAACTATCTCTTTGTGAGCTGCAGCCTTAAAGCTGACAGATGAATACTTGGGAATGCAGCCACAGCTGACTGAAGAAGTCCAATTAGTGTGAGGAGCAGCAGCCCATCTGCTCACCAGCAGGGGCCATGGAAACACATCCCTTTGCGCACCTCACTGCTCCCAGGGAAATCAGCAGCTCTGCCCTGAGCGTCAGAGCACCACGACCTGCTGGACTGCTTGGCCAAGGAAAGAAAACAGGCAATGGCAACAAGCCCATTGCAGTATTGCCACAAAACTGAAAGGTGCTCCACGGAGAAGAATAATTTTTTAATTTCCATTCCAGGCAGAAAGGTCTCTGCTAGAGCAGCACAGCTCCTGCCGAGGCAGAGGAGCTGTTTAGCCCCATTGTGCAGGCTGCCAGCTGCAGGTCATGCAGCTTTCTACAGCTCACCAGATTAAGACAGGAGGGAGTCCATTGCTCTGTACAGAGGGTCTCCAGGGGAGCCTGAACGGTGGCTGAGCTCACAGGCCACTGGGCTTTAGAGAAAGGCAGTGCTACAATCCGACACCTACACAAGAGAAAGAGACGGCTCAAATGAGTCAGGCAGCTCAGAACAGCACTGCTGCTCCAGTTATGCAAAAGGCTACAGCACAAATATAATTCTGATTTTAATCTGTGTACAGGAGCAGCATTTGGTTTTTTCCAGCCACTGCTGTTGTGTATCATCGACAACATAACTCTGCTGTCTCGGTCAGCCCAAAGATCCTTCACCTTAGCACAGTTCCTGACTGTGATGGTTTAGGAGAAGAATATCAACCACTGCAAGACTATTTCATCCTTCCTTTAGCAAACCCTTCAAGCAACCTGAGCCAGATGTGGTATCTTCATATTTTGCAGCCTCTTACAGGATTTCTTTTCATGAACTTGCCTTTATAAGAATGTATTTAATCCAGCTATATTTTTGGTATCCACAACATTTTTGAGCAACACAATTTAATAATAGGCCTGGGGAAAAAAGACTACTTCTGTTTTAGAACCCAGTTCCCAGTATTATCCCCACTACGAAAAACATGTACTAATCCTCCCCTTCTCGCTATTTCCTACTTATTATTTTACAGGCTCTCTATTTCATACCACTACAGTTTTCTCTCCTCTAAGATGAAGACTTGCCTTCTTTGTCATTCCTTGTATGACAGCTTCAAAAATGCAATAAGCCTCGTTGGGCTCCTCATCTATCTTTCTGAGAGAGGAGAGGTGCCAGAACTGCATCTGAGATGTGGACTCTGAGCACTGGAGTGATGCAGTCGCACAATTATCCAAAACTACCTGGAAGTAACAACTACCACTTCATGTTACATGTACAGATCAGGAGTGGCTTCTACAACGTACAGTAATTTCCATTTCCAACACTTCATTTATCATTTGATCCCTTAATCACCTGTTATTTCGAGATCCCACTGTACCTCTTCACAGCCACTTTAACTTTTATTACCAAAAACAATGCCATGACTTGAGCAAACACCTCATTCCTGATACACGTGCCTGAGACTGTGAGTAGGTGATGAGATCTCCCTGGGACATGCCAGTGATCTCCATCCTCAGTGAAAATTACCTATTTAGTCCTTCTTTTTTGTTGTTTTGTATCTTTTATCAGACTTCAAGTCATGTTTTCTTTGTATCCTTTGACTTTTTCTGTTCTTGTAAAGGCACTCGGCGAAGAGACCTCATTTGAACTTTGTGGAAATCCAAATGCATTTTGGGCATTTCCCAACATTTAAGGCCTTTTCCAACATTTTGGGCATTTAGGCACCAGATTTTCTCTTAGATAATCTCACGTTAGACTTATGTATAAGCTGCAGGTTGAAAAGACTGACTGTGGACATACTTTAAGGAACAAAGAAGTACTAGGCCTAATTTTCATCAATTACAACATGGTAAAATGATACATCTACACAAGGTCGATGTATCATATCACCTTTAGAGAAAATACAGCTTTGGAGAAAATACAGCTCTTTTCACTGAAAAGTAATCTGCAGTGCACCTTAATAATGTCAGGGGTTGCACCTTTTTTTTTCAAAGAGGAACATGACTAGGCTTCCTTAGTGTGACATGTAGCTACCTATAATGTCAATTAAGACCTGATGAGATTCTTGAACAGAAAATAATTTACTTCCTTGAATGCTCAGAGCAAAACACTCTCTCCCTCAAGTAAGATCAGTTTTCTGTCATTTTTGTCCCTCCCTTAACAACAAATTAAAAAAACCCCAAACCTTTAAAACCTCCCACAACAGGAAAGAAAACACAGAAATGAAATGGCAGCCATAGCTTCTGGGAGCTCTTGAGGCAGAACCTTCTTTCACAAAGAAGGAAAATTACAAAGTAATACAGAAAAATATGAGAAAGAAATTTCCTCAAGCTCTCTGGAAAAATGAAGGTTTTTCCACTTAAAAAGCAAGGGAGATGAAATAGGCACAATCTCAAGAGAAAGTAAAAAACCTACAGGAGCAAAATATATAAGACCTGGCAGTATTCAAACGAATCATGAGTAGACAGTAAGACAAGATGGAAATACTATCTAAAACGCTCCCATGGCCAGTGTGAGCCAGTTTCTAGACACAGATGAAAGAGCTGGAGTGTAATTCTGGCAACATTTCCCTGCTTTGTCATGCCTACAGTATAATGGAAAAGGAAACACTGATGGGGGGAGCTGCACATGACTTGCCATGAGGCATGGACGGTATTGCAGGACTGTGAAGGGCTTCTCAGTACCTCTGCTCTGTAAAAAAATCCCCAGTGTCATTTTGAGCCACTCAGAGCCACAGTGTGCAGATGGAAGTGGCTCTGACAGCCCTGCTTTGCTTTGTGCCTCAGACACTGCTGTGCCGGGGCACAATGTCTATCCAAGGTACTGCCAACAATCCAGCGAAATTCCCATGGAATGAGGTCCCTTCAGCTTTAGTTGTGTAAATGCTGTATTCCACTCTGCATGGCAGCCCCCACAGGCTGGCCAATTTAACCAAGCTAAGCTTTCACTGAAGCCAAGTCAGAGCCCAGAAAAATGTTGTAAGGTCCTCATTCAGCTACCATGAGTGGTCTCCTCAAGTGTCCCTCGGAATTACAGGACACTGCTGTCCCTAGACAAAAACTGCAGTCACTTTGACACTTGCTGCCAAGGTTGTAAAAGGCAGCAAGCAATTGCTGCTAAAATGCCCAGATCCTGAGAAGTGTGCAGAGTAACAGTGCTGCTTAAAGCCATTGACTGTGTGCAACTTCCCTGATATTAGCCGAGATTACCAAGTCACTTGGCAGATCCCAGCACATTTTTGATATTAAAGTGATGGGAAACTACTTAAATACCCATGCATTCATTACAAAAACATCTTTTTTGGCATTTACTTCCAATTAAAGCTTGTGCTTTAGCACAGCCAATTTTCCTCGTCATATTCAAATGTTATGGTTGTGTGAACGACCAAACATGATCATGGAGATGTTGGCTCCCATCTCCTGAAATGGGAATTTGTAAGGAGGCTGTCAATTGGAAATATTTGGAAATCTATCAGGAGTTTAAGCACATTTTAAAAGGCCATCTGTGTACGAGAGGCAGTCACACCGACAGCGTGCTCGTGCTGGGCACGGCAGCAGAGGTGCAGTTGGTGACCCTGGGCTGCAATCAGAGCATCTCCTCAGCTGTGCTGTGCCTCTGCCAGGCCTGGCTGAGCCAGCAAAGACATGAACAGCCAGGGACAGCCACAAACTGAAAGCTAAATCATGAGGCTGCAGCATCATCAGCTGCATATCAAGAAGGGAGTAATTTGCTTTCAGAAGCCAAAAGGCTAAATACAAGACCTGTTATTAAAGAGTGCTCACAGTACAAAACCAAAAGCTTTCCTGGCACTGGCACAACTGGAATCACAGCCATGTCTGTTATCCAAGTGGTTTGCTTTAGAAATGAATTCCATAAATTTTCAAACAGCTGCACAGGACTTAGCTTCAAAAATCTATTAAGGTAAATAAAGCATGAACCCTGCCTGTCTCCTCATCTCGGAGGAATGCTGCCTGTAGGGCTGTGAACAACAGCAACAAGAGAAAAAAACAAACAGGGAGAAGACAAAGCTATTTTAAGTTTGTTGAGTGCTTTTTACGGTGGCTTTTTAAACATTATTTGTAAATATCTCTTCAAAGTCTGCTTAATTACAATGCACAGCAGCATTAGCTTGCAAAAATAACACCTGAAATCTGACTCTCAAAGGTTGGAAGATTTGTGACTACCAGACAAAGAAAAAAGCAACCGCTCAAATTTTAAAGCTATTTTTACAATGTTGAAAACTGCAACTATTTTTAACACTCATTTCAAACAGATCAAGTATTTCCAGTTCCAAGTGTGCAATTAAAGCAGTCAAAACCAAAGCTAAAATCCAAGAAATACTCACAGGGCATGTTATGGGGTCTCATTGCAGCCAGTTTGGTACCCAATGGTTGATACTTTTCATGATTTCTGAATAATTTTACATTCATAACTTAGTTTCAAATGTTAATGTTTATGAGAGCAGACAATTTTCTGAAATGCCTAAAGAAAGCATAAAAAAATTTAAATTCAGCAGAGCAGAAGTGGGAAATCAGACTGATTTGTACATCCAAACAAACTGTAAGACTTGAAACACATGAGGGGAACAGAGGGATTCCTCCCAGACGTTCATCGAGCAGATATTAATTTAGAAACATGAATTTAGAAACATGTATACAGCTGTATGTGACTGTACCTGCCCTGGCCAGCTGCTTCACGCTTAGCAAAAAAAGGAAACACAAAACTCCAGCGTGGTCTAAGACAGATGGGTAGAAACAAGATGTATAAACACAGAGACCACGTTTGTAAGAACTCATTAATGCCAAATCAGAGTGAGGAACATTAAAAGGGCTGTAGCAGCAACAACAGCGAGACTTCACCACTGAACTGTATTTTATGTGAATCCAACTGGTTTCTTTCAACTCACAAACTCCTACTGACCCAACCACCAGGCTGTGCTCGGGTATTTTTGGTTGACTGAGTGCCAGAAATGATTTTTGAATGGGACAGTGACTGATTACAAGAGGCAGATGTTCAACCCTGTGTATTAAAATACGTGTCCCTGTAAGCTGTTTCCTGAGGTACCTGTACTACCCACAATCCACTCAGGCAAGCAGGAGGGCACACAGGTGGCAAACCTCACCAGTAATCCCAGACTGAACTCAATTTTAATGAACCATGTTCTGCAGGATTTTATTATTTCTCATCGAGACCAAAGTTACTTCTTCCGAAAATAGAAAATTGGTGCTTTCCATCTGGTAGTGCAAACCTCCTGTTGCAGACAACGACTTTGGGACTCTGGAGCTAACCCCTCTTCTGTGGTTTCCTTCCAGCAGAGTGACCCTCAATACAGGCAGTAAGCTCTACTCAGCACACCCCAGCGCTGTTCTGTCACATCAGGAAGCCATACCCAGCGCCACACAGCTGATGCAATCTGAAGGGTTTCCCAAAAAAGCTGTTTAACACCACAATAGAAGAGAAAACATAGGAGAGCCACTTGCTGAGGTGCCCTTCTGTGCAACAGGCAGATAACCAAAGGCACTGTGAAAGTCAAGAGCACACCAAACCCATCAGTGTGTGTGAAGAGGTCTGCCTGGGATTCTTCAGCCCCGCTGTTGCCGTAAAAATTAGCATTGTTTTGTGGAAAGGGAATCAAGCAGATACATGCTTTCAGCCTGCAAATCAACTGCTAGAAATAGGGGGGGAAAGTTTGCTGCTTTGGTCAATCTGAACTCCAGGAAGGAGTTCAGCACTGACAGGATGAACTGAGAAAGATTGCCCATCCGACTGGGAAATGAAAAACTCCAAAGTGTGAATGAAGAACACCCTGCACTGCTCAACAGATGCAGCAACAGCAGCTCCCTGGGGGCTGATGCTGTCAGCACAATGCCACCACTTCCAGGCCAGCAGTCCCTCTTGGGTGGAAGGAAGGGCCTGACCCCAGCTGGAAATGGTGTTCCTGAGAAATTCTCCCCAGGAGAGGTAACTACACTCTCGGTTCAGGAACCTTAGTGACAATTTCACCCTACAGTGCTGGATAATTCACCTCCTAGGAACAGGGCCAGCTTTGTGCAAAGTTGCTGAAACAGAGAAGGAGAATGCTGATGGGTGCAGAAAAGCTCTCTGGGGAAGTCAAAAGGATTTATATAAAAGATAGGATGGAAGCTAGAAATAATCAAATAGGAAACAGCAAAGAAAACCAACAGTTCTGCATTAAAAAAATAGCTCTACAGAGATTAAAAAGAACTTTTACATGTTTTTCTGCATCCATGTTAGCAGTAAGATGGGGAACCTGCTTGCCTGCCTTGCTGCCCTACACACTTTGAACTGACATATGGAATATGAACATGAAATATGGGAATAATAAACATACAGGATGCCTAGTGGAAAAGAAAACAATCAGAGCCCCCGGAAGATGAAAATCAAAGAATATATCAAAGGTGCAGTAAGCTGTACCAAGCAGTAAGTGGAATCATATGTTAAAGAGTGGTTTAAAAGTAACTGGCCAAGCCCTCTGGTCAGTTTAATAAGCTGTGATCCCATGAAACTGATATTCTGGGCAAGGAGAAGAAAAATACTGTTACTGACATATTTCAACTGTGCAACAAGATGGTGATGGGAGAGCTTCACTTATGCCCAGTGCAGAGTGGCAAACATACTGGGACAGGTTGCCTGGAATGAGGATTTTATGGACAGCCAGGAAACTCAGAGAGGAGGAAGCAACTCTTGGCTTCACTGGAAGCAGTGCCCGGACCAGGTTTTCCTTTTATTGTTTTGAAACAAGTAAAATTCTTAAAGGCGGGAAGAAGGGTGTTCAGAGACAGCTTTGTTTACAAATAAATCTCGCCTCCTAGAAACTTAGGAGAGGCCTGAAGAAACCAGTGTTGCTGAACAGCAAAGTGGTTCCATGTCCAGATGAATAAACCAGAAGGGGCCATAAGCTCAGGCAGATACTGTATAAATGACATAATGTCCTGGGGTCACTTTCTGATGCTGAATTGTATCCCCATTCATCTGTTTGGCCCAGAAATAAGTTTTACACCTTTTAAGACTGGTTCTGAGAGCAAAGGTGGGGGGAGACAAGGTGCACACATTTTGTTTTCAGAAACTGCACTTGCTCCCCGCATCCTTCTCCTGGACAGTGCTGTCTGCAGCATGGACAGATAGCAGGACAGAGCTTTCCTTTGCTTTTGGTTAGTTTTAGCTAGCTGAGGCAGGGAAGTTCCCTGGACTTTGGGTTTTCTTTTCCTTGGAGCTGGCTGAACCTGCCCTGGACTGAGCACCCAGAAGAACACTGGCAGCTCTCAGGCTGGGCCTGGCTGTGGCATTGCCAGCACTGGAGGGACTGATGAGAGACTGATCAGAAAGTGAGGGAGCCCAGCAACAGCCCACAAAGGGACTTTCTGAGTGTGGCATCTCTTCGGAGCAGCAAGAGGTTTTATCGTTTAATATTGTTCATTTTTTGTGCTGGTGAATGCTTTGCCTGTTAAATAAACAGGTTTTTCCACTTTCCTCCAAGGAAATCTTTTCCCAAACCAGTTCCAGGAGGGGCTGTTTGAATCTGCTTTCTAGAGGAACCCCAGTTTGGAGGTTTCCTCCAAAATTTGCCCTAAACCAGGACACCTACCAAAAAAAAAAAAAACAAAACCCATTTGAGGAACAGCTTTCGAAAGTCCCAAAAACCACAGACTAAAGAATTCTGATAAGAATCTGTAGGGTCATAAAATGATGAAGATATAGAAGAAGAACTTAGTGACCATAAAGCCATAGATGGGAAAAAAAAAAAAAATCCTGTTTGCATTTCTGGTAGAGGAGATTGGAAAGACTCCTACTCTGGAATCTCCTCTCTCTACAGCAAGACACAACAGAGTCTATCTCAAATCAAGCTTAATGCCAGAAGACACTCAAAAAGAATTCTCTGATGAGCAAATGAGCAGTAACAAGTCACCAGCACCAAATGATAACTGCTTACAGCAGAAGAAACTGAAGATTTAACTACCAATGGTGCTGTTTAACTTCTGGCTTAAATTTGCTTCGATCCCAAGGGAGTTCTGGGCAATCGTGGACCAGAAAGCCAAGTAAACTGGTGAAAACTGTTATAAAGAACAGAATGAATCCCTTTATATCCAAATTGGCATTGCCAGAAACAGATTTTGTGAAGGAAATTTTGCCTCATTATCTATCAAAGTATTTTCTACAGCTATCAATAGGTATGCTGACAACAGAAATCCAGGCTGTATTTGTATACTCAAAGGCATCTGACAAATCCTTAGGCAAAAACCCTCTAAAAAACCAGCTGGTATAGAGCAAGAAAGTCCTCAAATTCCTTGGGGTGCCGGGCAGAGTGACCTCTGCAGTGTCCATACCCAGCACACACTGCTCTCAGCAGGAAATGCATGCACCCATACAGATGGCTCTCCCACCTGCCAAGGCACCATCTATATCGTTTATCAACAGAGCTTTCCTGGCAAAAGGCAAAGATTTAAATACCTGGTAGCTAGTGGCAAAAGAACCTTTGGAAATTTATTTTTTTCCATCATAAAGACTTTTCAGGTATTCCTGTAAAGTGTTTTGGATGAAGAACCTGAAATAGTAAGGAAAGAGTGGGTTTATATTTCACTTCAGATGTCATTTTATCTTATGCGCTTTTACTAAAATCCAATAAAACCAAGAGAGCCTTCCATCCACACAGAGATGCTCTCAATTTAGGCCTAAACTAGCTTTCAGTTCTTCCACAGCTAATATTCACAGCAGCTTTTAGAGAACTCAAAGCAGGGAAAACTCCCTTTCAACTCAACTGTCATGGACTCTGCATATCCTTCTCCACGGCACTTTGTTTCTTTAGTTAGTTACTTGCATTTCCCAAGCTGTGCTTTGTGGATGTGCAGATTTGAGCTGCCTGAGAGCTGCTGGAATGGAGCAGCAGCTTCCAGACTGTTCCAGACAGAAACATCCATTTGAACCCCTTCAGCTGAAAAGCCTAAGCTGCCTATTCTGAGAAATTGTCATGGAAATTGCCTGAAATATAGGGGGCCCTGAAAGGAGAATGGTGCTTCCAAGTGGCACTGCTGGAAAAGCAGGAACTGCTGACACTCAGCTCATGGGGGACTCACTGGAGACAAGCAGAACTGGGGCAGAGCTCTGTTACCTTCCACCGAAATTTCGTGAAAAAATTATCCTCAACAATATGGTGAGCTCCTCACAAAAGGTAATGTGAGAAACAATCGCTCACTTCTTAAAATCTTCAAGATTTATTAAACCTTAACAAAAAACACAACAAAAGGACTAAATAAGGAAAAATTCCTGGGCTGGGAGCCCCCCCTGTGGCTGCCAGCCACATGGCTCATCTCCAAAGTGGATGCTCTGCCTTTTATACCCTCAGCCCCTCTGAAAGTTTTGTCAGTCAGCTCTTTCTCTTTCTCCAATCAAGATGTGAAAAGTAATGTCCACCAATGGATATTGGTGGACATTACTTTTCACATCTTGATTGGAGGTCAGGTGCTGTTTTGCTGCTCCTCCTGGTACCAACCCAGCCTCCTTTAAATGTCTTGACAATTAAAGCTGTTGCAAGGGGGGCAGGGAAAGAGGAGTACGGAATGACATTTTATAATAACATTACTATACATCTATATAATATCTCTTAATATATATATCCATATTTATATATATATCTTAATAATATCTATTTTTTTATATATATATATATATATATATATATATATATATATATAATATCTCTTAATTGAGACCCAGCTATTACACTACTCATCTATAACAGTAATATATTTTCTATTATGAATATAATAGGAGAAAACCCCTGAAACACCTAGTTTATGTGAAAAATGTTAAGAGACTTTAAATACTGAATATGGGATAGCAAAATTGACTAAGTCCAGTTCTCTTTTAAAAATAATTTTTATCCTGCATAAAAAGAGAGCTATATTCCCCTCTGACTTTTCCTTGAAACACTCTATGTGAAAACAAAATAAAAGATATTGTTTTCTGACATTCTGAGAGCCAGTAGAGTGGGATCTCTCTACTGCTATTTGTAGAGGTATCCTAGGTATTCAGATAATTTATTTTTATCATCCTCCTTGATCCTCAAAGCGTTACTAAATTTTAGAAAATATGCTGAGAATTTAAAGCAGATGTGTCCCAGCCAACATTTCACACACCTTATGGAATTTGCTTGCCTGAAGCTCTGCTCATGCAAGGATGGGTCTCCAACCCACTCACCAAACACATAGCTGCAGAAGAACTGAAATTCTCAGCCACTGTTATCAAGAAGTGGCTTTCCAAGACTACTCAGAAGATACTGATGAACAATGAATAAAATTACATCTGTTCCAAGGAGATTTTGATGCAGTTCTCTATCTGTATGAAATGACAACAGAAAAACAGAATTCAAGAATTCCTATGTCGGAAAAGGAAATAGATAAGGAAGTACCTAGCCTACAAACTATGACAAGACACTCAGTTTGCTGCATGTTTTTTTTTTTTCCACTCCACACTTCAGGCCCATCAACATTTGTTTCACACTAGCAGATTCCATGAAACACATTCTTAGCAGATTCCATGAAGCCCATTCCCATTTAAAATAAACCCCTGTGTCTGGTCCTTCCTGCTATTCATACTGCTTATGTTTTTACTGATGTATAGTAAAAATCAGATAAATATTGTTTTTATTTGGCAGCGGCTGGGAAGATGCTTAGTGAACATAGCAGCAAAAAAAAAAAAAAAAAAAAAAAAAAAAAAAAAAAAATGAAAACCCAGAAGTCACTTTAAGAAATATTAGCTCTTCAGATTAATATAGTGTTCTATCATTCTGGCATTAATATAGGTATGTTCCATCTCATTTCTTCAAGTTTGAAAATAGCAAGGTTAATTATGTGAAGAACTGCAACAATGTAATTAGATTATCTTGTAATTATTTTTAGGGGAAATAAAATCTTTATAAAAATCCTAGAGGCTAAGAAAGGCCTCAGGAGATGGGAGTGGAGCTGTTAAGAGGCCTTAACTATTACGTCAATTTATTTGTGTCCAGCTGTGCTCATTGAACAATAATTAAAAAGGAAAATTGCCTACAAGGTACTTACTGGGTATGGAAATCAATACTCCTCCCTGCCAGGAAGCTGGCAGCCTGTTAGCCACCAAGAATTCAAGGCATCCTGAACAGAGTGGGGATGGGAGCAGACAGTTTCTGTGTTTAATGAGCTATTTTAGCACCCCAAGCAGTGCACCTGAAACAGTCATGGGAATTATCCAGGGACAGGGAGGGGAGGAGGTACTGCAGTCTACAGCTGCCAGAAAGAACCTAAGAATTCTCCAGTTTTGCCTAAAAATGATGAAGAAGTGTGAAGACAGTGGATGCCACCCTGGAAAGGAAATGAAAGAAAGGATTGCAGTTATTTGAGTGCAGCAGCTGGCCCCTGGAGCAGAGGGTGCCCCAATTCCAGCTCTGAGGCCCTGGGTGTGTGCCACACACAGCACTCTTTAAAAGCTCTACCTCGGCATCCTTTGGGCTCCTCACCACACTTCAGCACTTCTTTAGTTTTCAAACAACCCTTATTTCTGTGACATCCCATTTGGGAGCAGGGGTTTGAAGTGGAGCTTGCCCTGCTGTAGAATTTCTACAGCCTGGTAAAAGTCAGCACAAATCACAGCTGGCCAGAGGTTTCACTCACATGCAGCTTACACTAAACTACACAACCTCACAAGGCATTTTGTCCAATATATTCTTGCAGCAGGCACCTGAAATAACACATCTCTAGGCTGCATATCAGCAGTTCAGGAGCCTGGCTGCTGTAATCCCCCGAAGGCTGCTTTATCCTGGGGAAACAAGCCTTGCAACGTGCTATCCACAGCACCCCTTGCACCTTCCAAGAGGGACAGAGTGGTAAGGACAGACACTTGGAATATTTCTCACTGAAGTGTTGTGCTTCATTTGATTTAAAGCGTTTTGTGAGACAATCCAGTCTGACTGAAGCAGGTAATTAATTTAAGCTATTCATGATGTCACTTGAATCTGAGCTCTGAATGTAATGTAGGACTTTTAACTGTCTCGAGCTTGTCCAAACCTGGAGCACCCATTTCAGGCACCCATGCTTTCAAAGAGTTTGGAGGGGGAAAAAAAAGCTCTAAACTTTGCTGATCAGTGTGATATCTGTGGCTGGTTCACTCGGTGACAGCAATCAAGTTCTTTATGGGAATTCTTACGCATTAGTTCTCTTTTGGTTTTTTCCCAATTCTCTTATGAGGTTGTGTAGTTTAGAAGTGCTTTGGAGAAAAGTATTTGAAGATCCTAACTGCTGCAGTCTTAGTGAAGTTTAATTCAATCCTATACTGTTAACACTCTGGGCATGAACAAAGGAAAGTACACAGCTACAGCTAAATGCACTGTTTGGGAGCCATATGCTGTGAAAGAAAAGTTTCAGCCTGGCAAAATAGAAAGGCTGATCTCAGAGGCTCTAAAAGACATCGGAGCCACTCCAGAGGGAGTTATGAGTTAATGGCAGTTCTGACAGTTTTTATGAGATCCCCTGAAATGCCAGGATTTTTGTCTGTTGCCAACCATATCCTACTGAATGAATTAACTGAGGCTTAAGAATTTTTCTACAGAATTAGCTAGAAATAATGACAATTGGGATGGCAATGCAAATGAAAGCATTGAACATGAAGAAATACTTTTTGCCTCATGAGGCTATAAAAAGTAGTGGAAAACCCAAATCTAGAAGTGTTTACAAACAGGTAATGGACAGTAGCAATAGCCACCTAAGCAGTAAACAAGTCAGGATATTAACAGATCAACTCCCAGACAAAAAGAGGGGCACATGTATAATAGGTGTGCTTTTATCTGAGGGCTAAGGGAAGGGCTGTATAGCCATGCAAACCAAAGGACACCACAGAAGCAGTACAATTTATGGATCCTGTAGTAACAGTAATAACACCTGTATCAATGGCTGATTTTTAGTTACTGCAGTTAGGAAAATCCTGCAAGTATTTTTAAAATGCCTGACCATTAATCCTGCCTTCACTGCTGGGTTAAAACATCACAAATAACAACCCAGAGCAGAACTTTTTCATCCAAAGTTCTTAACACTGTAATTTCCATTTTACAAATAGAAGAAAACAGAGCAGTTATTTGTCTATTCCTGCTTAATGAGCCCGGAATCAGCTACACTGATTTCTGTCGCTATAGGACACGAAATAATGCGCACACGCAGCTCTCCCAAAGTAAAAAGAGAACTTTTAATTTCTGACTCCAACGTTTATAGATTTCCAAAAGTGACAGTGGATTGGAGGGTGATGGTGCCACCTCTCCAATGACACTGGACAAACCAACAGTCCATTAAATTTCTCCTCCTCCATAAAACAATGCAAAACAATGTGAGAAAATTTGTTACAAGAATGTAAACATCGGGAGTCTTAGAAAAACTTAAAAAACCAGGGCAACAGATTAAAAGCCTTTAAGCTGAGCGTCAGGTCACCCAGCTGAGCATCAGGTCCCGATGAAGCTGAGGCAGACTCAAAGGAAGATGCCATGCTCTGGGAGCAGGAGTGTTCCCTTCTGCCGCCCTGCCCAGCGAGCACAAGGCACGGAGCACAGCAGAGAAGAAGCCACAGCCCCACCCTGCTGCATTCTGCCTTCAGCAGCCTCTGCAGTTTGCCTGCTTTTCCCTTGTTCCAGTTTGCAAGGCCAGATGTATTCTATTGCCGTCTGCATGGCAGTTGTCTGGTATCAAGTGGGCAATTCTCCTTATCTCTCTTCCTGAGTGATCGTAATCAAGGTCCCTCAGCAGGGAACATCTGCTGATAAGGGGCTATTGAATGTCACCCCATGACTGATAAGAACTGTGACATCCCATTGTGAGATGCTCCGCCCAGAGGGAGGAGCCAAGCATTCCTACCCAGATATAACCTGGAGATTCTGACACACCAGCTCCGCTCTTCTCCACTGGACTCCCCAGAGGAACAGCAGCTGCTTCTACTTCCACGGATCTGTGGAGGAAGAATTCACCCTTTTCCTACAGGACTGCCCTGCTCCAACAGAACCACGCCTGACACTCCAGGAGGACTGCAGCCCCTTTTCCAACTGGACTGCTGCCAACACCCTGACCCACAGGGTGTCAGGTTGAGTTCTGACTCTGTCAGTGCTGTTCTAGTGTATTGCATTGTTGTATTTTATCCTTTTATTTTTTCCCTTCCCTATTAAAGAACTGTTATTTCCTGCTCCCATATTTTTTGCCTGAGAGCCTCTTATTTAAAATTCATAGCAATTCGGAGGGGTGGGGAGGGTTTGCATTCTCCATTTTAGGGGAGGCTCCTGTCTCCTTTAGCAGGCACCTGTCTTTCCAAACCAAGACATCCCTCGAGTGCCGGGCCTTTCAGGATGTGTACCAAAGCACTGCAAGGGATGAAGGCCAGCACAGAGGGAAGCCTTGCAGAGATGGTTTCCCTGAGAGAAGAAAGCCAACCACCACGAGCTGAGCAGGTTCCACTGTGCATACCTTGTTTTCTGTTTGAGAGGATGGCTTAGAAATGAAGAAGAAATCATAATTCCACTGCTATGCTTATACAATCTCTAAAATCTTTCAAATTTCTATAAAGATGATCCAGTTTATGACTAAATGCTTTACATTTTGAGCCTGGTAAATTATTATTATTAGATGACATTGAAGTTTGGACTGTCTTTTTTTGTAAGTGCGTGTGATAGCTCTCACTCACCAGCATGTTCACACTACTTTATTTTTACTGGATAACTGAATTATTAATTTATAAGATGTACAGGATGCGCCACAGCCCCTACCATGCTAGAGAGACAGAGATGGACACTGTAGAGCAGCAGCACACACTACTATTATAAAAGCAAATGCCATTTGCAGACACTAAATTAGGTTTAAAAAAGATACATTAAGTGTTAGAGAAAGCAGATTTGGCAGTGTTCATTGTGTATTACTTTGATATCACAAGAAGAGTGGTTAATGCTAAGCGGTGTATTTGGCAGCTGCTAAGCCTTGAGGTCATTATAGAGTTTCTTGGCACAACTGGATTATTTATGTGATGAAATTTCACTAAGGCAGTTTTTTTTCCCTCCAGAATTCATCATGATATCACTCAGGAAAAAAAAAGTTAACATTAAACAGTGTTTAGATAACATTCAAAAATTCATTGCTTCAGTGACAAACACATTCCTTGTAGGAATATGAAAAGCAGCAACACTGTTCAATCTCGTATTTTCCAATATCAGCTGTCTGATGAATATTCTACATAGAAGGAAGCAAACTAAAAAAGCCCCCAAGCAATTAGTAGTTAAGCTCTAATTGTATAAATAAGGCTAATTATACAGATGGGAAATCTTTTCAGTTGAGAAAATCAGATGCTAAACATTCCTCCCATTGACAGAAAAAACCTTCATACAAGCAAACAAGTGCATGAAAACCAGTGAGCTGATCATGCTGATCCTTCTATAAAGAACCGCCCTGCTCTTCAAAGGAAGAAAAAATCCTTAATTCTGTTTCTGTGCTGGAGACCCACACAGATGCTGCTACGCTGAGGGCCTGTGCTTTACAATGAAGGACATGGCAGAGGCAGAAAAGAAAGTAAATTGCAAATTGCTGTTGTACTCAGGACGCTGCAGGCAGAGGCAGCAAAAACAAGCAGATGATGCAGGTCATGCTGGCTGCACAGAATAGGGGATTTCAGGAAGACTGGGCAAGTTACTTATACTGGAGGCCCAAAAATCACAGAATGCTCAAATGGTTTGGCTTTGCTTCAAAAAGACCTTGAAGCTCATTTAGTGTCAAAACCCCTGCCATGGGTAGGGACACCTTCCATTATCCCAGGCTGCTCCAAGCCCCATCCAGCCTGGCCCTGAAAATTTCAGGGATGGGGCAGCCCCAGCTTCTCTGGGCAACCTACTCCAGGGCCTCAGGGAAGAATTTCTTTCTGTTATCTAAACTAAACCTACCCTCTTTCAGTTTGAAGCCATTACTCCTTGTCCTATCACTACATGTCCTTGTAAAAATTTCTCTCCAGGGATTTTTTGTAGGCCCCTTTTGGTCCTGCAAGGCTGATGTGAGTGAAAGTAAATGCAAGTTCCATTATACACAGGACCTGGGTTACAGACAGGGCTCAGCCCTGAGCTCTGCAGTGGCTGGCTGCTCCCAAAATTCCAATTCCCAACACCAGCATCCCCAGGCAGCCAGCGTACACCTTGAGTGCTCCCATGGAAGTCCAGCATATAGCGGAGAGAAAACCTGGCATCCTGCAAGAGCCAGGGCCCTGCCCCATCAGAGGCACACCTAGCAGCGAGCTGAGACCCCACAGCACTGACACAAACACATGGGAGCCCAGTTCCAGCCCAAGAGACCAATTAAGGGGCTAAAATTAAACAGTACCTTCTGCAGCATCACATCTAACGTGTACTTTTCATTGTGCATGTGTATGTGAACTTTAACATTCACTTTAATTCACTCTCTGTGACACCAGAGCTGCATGAGTGCAGAGGAAATACTGGATAATTAGAGAAATAGTTTGATATTAATACTATTCAACTATAAAAAATTTGTTCGATATAAAAATAATATTATTCCAATAATTACATTTGATTTCCACAAATGCTACCAAAACATGTAATACTTTAAAGCCTCTTTCATGATACTTGCATTCTAAGTGGTAAGTGCAGGATACAGCTAGTATTTGTTCTGTTATATGTAATAAACTAGAAATGTTGGTAACATTCTCATAGGAGCGTTGAAAAAAATTTTTATTACTTGAATACTACATTTCTAGTATTTGCATTTAATAAGAGAAGCAGCCCATATCTCAGTACTGAGGGAATCTCTTGGCTTTGAAAATTCCAATTCCAAAATTCCACCAAGTTTCAAGGCTGGCTTCAGCTAGTACCTGCTGACTTTGGCAGCAGTGCTGCAAGACAGTACAAATGCCACTGGATTTCTAGGGAGGACTGCCAGCTGCAGGAATTCCTGAGGGCTGTGACAAGCAGGGGCTGCCACAGGAGGTTTGCAGAGGCACACTGCAACTCAGGCTTCCAGCATGGAAAACAGTAAGAGCTCTAATAAGGAGAGGGCACGTGCAGAGTCCAGTCAGTGGCAAAATTCTGTTCCCATCAGTGAAATGAGCAGAGCACACACTTTGTACCCTGCTGTTCTAGATTTCAGCAGCACATTGTCCCAAGCACACTCTATGTGGACCCAGTGTTCCTACACACATGGAGTTTCACCAGCTGGACTGAGGCAAACAGGAACTGGAGTGTTTGTTTTCCATAACACTATTTCCTTGTCCAGTCTGACTGATGGGCCAGACAGATTCCACAGGATGCATCAAGCCTTGAAAATTGCTTTGAGAATGGACAGCTACTCCTGGATGCTTGTCTGACAATATAAACATGCACCAAAAATGACATATGACGGGCTATGGAAGTGTCTGAGAGCACGAATCTGTGGAAGCAGCAACATTCTTTCTCAGAGTGCCGGTGAGCGCAGCTGCTCCCAGTGTGTCATCTGGCAAATTCTCCTTTCCTTCTGCACCATGTGCTCAGGAGGAAACCAGAACTATAATCCTCAATCCTCATTCCTCCTCACTATACATTTCATTTCCCCTTTTCCTTCCCTAAGCAATTGCAGGAATTGTCGTACTTCAGTCAGGTATTGATAACTCACAACAAAGAAAAAAGTATTGTTTGCAGGTGCCAAATAACCTATTTTTTTTTCCCCTCAGCCTGAAACACTCTGGTGAGATATCCTGAGGCTGCCCTTCAGAGACTGTCATGGCTCAGCCCCACACTGCCACCAACTCATTTGCCCCTGGTGGGATGGGGAGAGAATTTTATGAGTAGCAGTGAGAAAACTCAGGGCTGAGATACAGACATTTTAATAGGTAAAGCAACAGCTGCACCTGCAGGAAAACTGAACAAGGAATTCAACCTGTACTGCCCATGGACAGGCAGGTGTCTCCATGTCCCCACTTCCTTCTCCTGCCCCCAGCTGTGTGTGCTGAGCGTGGCCCCACCTGGGCTGGGATCTCCCTTGGCTCCCTTGGGCTCAGTTGTCCTGGCTCTGTCCCCTCCCAGCCCCTCCCTGGTGGGGTCAGTGAGGCCAGAGGAGGCCTTGGCTCTGTGTGAGCTCTGCTCAGCAATGCCCAAGGCGTCCCTGTGCTACCAACACTGCTTCCAGCACAAATCCGAAGAAGAAGAAGAACACTAACTCTACAGCAGCCCAAACCAGCACAGAGACAGCCTGAACATCAACAGCATGACAGTACAGATATCCCTCCACTGCCTGACCAAAAATAATGAGCAGATTTCCTCTCTCTGGCTCAAGTTTGGCAGAAATCTTTGCCTCGCCCTCTTGGGTGGATTGAGATTTCCAGGGAAGTCCATGCAGAGTCAAGCCCTGCTCAGTGTGACCACAAATGACCGACCTGTTCCTGCTCTCTCTGTACAGACTCATCCCACTGTTTATGGAGCTCAGAGAGTAATGATAAAGGTTTATGAAGCACACAATAGGCAAGGCTGATTTTGAAGACTTGACGTAGCAGCACTTTTTAAAAATGCTTTACCCAAGCAATGCCTGAAAACTATAAACTATAAAACTAAACCATCTTTAGAGCTCCTAAATCAGGTGAAAAACCTGGAAGACACTTCCTCAGTCAAAATACCGATTCAATATAAATTTGCACAGTGATTCAAACGTGATCATCTACATTTTTATTTTCCCTAAAGAGTTTCCTTTGTACCACAGTTTCTCTCAGTGGCTCATCCAACCTTCCTATTATGCTTGATCCAGCATCAATTGCTGTTCTATATTTGAAGTGAAGGCTTCACACCCCTTAGACTCACTCCAGCACACAATGAGTGGTTTCAAAGAGCTGGATCAACTTGGCGCGTCAAGCTGCGCGTGCCTGGGAAAATCATGGAAGCAAAGCCTGTTTCCAGCTGCTCTTGCTGCTCTTCTGTCTTGGTTTGGTGCTGGAAGAGAGGGCTGTGTTTTTAGTTACTGACACACATCTGCTGTTTACATGCAGAGCCTTGAACTTGTCTGTGTTCTGCACCGCACGGCTGAGAGCAACAGCTTTGCTTAAATGCACTCAGAATTAGCAGGTGGATGCGGAGGTGACTGATGATTTCTTGCAGCCTGCTGATGCTTCCTCAGCCTCACAATTAGCTCACCCAGCTGCTATCAGAGAAAATGAGGGGATCCTTACTGGGCACCCAAGGGGAGCTGGCAGAATGTCTGTTCTCTTACATACTGTCCTCGAGCACCTTAATTTATGGGGCTGGTTTTGCTCAGGGCCACTTGAGAGACACAGAGGAAACTGACAACAGCTTTTACCTGGGACTTTACAAGAACCTGTTTTCTCTCAGGACGTTGTTTTCTATCGGTGACAATAACTTCCTCAGTCAAGCCTCTCTCTGCCACTTGCTTATGATGATAAATATTCACAAACATGGCAACATAAAGAGACTGGGTTTTTATTAGACTGCAACCTGCATAAATAAACTATATACTTATGCATCTTTTTCTGTTGGCATCTCTGAGTGCACTTATTTTAACAGGTATGTAAACTCCTTCAGGAAGGTACCCAATACATTATGCAAAAAAAGCCCACCGACATAACCACCAAACAAAAAAACCTGGACATTTTCAGAGCCTGTCAAAAGGAAAGATTTCTGCAGATGAGGTTTACTTGAAAGTTTCTAAGAGCTTAACTGTCAGTGTAGGCTGTAAACAAGAGAAGTGAGAGATGTTCATGTAGTCAACATTTGATTTATTTACAACAAATAAAGGAACGTTCAGCTGAAACCATCTTCCTTCTTTGGTAAACTTGGCAAACATTTTCAAGAAGGCTGGGATTTGGGGTTTTCGGTTTGTTTGTGGGCCTTTTGGAATGGAAACATTTGAAAACTGTTTGGAAAAAAGAGGTACCTAGTAGAAAGAGCTGCGAGGGTGTCTTGGCAAGGCACTAAGACCACATCTGAGAGAACAGCCTGGCAGAACCTCGACTGTGCCTCTCCTTTTCCCATGAGAGCCCTACAGCCTGTAGGGTGAACCTCTTGCTGTGGGCTGTCAACTGAATGCACACACAGACTTTGCCCACTCCACTGCATCAATACTGCATGGTACAGCTGAGCCAGCTCCTAAAACCTGAATTTAGTTTTGCCACTGGGCTGGTCTCAGAAGGGGAAGGAAGGGAGGGAAAGAAGGAAAGCTCAAATGTCTCCTGCACTCTTTAGTGAAAGGGGGGTGTGTGCACGTGTGCAGATCTCAGCAGCACACAGAGGTTTGCATTCACAACATGCTGCTGCACCCAGCACTTCCTCCTGAACACTCACCTGAGGCTGAGCCCTGCACAGCAGTGCAAAGTCCCTGATCAAACACCTCTGTTCTCCTGCAGGGCAGTCAGGAAGGCTGAGTCTCTCCTCAGCAGTAAAAGTGGAAATAGCTGTATGCTAATATTCTGTCTCCTTCCTTCACTCCTCAGAAGAGCCCTCGCAAGCTGAATCCCAGCACAACAAGATTGCAGGAGGCAAGTCTGTCTTGTGTGGTCTGGCAAAGGAGGGGAAGAAATAATCTCTGCACCTACAGCAAAAGGCCAGGCAGTTTTGGTGAAGATGCAGGCACTCAGAGGCTGCTGTGCACAGCCCCATCACTCATCTGACATCATCAGGAGAAAAGAGAGAGAACTGTTGTGTGCTTTACAGCACAGAGCTGAATCCAGATCAGCCATCTGTTTGTGCTGGATATTCACCACTGGTTCACTGACAAGCTTCTCCCTGTCAACATGTTCAGCAATTCAAGGAGTACTGAATTGCACCATAAACACTCTTCCTTTATTCTTTATGAGTCTGCTGAAGAGAGCATGTTGCACCATTTCCTACCTCTAGAAAAAGCAAAGGGCCTGGGATGCTGATGGCAATGGCCAAACATTTCTGGATTCAAGGCTCCTACAGAAGCTTTGCCATTCCTCAGTGTAAGCAAAAGCACGTGGTATGGTTCACTGGAGTCCCTGTAAGTTACAAATCCAACATTAAAACCTAAAAATAAAGGTATTTCATCTAGCATGGCACTTGTGAAAAAGGAAAATAACGCTGCTTCGTTGATCTAAAATAGTTTCAGCTTTCTGTGAGTCTTCCACCCTCCTGTGACTCTTGTACTGCTGCTATAGAACAATGGTGGAACCAGAATAAATCAGACTCTGTGCAGTATCTGTTCCCCACAGCCAGTTAGTACCTCTGTCTGTAGAATACACAGTAATAAACTACAGGGATCACCTAGCAGCAGTTTGTCTTAGAATTTGCTTAATCCACTGGGCATCCTGAACTTCATTCTCTTTCAAGCTACGTTCTGTAACTTGCAGAGAACTTTTACAGCCTGTGGAGTTGAAGCCTAATTTTTGTTCTGAACACCTGTATGGTATCTACAACAGCAGCCTGAACAGTTGCCTAAACAGTGATATACAAATAGTATCAGTCTCCATTTTCTGGGAGCAAAGATGTGAGCACTGCCCACAAGGGGAATTTCTACAGTGGGTCCTCATGTTCACACGTAGCTCAAACTAGAGGAGAGCTGGCTAGATTTTGGGCTCATTCTAACATCATGATCAAAAGGGGAGCGAGAGCTTATTTAAGGTCCTTCTCACTCAGTGAAACTGAACAGAATGTGCTGACTTCAGAACTGTAATTGTCCAAAAGTTATACTTCTTTCTTATACATCACCTTCTTAGGCAGAAATGAGATCCTAAAAGAAGCCAGTGAAAGTATCTCTTGAAAATTTTTACTGGAGACAATAATAAAAAGCTATAGCAAAGCCTAGCATTTTTTATTTCTAACGTTGCTTTAGAAAGATTTTTTATATCTGGTAGATATGCACTGCAAAAGTGTCTAAGAGAAGTTCCATCCTCCTGCTCTTTTGAAGCAGCTTCTGATACCACACTTGAGAAGTGAATAAGGATGTAAAAAGTGCATTTGATCAGCACTGTAACTGCTGCTATGACCTTACTTGATCACAGTCTCTAGTGGTTTCAACTTCCTACAACCTCCACAAAGAGATTTCTGAAGCAGTGACATACTCCATGTAATAACAAACATATCAAAAGAATTTGATGGGGAAAAGAGTTACTGAAAATATAAAATCACAGTATTGCCAAATTAGTAAAGCATATTTCAAGGCAATTTACTAAAGATGGAGATATGATATGCATTCCATAGAATGATGGAATACACTGAATGGGAAGAGACACATCAAGATCCTCGAGTCCAACCCCTGGGCTTGCATAGGAGACTCCAAAAATCCCACCCTGTGCCTGAGAGCGTTTTATAGTTCCATGTTTACATATTTATAATTCCATGCTTAGAGTTGTTGTTTATATGTTTATATGTTTATAGTTCCATGTTTATAGTTCCATGTTTATATGTTTATAGTTATTGTCTATATGTTTATAGTTCCATGGTTATATGTTTATAGTTTTGTTTATATGTTTATAGTCCCATATTTATAGTTTTTGTTTATATGTTTGTAGTTATTGTTTATATGTTTATAGTTATTGTTTATATGTTTATAGTTCCATGTTTACATATTTATAGTTCCATGTTTACATATTTATAATTCCATGTTTATAGTTAT
Organism: Fringilla coelebs; assembly: GCF_963513975.1. Classification (NCBI taxonomy): domain Eukaryota; kingdom Metazoa; phylum Chordata; class Aves; order Passeriformes; family Fringillidae; genus Fringilla; species Fringilla coelebs. The sequence goes on along the minus strand of NC_140034.1, from coordinate 55,052,020 downwards.
TGTTTATATGTTTATATGTTTATAGTTCCATGTTTATAGTTCCATGTTTATATGTTTATAGTTATTGTCTATATGTTTATAGTTCCATGGTTATATGTTTATAGTTATTGTTTATACGTTTATAGTTCCATGATTATATGTTTATAGTTCCATATTTATAGTTATTGTTTATATGTTTGTAGTTATTGTTTATATGTTTATAGTTATTGTTTATATGTTTATAGTTCCATGTTTATAGTTATTGTTTGTATGTTTATAGTTCCATGTTTATAGTTCCATGTTTATATGTTTATAGTTCCATGTTTATATGTTTATAGTTCCATGTTTATATGTTTGTAGTTATTGTTTATATGTTTATAGTTATTGTTTATATGTTTATAGTTCCATGTTCATGTGTTTATAGTTATTGTTTATATGTTTATGGTTCCATGTTCATATGTTTATAGTTATTGTTTATATGTTTATATGTTTATACTCCCATGTTTATATGTTTATGGTTATTATTTATAGGTTTATAGTTATTGTTTGTATGTTTATAGTTCCGTGTTTATATGTTCATAGTTCCACGTTTATATGTTTATAGTTCCATGTTTATATGTTTATAGTTATTGTTTGTATGTTTATAGTTATTGTATATATATTTATAGTTCCATGTTTATAGTTATTGTTTATATGTTTATAGTTATTGTTTGTATGTTTATAGTTCCATGTTTATAGTTATTGTTTATATGTTTATAGTTCCATGTTTACATATTTATAGTTCCATGTTTACATATTTATAATTCCATGTTTATAGTTATTGTTTATATGTTTATATGTTTATAGTTCCATGTTTACATATTTATAGTTCCATGTTTACATATTTATAATTCCATGTTTATAGTTATTGTTTATATGTTTATATGTTTATAGTTCCATGTTTATAGTTCCATGTTTATATGTTTATAGTGATTGTCTATATGTTTATAGTTCCATGATTATATGTTTATAGTTATTGTTTATATGTTTATAGTTCCATGATTATATGTTTATAGTTCCATATTTATAGTTATTGTTTATATGTTTATAGTTATTGTTTATATGTTTATAGTTCCATGTTTATAGTTATTGTTTATATGTTTATATATAGTTTAAATGTTTATAGTTATTGTTTGTATGTTTATAGTTCCATGTTTATAGTTCCATGTTTATATGTTTATAGTTCCATGTTTATATGTTTGTAGTTCCATGTTTATATGTTTGTAGTTATTGTTTATATGTTTATAGTTCCATGTTCATATGTTTATAGTTATTGTTTATATGTTTATAGTTCCATGTTTATATGTTTATACTCCCATGTTTATATGTTTATAGTTATTGTTTATAGGTTTATAGTTATTGTTTGTATGTTTATAGTTCCGTGTTTATACGTTTATATGTTTATAGTTATTATTTATAGGTTTATACTTCCATGTTTACATATTTATAGTACCATGTTTATATGTTTATAGTTATTGTTTATATGTTTATAGTTCCACGATTATATGTTTATAGTTATTGTTTATATGTTTATAGTTCCATGATTATATGTTTATAGTTCCATATTTATAGTTTTTGTTTATATGTTTGTAGTTATTGTTTATATGTTTATAGTTAATGTTTGTATGTTTATAGTTCCATGTTTATAGTTATTGTTTATATGTTTATATATATAGTTGAAATGTTTATAGTTATTGTTTGTATGTTTATAGTTCCATGTTTATATGTTTATAGTTCCATGTTTATATGTTTTGTAGTTATTGTTTATATGTTTATAGTTATTGTTTATATGTTTATAGTTCCATGTTCATATGTTTATAGTTATTGTTTATATGTTTATACTCCCATGTTTATATGTTTATACTCCCATGTTTATATGTTTATAGTTATTGTTTATAGGTTTATAGTTATTGTTTGTATGTTTATAGTTCCGTGTTTATATTTTCATAGTTCCATGTTTATATGTTTATAGTTATTGTTTGTATGTTTATAGTTATTGTTTATATGTTTATAGTTCCATGATTATATGTCTATAGTTATTGTTTATATGTTTATAGTTCCATGTTTATACGTTTATATGTTTATAGTTATTGTTTATATGTTTATATGTTTATAGTTCCATGTTTATAGTTCCATGTTTATATGTTTATAGTTATTGTCTATATGTTTATAGTTCCATGATCATATGTTTATAGTTATTGTTTATATGTTTATAGTTCCATGATTATATGTTTATAGTTCCATATTTATAGTTATTGTTTATATGTTTGTAGTTATTGTTTATATGTTTATATATAGTTTAAATGTTTATAGTTATTGTTTGTATGTTTATAGTTCCATGTTTATAGTTCCATGTTTATATGTTTATAGGTCCATGTTTATATGTTTATAGTTATTGTTTATATGTTTATAGTTGCATGCTTATACGTTTTTAGTTATTGTTTACATGTTTATAGTTCCATGATTATATGTTTACAGTTACATGATTATATGTTTATATTTGTATGTTTGTATGTTTACGGTTACATGTTTATATGCTTATAGTTACATGCTTATATGTTTACAGTTACATGTTAATATGATTATATGTTTATAGTTATTGTCTATATGTTTGTAGTTCCATGGTTATATGTTTATAGTTATTGTTTATATGTTTATAGTTCCATGTTTATAGTTATTGTTTATATGTTTATATATATAGTTTAAATGTTTATAGTTATTGTTTGTATGTTTATAGTTCCATGTTTATAGTTCCATGTTTATGTTTATAGTTCCATGTTTATATGTTTATACTCCCATGTTTATATGTTTATAGTTATTGTTTATAGGTTTATAGTTATTGTTTGTATGTTTATAGTTCCGTGTTTATATGTTCATAGTTCCATGTTTATATGTTTATAGTTCCATGTTTATATGTTTATAGTTATTGTTTGTATGTTTATAGTT